>NC_041227.1:92008656-92037860 GCF_002837175.3 Physeter macrocephalus | reverse complement strand
GCCATGGCCGCTGGGCCTGCGCGTCCGGAGCCTGTGCTCCGCGGCGGGAGAGGCCGCAGCGGTGAGAGGCCCGCGTACTGCAAAAAAAAAAAAGAAAAAAAAGAAAAGAAAAGAAACCTGTTTCTACCGGTGGTTTTCATTCTTCAATTACAGTAAAGCTAGGGGATTCCTAAATGATGATTGTGACAGAACTACCTTCTAAAAAACTCAAAGGAGCACAAAGAGACAGACTTTTCTGTAATTTTGTGACTATCTTGGGCAAAGTGCTTGATATATTTAAGTCTCAAATTTCTCATTTGTTGGAAGGGGGATTAAAAATATCTATAAGATTCTTTTGCTTAAAATGAAGTAATGTATACATAATGTATATAACAGTACAGTGTTTGGTGGATAGATGGTAAGTCCCCAATAAACTGTAGATAATGTTATAGTTATAACAAAATTAAAATTTTATTATATAATTTCTCTTGTGCATCTAATAAATATAACACGTTCCTTTTAGAGTCATTCATTTACATTATCAACATTTGAACTACAGTAATTTAAGAAAAATGATAGAGGATGGATATTTGAAATAGCTCATGACTTTTTAATTGCATCATTTAAATTTTTGAAACATTATTTCTGGTTGTCATTTAGAATTAGTTCTTAAATGTTAAGAAAAATGAACAGTAAACAAAACTGAAAAATACGTTCAACTAATAAAGCAGATCAAGGATTGCCAACTTTAATATATAGAGTTCAAACAAATATGGAAAACAGTAACATCTCAACAGAAAAATGGACTATAGGACATGAACAGACAATTCAGAGGAAGAAAAAGTGGCTAACCAACAACAGTAGAGCTTTGGCGTCACTACTAATAGAAGAAGAAATGCAGGTTAAAATATATATCAAATCTGCCAAGATATTTTACTTTTTAAATGAGAATTCCCAGAGGTGATAAGAATTTGATGAAGCAAGCATTCTCATTACATTTGATACAATCTTATCGGAGAACAATTTAGCAGAATATATGAAGGGCTAAAAAGCTTACACTTTCTGACTCAAAATTCTTCTTCACCATCACTGCCTGACCTAACTATTGCAGAATGAGGACAGATATTTTTCACTATTCAAAGGTTTTCACTATAATGTTTTCTATAATAAGGAAAAAGTTTTTCCTTTTGTTTAGAAAATATTAGGAATTACTTTTAAAAGAATGTTTGCTAATAAGTTTTTAATGGCATGGAGAAATCCTTATGATAGATGCAAAGGGAGAACAGGATAATGAAGTATACACGGTCACCATACTTTTTTAAAAGGGGCATAGAAAAAATGGAAAAACCATGCCATTGGTAGGATAATGGATATTTTTCATTGCCTTTATATCAGTACCTTATATTTTTTATCATGAGCATTTATTTTATAATCATACAAAAGGTAAATATCAAGTAAAGAAAAAATTCTCATTAATTCCTGACATTTATAAACACTAAAATGCTCTGTTTGCTTACCATTTATGAAGAAACAGTTCATATTCTGGGTATATTTATTTCAGAGGAAAATGCTTCAGTGTTCTTTAATGAATGCATGGAAAGAAAATTAACTTAAATGGAAGTGAACTTCAAGGTCACACCTTATTTATTTTCAGTATGTATTCATCTGAACTCTCGGTGTTGAAATGAAACAACTAGATATCAAAATGAGTAAAGATATTACAAAAAAAAGAAAACTATAGACCGATATAATACCATTTATGAACATAAATGCAAAATCATTAACAAATTATAAGCAAATTGAATCCAGCAGTTCATAAAAAGGACAGTTAATATGTCATAAGCAAATAGGGTTTATTCCAGAATGCAAGATTGGTTCCACATTTGAAAATCAATCAGTGTGATATACCATATCAACAAAAAAAAAAACAGTAGGTTCAGGAAAAGCATTTGACAAAATTCCAACATCCATTCATGATAAAAACTCTCAACAAGCTGGGAAGGGAGCTTCCTCAGCCTGATAAAAGGTAAAGGTATCTGGAAAACCTAGAGTGGACATAATATTTAATGGTGGAAAGCAGTGCTTCCCCTGAGTTCAGGAATCAGGGCCAGGATGACCAGTCTCAACCACTTAAATTCACCTTTGTATTAGAGTGCCTAGCCAGTGCAGTAAAGAAGAAGAAATAAAAGGCATATAGATTGGAAAGGAAAGAATGGAACTTGCCTTTATTTGCAGACAACATGATCTTCTATATAGAAAATCCCAAAGAATCTACAAAAACCTGCTGGAATTATGACAGTGTAACAGAATGACAGGATACAAGGTCAATATGTAAAAAGTAATTGTATTTCTATAAACTAGAATAATTGAAAATTGAAATTTAAAAATGCCACAGTAGCATCAAAAAACTCCAGAATACTTCAAGATACATCTAACAAAATATGAACAAAACTAAACATACAGTAATCACTTCCATGTAGAAATACTGGAACATTTAAATGGTAAAATTTTAATATGTTTATTTTGGGAAGGCTACGTAAGTTTACTGTAAAAGAAATGTTTTTAGAGAATAGTTTATTTTTCTTACATGCATTTTTTAACATAATTGTAATCGTGTGTAATTTTGTGTTCTTTTTTATATAACATTATTGTATACATGCCATAAATTCCTTATAGTGGCAAATTTTATATCTGCGTAGCCATTTCCCTAATATTAGATGTTTAGGTTGTTTCCATATTTTCAAAATACATTTTCTAAGTTTCTCTAAATTGGTTGAAATACACCCTACCACAGATACATGTGAACCTACTATGGAAAGAATGAAATCAGTCACTTGATTTTAGAGCATGTAATTAGTGTTGGTTAAAGACTTAACTTCAGGCTAGTATTTGGCCACCAGGATAGAAGTTTAGTATGTTCTTGAGATCTGTTTCTAATTGTAATTATTCTTGATAGCTTAATATTTTTATTTTTTTAGAAAAATTATCTTTAAGAATGTGACTGTGGCTCAGTGTTTTTATATCATTATGACATATGCTTCTGTAAATCTGCTATTTAAGGATAGTTACATCTTGTGAAGTCTTTCCTTGGCCTCTTAGATGTCTGAGCTTTGCTTGTCTAGTAAAACTCAATACTCCTTTATCATTCCCCTAATATTCTACATATAAATTCATGTCATAGGCCTCTGAAACCCTTTTTTTTTTTTTTTTTTGGTACTTACATTTACTTTTTAACATGTCTGTTGCCTGCTGTCAGACTGGGATGGAACTCTGTCCTGTAGCATTATATACCTAATCACTAGCATGGTTAGATATATGGTAGATGCTTAGTAAATGTGGTTTTAGAGGTCTATTTAATAATAGATTTTCTCTATAGAGAAAAGTCCAATTTATACTTGAAGGTGTGCTGTTTCTAAGAGAGTTACCCTTTGTTACTTGTTCAGTTTGTCAGTATAGTGCCAGACTGGCCTGCGGAGTGCAGATGTGAACTGAGAAAGGAGTGATGTGATGCTAACCAATTTTCTGTTCACTTGACAGGTGTGGGATTATGAGACTGGAGATTTTGAACGAACTCTTAAGGGGCATACAGACTCTGTACAGGATATTTCATTCGACCATAGTGGCAAGCTTCTGGCTTCATGTTCTGCGGATATGACCATTAAACTATGGGATTTTCAGGGCTTCGAATGCATCAGAACCATGCATGGTAAGGGGTGGAGGATAGCATTTTGATACTGGTTTCTAACATGGTATTCCAGAGAGAAGGATAATGTTTTCTAACAGTGTGCAAGTTCCCTACATTCAATTCTTTTTTTTTTTTTAACTCTTTACTAGGTTTTAATTTTACAGTGTAACAGTAGTCAAACACAGAAATCGTAATGGTTCTAGAACAGACTGTGTTCTTTTTTTTTTTTTTTTTTTTTTTTTTTTTTGTTATTCACATCACTCTGTTATTGGTCAAATCAGTCATGCAATCAACTGGGTCCCTACATTCAATTCTCTATAGTGGAGGAGCATATGATGTAGATAGTCCATGGATAATCATGGTAATTGAGAGTTGTTTTCTGTTATGAGGTTTTAAGTATCTCTTAGTGGTTATAAAATATTTGTTTTCACAAATATATTTGCATGAGAAAAACTGCTAGGACATCTATCTGTTCTTGAGAAGAAGAGAAAATGAATTCATTGGGGATGTTTTGTTGTTGTTTCTCATTTTTTGCAGTTGGGAAACTGAAGTCAGAGAGAGTAGATGTAGTGAAAGCTGGAACCCATATTCCTTTGCTTACTTTTTAATATTCCACATATACTATAGTCTCATTGTTAAGTTGTTTTCCCAGGCCTTGTCATGGAGACTGTTTTCTGAAGCAGTTTGGCTTTATGGAAAGAGCATGGGCTTTGGAATCAGATATCTGGGTTCCGATTCCTACTTGTTTACTTAACGGCATTAGGAAATTGTAAGCTCTAATCCATAAGATGAATAATACTTAAGTATTGAATTAAGAATTGAAGTCATAGGGTTGTGAGGATAAAATGAAATTGTATACTCAAATCATCTGGTTTAGTACCTGGTACATAGGAGGTGCTCACTAAATAAGGGGATCCTCGCAGACCGGGGCGCGAACCCGGTTCCCCTGCATCGGCAGGCGGACGCGCAACCACTGCGCCACCAGGGAAGCCCTAAATAAGGATTTTTGTTGTTTTTTTAAACATGATGAAATACGAATGTTTGGGTCTTATATAAGGAACACATACTGTGTTAATAAAAAAATTTTTTTTAATGATTATCCAGTGATGTTAGCACTTGAGTAAGCTGTGTGACTACACAGATGGTGTAATTTGAATGGTATGCTCCCCCACCCCACTCCCCAAAATTAAGTGCATTAGGGAAGCTTACAGATCAAGGGAGTTCTATTGAATCCTTTTGTAAAATCTGTATTTGTTTCTTTAAGTAGCCTGTATCTTATTGCTCTAACTTAAAGAGTTCTTTCCAGCCATTATATGCTCCTTAAAATAATGTGATACTTACGAGGATTCTCTGAGGCTTTTTTTGCAAAGGATAGCTAACTAGCATTGTGAATAATGCATTTTATTTTTTTTACCCCTATGAATATCAACAACAAAAATCATTTTTAACAACTGTTTTAAATATGGAACCAAATCCCCATTTTTCTTATCCATTCTGTTCATCTCTGTAAATCTTATTTCTATCTTATATCTTAGAATAACAACCATGGAAAATTTTGTGTTTTTTTAGTGTTCATAAACATTCAGTGTATTAATATATTCAAATGCTGATGATACTGATTCCCTGTGATTTTAAAACAGTTGTTGAAATGTAATTATAAATTGAGCTGGCTGCTTGTTTCATTGTGGATTATTTTATTAAGTTATTAATCCCTTAACTTTTTTGTGTAAATCCAGGTTTCTTATCAAATTAATATAAAACTCCATTGTATTTAAAGTTGCTGTGATATTTGAAATCCCATGATGAAATCTCATGGTGAACTGAGGTTTAATTGCTCTTGATGATATATCACTTAAAATGTTACTGTGTTTTGTGTTTTAGGCCATGACCACAATGTTTCTTCAGTAGCCATCATGCCCAATGGAGATCATATAGTATCCGCCTCAAGGGATAAAACTATAAAAATGTGGGAAGTGCAAACTGGGTAAGTAGATTTAGTTGAAAAGGCGTCAGCTTCAAGAGATAATATTCAACAAAAAACCCAAAATTATATTCTGATTATTCCAGTAAATTTGGCTGTAACCCAGAATGATCACCATGACAGTTACATTTTAAAACTTAAGTTTAAATCTCTAAATGTCTACCCAAAAGGAACAGAAATTATGAAAGAAACTGTATCCTTGAGAGCCATTTTCTGTGTAATGGCTTATTTTCTCTGTGGTCTTCTTTTAGGTTATCTCTCTGTGGGTTGAATTAAAATGTAAATAACATTTGTGCAGGTATGCCCCTATTAGGCTTAATTTGGTTGTGCTTAGAATTACATGATTGTTATAATAAAACCTTAACCTACTGGTTTTGTCCAGATTAGTAAGAGCATGCCTTTTCCCCAACATGGCTAGAAATATTTTTGTTAGGTTTACTGTGTGTGCTTAGTTAAAAGATTTTATTTCTCTCTATTTTTTACCTTGTAGATTTTGATTTGGTTAGCTCCTTAATGATACTTCCATCAGCTTATTTTAACTGATGTTTGACTTTCCAGCCTGTCCCCATCTTTTATTAACCAGGAATGTACATGTAATCTGTTGACTTGCATATGATGCCATTCTCTTCATTCCAGTGCATAGCTAGTTTTGTATCGCTTCTGGGAAGGGTCCCAATGCTTGCCATTCACGATGCAAACTATTACTTATTTTGATAGCTACTGTGTGAAGACATTCACAGGACACAGAGAATGGGTACGTATGGTGCGGCCAAATCAAGACGGCACTCTGATAGCCAGCTGTTCCAACGACCAGACTGTGCGCGTGTGGGTCGTAGCAACAAAGGAATGCAAGGCTGAGCTTCGAGAACATGAGCATGTGGTAGAATGCATTTCCTGGGCTCCAGAAAGCTCCTATTCTTGCATCTCTGAAGCAACAGGATCTGAGGTACTGTATGATTTATATGTTATTTCATGATTTTGTTGCTGTTACCTCAGAACTTTAAATAACCTTCCTGATTCTCTATTTCATGCCATTAATGCATTTAAAAATCTGCATCCCAGAATTCTGAATCTTGAAACTCTTTACTGTTCCAACTTGCAGATAGATGTGTTTATATTTTTTAACCATTGGTTACTGTTGCTGTCAGCTGACCCTTGATGTGTGCTGGGATGGGGGTTCTCCTGAAGAGTAAAAGTGGTCATTTAAATTAGTCAGAAATGTCATTGGTATAAGAGTATACCAATGCAAAAAATAAAACTTATGGGAGAGGTCAAAGTTATCTTTTAGAAGAATAGTGTTCCTTAATGAACATAATTATTTTATTTATAAATTTATGGTGAAATGCAGTTCAGCATTTAAATATTTGTTTTAAATGAAGAATATTTCATATGGAGGCCTCTGATACTCTTGATCATTAGAAACACTAGCTGAATCTGGAGTTTTATTATTTTTTTTATGATTCTTAATTTGTGCTCTTCATGATTTCATTCTTTCTAATACCTTAAAATTACAGAATAATTAATTCTGTGAATAAGTTGTATGAGCCAAAATTGACCACATTTCTTTTTTATAGAGACATTCCTATCATGGGTTTTTTTAAATTACATTTTAATAAATGAAGGAGGATTCCCCATCCCTCCACCCCCCAATTATCTTTCAAAATGAAGCTTCTATTGTAATCTCTTTGTAGTTGGCTGGCTGGCTGGTTGACTTTTCAGATTTTTTTTTTTTTTTACTGCCACCTGGTGGTGGTTATCTACCATATGTCAAATTCGTTGTGGCTGGACTTTATATAAAGGATAAATTAAATAGTTTTCAAATTTTTCGTGATTACAGAAGTCTTGAGCAGTAAATTTACCATCCACTGGTGTTGTAGAAACTGAATCTTAATCTAAGTGGAAATTTTCTATTTTTATATTATCTAGGTCCTTCCTGTGTAACCTAGGTATATCAAAAGACTTCTGTATTTCAGTAGAGAAAAACAAGATGAATAAGTCCTGGATATCTGATGTACAGCATGGTGACTATAGTTAACAGTACTGTATTGTATACTTGAAATTTGCTAAGAGGGTAGATCTTCAGTGTTCTCATCACACACACAAAAACGTAGTTATGTGAGGTGATGGTTACGTTAATTAGCTTGATTGTAGTAACCATTCTACAGTGTATACATGTCTCAGAACATTAAGTTGTATACCTTGAATAGATACAATTTTTAGTTGTCAGAAAATGGTTTTTACGAAATTAGAAATATAGATCTTTGCTAGGTAGTTGTCATTTAAAGTCCTCACCTAACTTCTTGCCTGGGAAACTTAATTTTTATATGTTTTCTATAGACTAAAAAAAGTGGCAAGCCTGGACCATTCTTACTGTCTGGATCCAGAGACAAGACTATCAAGATGTGGGACGTCAGTACTGGCATGTGCCTTATGACCCTTGTAAGTTTGCATAATCTTACTGCTGCTTTTGCATTTTTACTGTGTGCATATCTTTTGGGGTCAGATGCCTTGTGATATCTTATTAAATAATCTGAATTATTTGAGGTTTTAAAATAACTTCTTTATAAATAGACTTTTTGTTGTCGTTAAGTCCATGGTTGCAGTGATATGGAGGTCATTCCTGTAGAATATTATGTTATACAAAGGGTCTGTAAAGCCAGTCAGTGCTAGGAGGGAGAGTCTAGCCACTGTACCTCTAATAATTATATGACATCTCCTGCGGAGAGGAAACAGTAATATTACAGACTCATTCATTTTTTGAAGCTGTTTGCTTTTCGATTTCATTATACTTAATTTTAATATGAATCCTTTTAATTATTACCTATATGTTTGCATGTTGGAGTTCATTTGGTTTATTTTATCATTCTGAAATTAATGGTGTTAGCTTTATGACTTGGAAATGCTTATTTCATTTAGGAGCCTGTTTCATCTAGATTTTAGTATGAGGATATATAAATGATAGTAGGGGATCTGTGGACATTAATCCAGTAGCTGTTTTTCTAATTTGGTATCCATGTTGGTTTAGAGATTCTTAAAGTGCTAATCATACCTTGAAGTGATTGTCTCTCTGTAGCATATGATAGACACATATGGAAGTATCATCAAGAACTGATTAGAAAATTAAACTCTCCTCTTAGTATTCTGAGCTGAGTTCAGGTATACTATATTGCTGTTAGAAAACATGATCTACATTTAAAAATCAGAAAGCACGTGCTCTCTTCTGTAACAACACAGGTCATCATTAATTTCCCTGGAGGTTTCTGGCTCCTGTTTTTCAACTGAAGGAGGATTCTTTTTTCTGCTTTATTTTGGTGTGGCCACAAGAAATGTGATTTGAGTTTTGTTGAAGCTCCTACAACTCTAGTGATTGGTGGCTTTTACAGATAACAAAGTATTCTTTTAAATAAGGGCAAAGGCAAAAAAGTAAACCAAGGCAAAAGATATGTCACCTTGGTTGTCTCTTTTCTTTTTTTAGCTCTTTGGGAGGGAGGTTCTTTTACAAAAGCAATATAGCTATTTACATTTTAGAAAATTTGAGAAATAGAAAAGTTAAAAGAAGAAAATAAACATCACCCTCAGATCACTTTACCCTACCTAATACCTACCAAGTGTATTTTCGTAGACTAGAGCTGTCCAGTAGAGCTTTGTGATGATATTCTGTGTCTGCACTATCCAGCATGGTAGCGACTAGCCACGGGCAGCTGTTGAGCTCTTGAAATGTGGCTAGTGAGACTGAAGAACTGAATTGTTGATTGTATTTAATTTTAGTTTATATTTAAATAGCCACACGTGACTAATGGCTATCCTGTTGGACTGTGCAGTTCTAAACCTTTTTCTTAAATTACTATGTAGATGAATATGGTGGGGGGGTTTCTATGTAAAAATGGTATACCGTACGTACTGCTTTGCAGCAGACTTAATTTAGAAGGTATGTGGCACTTGCTCATATCATTAGATACACTTATTACATACAGTGCTTTGCTGAATGTCTTTGTTAACCAAGTCATCTAGGCACATTCTTAATTATTTCTTAGGATAGATTGCAAGAAATGAAACTGCTGGACAGGGGATATAGATAGACGAATGGATGAATAAAGATATGCAGTAAATACCTACATATCATCTTCACCTAGTTGCCAGTTGTCAACATTTTCTTTTCTCTATGTGTGTATATGTAGATTTTGCTGAACAGTTTGAAAGTTACTTGTAGACATCATGACACTTGACCCCAGATATTTTAACATGTATCTCCTAAAAACAAGGGGTATTCTATATAACCATAATAAAATTATCACACTGAAGAAATTTAACATTAATACACTACGTATTTAAATTTTCTCCATTTACCCCAGTAGTGTCCTTTATAACTTTATTTTAGCCTCTGTCCAGGAGCCAATCAAGTATTATATGTTGCATTTACTGGTCATATATCGTTAGTTTCCACTTTCCTTTAATCTAGAATTTCTTAGACTTTTTCCCCCTTTTGTCTCTTTTGGCATTGACGTTTTTAGTGTGTGTAGTTCCAATCCACTTTGAGTAATGACTTACTGTTTTTGTAGACGCTATTTAAACTATTTATCCCTTTATTAAGTCAAATACCTTTTTGTTTTTTAAGGTGGGTCATGATAACTGGGTACGTGGAGTTCTGTTCCATTCTGGGGGGAAGTTTATCTTGAGTTGCGCTGATGACAAGACCCTGCGTGTGTGGGATTACAAGAACAAGCGATGCATGAAGACCCTCAATGCGCATGAACACTTTGTTACCTCCTTGGGTACGTGCAAGTTACGAGGTTTCTGAGCAGTTAGGTTTTGGGGTGCCAGACCTAACAGTTTTATGTAACCATGTGGATGTTTCCAGGTAAGAAATGAACGTGTTCTCTCAGGGCAGAATAGAGAAGACAGGTTAAAAACTTTATGGATTCCTGGCATTTGTTTTAAATTCTCCTTTCTTAACTCTCTCTTTCCATCATCAGCCTTATAATAAAAAAAAAATTATTTTCTCCATTGCACAACATTGGTTTGGAAACTAGAATTATGAAGAGGATGCTTACTGAGCACTATGATGGGTAATTTTTCTTCCCTACTAGTTTGTAAGTTTCTCAAAGGAAATCTTACTCAACCTTTTTACTCTGGCAGATATATACTATTGTAAACTCAGGGAACTGTATTTACGCTTAATAAACATCCTCAGTATCATCTGGACCTGAATCTAGAATTTAAGATGGTGAATAAAGTAAAATACAATACACTAGGGTATGATGGATCTAATAATGAAGGTAAAGCCTCAGTAGAATAGGGCTAATGCTTAACCTTACAGGGTCATTAGAAGGATCAAATGTGAATATAAAGCATTAGTACTAAGCCTAGAACATAGTAAGTGTTCAATAAATGGATACATTGAGGCTGTCCTTGTTAGAATTCAGTGTTTATTCAGCCTCAGTTGGGATGAGGATAGTGGGGGAAGTATTTTTTTAGGGTGTTAGTAGTATAGGATTTAATCATTAAGGCTCAGCTTCCCTTACCTGTTGATAAGCTTGATATGCCTGCTAGGGGTAGATGTGTGGCTGTATAGAGAAAAAGAATGGGTATTCCTGGCACTTGGATGTGCTTGTTTTGTGGCTTATTAAAAATTGTCTCTGGCTCAGTCTGATTTTAAAATAAGCCTTCTCTTTTTCTTTCAGATTTCCATAAGACGGCACCATATGTGGTTACTGGCAGTGTAGATCAAACAGTAAAGGTGTGGGAGTGCCGTTGATTGAGTTTCATTTGGCCCCTCCTCCCTTGTTTCCTCTGGATGCACTCTGATGATACCATGGTTACCCCATTGAGCTCTGTTTAAATAAATATTGTCCTTTCATGTAAATTATTCTGGATGTAGATTGAGCTTATTAAATGTTACACACAAAGTATTCATGCATGGTGAATCCAAATTGTATACTGTAAATTTACATACGTTGTCTAGAAGTACCATAGGGTTTAAAAACCTGGGCTGGCATTGGTCACACCAGGCCTAAGAAGGCAGAAGTTGAATAAATTGAACTAGGGCACTAAACTGAATAGTTGACAGTGTCATTTTATGTTGGATTATTAATTCCTGTTTTTCTTTCTGCTATCTGTTGGTGCCTGACTTGATGGCCTCATTTGGGGGAAAGTGGTGGTTATTAGGGCTTTTTCTGAAATGTGTATCTATGTAACATCACTTAAGTGTGCTTAATAAATCTTCTTTAAGGATGTTAGATAATAAGGCTACAATTCAGAATCTTCTGAACCATCTATGTAATTAATGGGGATTACACATTGGAATTTTTGTCATGACACATTTGCCAAATCAGTAGGATACATTTGTTTTGGCAGCCTATCACGCAAAGGCTAGTGGTATATTTATGTAAGAAAATGACTGTAAATCTGAAATAAGAAAAATCTCAGCAGCTAATAACAAATCATTTATTTCATTTGGGTCTTAATGCTTTGTAAACAGGTTTAAAAAACACTGTAATACTCTAAGCTTCTATTTTCCACACTAGACACACTTCTAGTTGTAGTCTCCATACTGTTTGTTAGACTGTATAGTGATGTGACTTCCAAGTAGAGTTTAATCTTCCCATTGAGTGTGTCATGGTACAAATCACTATTTGTTTTTGATGTTTTTTAGGGATGTGCAATGTGCATAACATAATGACAAAGAAATACTGAAAAGGTTATGTTTGCCCTTTTAAGGGAGTGGGAGAAATACAGCAGTTTGTTTTTCAACATGAATCTGATATCATTTGAACTGTGTTTAACTAACTTACAAGTTTATAAAAAGACAGGGTTTAATGGAGCGTGCATAAAAATGTACTGTGTTTTCACCTTTTGTTTATGTATAAATGTTTATGAGTATATGGGCCTATCTATAAGTGGATAAGTCTGTATATGTATGTATATCACACACATACAACCTCCATGTCCTTGGGTCCTGGGTTTTTGAAGAAGTGCTAAAACATATAAATAGAATAAATCTTGCTGTGGAATACCATGCTTTAGAACAAATCCTTTTTGATCCTGACGCTTCTGAAAACCAGGTCTGACTCTGTGGGAATTTTTCCCAGCTAAAGGAAAATCACTTCCGTTATCTGCCACCTCCACCCCCAGTTTGGCTGTTGAGCATTTTACACATCCCTGATATATTGTATATTGTGGTCCAAAGTTACTACAAGTAGATTTAAGAAAATTTTTATCTATGACTTTGGAAATAATATCCCATTGCAGATTATTAATTAATAATGCCATTGCTTAGCTAACCAACATTTTTTGAAAGAAAGTCATTTGAAAAGTTAACAGAACAATGAAATAACAAAGATAGTTTAACAGAGAAATTTATCCTGGATTGCATTTATTCATTTGTGTAATACGTGATTTTTTTTTAAAAAAAATATCCCTTTTAGTATTCAGTGGAAATTTGGTTCCTGAAAAAGACAAAGGGTTAGAGTTAATGTCCTGTAGATACACACACAGAGAATAGGCCATATATTTACTAGAAGCAGCTTTATGTCTAGCTTTTGTCTTTTTGTTTGTTTGCGTTTGTTTTTAATAATTCCTGAGAGATGTCTCCGGAAGGAAAAGTGTTTTGAAAACTAATGGCTATTTTTGAGGACAAAAATGACAACTTAAGCTAATTTCTTAAATACAGTAGAATAACTTTCAGGACAATATTGCCTCACAACCCTGCTCACATTGAGAAGTCTTTTTTTGTTTCCCCTTAGCTGTTCTGACTGGATTTTTCTACAGAAGCTATGGAAGATATCTTTGTTCTTGTTTGCTGCTATTTCCTGTCCTATTTTAAGAAATATAAATACATAGAAATGGTGCATCTTTAACATTTGTTTGTACATGTATAAATGTCTTGTATTTTAATTCATTTTTAGCATGTAGCAACACAAATTGTTTAAGGGTAAGCCACAACATCTAGAAATCACTCCTAGATACGAACAAATAAAGGAAAAAAAAATGGTACCGATTTAGGAGGAAACAAAGCCGCTGTCGCTGGGTTTTCCCTGCAGCCTGCAGTGACTTCCACTGACAAACAAGGAGAAACTATCACTCTGTAAACAAAGTCATCCTTATTGGGAGATTGCCACAGCCTGCTGCTTAGTTGAGTTACCAGACATCCTCCATTTACGAAGCAGCGAACGTTGAATCTCAGGGATGGTCCTCAACTGGATCCAAGTGTAACGAGCCCTGTTTGAATAATGAAGAGGGTGGGGAGAGTGATCCATCCACAATCCGGAAGCAGATTTGCAGAGGTTTCCTGCACTGTTGTTTGACACTGCCCTGTTGATGCCCTTTCTTCCTGTTTCCTGCGTTTTCTCTGTCTGCTGTCTAACCCTGTGCCTTGCCTGGGATAAGTACAATGATGAGGTTACTGGTTTGGATTGTAAGTAGAGGAATTTATTGATTGGTTTAGAGGTTCACTGCTGCTTTGTCACTGTCTCAATCAAATTGGCCACTTATTTAAGAAATAAAAAGCTGGTAGAATTGCATCCTCAGATGATGATTGACCTTTTGTGTGTGTGAAAACAGACATTCCATTGCCACCCTAATATAACGTGCCCAAGAAGTCCTAGCTGCACTCTTGAAAGTGCAAGCCACGGAAACTGGTTTAGACATGGCTTGGAGAATAGTTGCTTTTTGACATGGCCTCTTGCACTTTAGGAGACTGAGATTGTCCTGTTTTGTCCATTGTGGTGTGACCAATGGTGTGCCCAGAGCACTGCTCTAAAACTCACTAGTGTTAGCACGTCGTCAGGGCTGTGGGCGCCCGCTGTAGCCTTCGGAAGCTTCGGCTCTAGATCACCAAGCCCAGTCTCCTTACTGTCCGTGCCCTGCTCTCCTGTTTGCCTCTTTCTGTTTCTATGTGAACTTCCAGATAATATCACTCATTAAATAGTTTTTTTTTTAATTTATTTAAAGAAAAACTATTTAGAAGTAAAGGATATTTTGTTTTGTTGACAGTGGTGGCTTGATAATCCTTAAGCAACTGAAGATAAAATTGTTGAAGGAAAAGGCACTTAAAGTGGTTCCTCTCTGTCCAGCTGTATATAAGTCCAATGTGTTAACTAACCTAGATGATGCAAAGAAGAATCTCCTGGTAGAGAAGCAACATGTACGAAATCGGTGAAAAAGGTTTTGGTTTTTTTCAGTGAGGTAGGGGGAGGGCAAGCTGGATTTACAAGTCACGACTGGACCGAACTGGCCTTTTTATCTTTCCACTATATCATGTAAGTGGCTGCTTTCTCGTCCTGCCTATCCTTCAAGCATCCCTAAAGCTCACTCTGAAGATGGTAGAAACAAAACACACAATCTTCGAGTTAGAAGTTGATCCTGACACTGACATGAAGGCGAACGTTGATTTCATACGAACGAACAGTACAGAGGTGGTGATTGGAGAAAACAGTTCCCCAGATTGTAAGAGTTAACTGAAGATATTGACACAATTTTAAAAAATCAGTAAAGGAATGTATATAATATTGCTCTTGTGTTTTACAGTAAGATTTGTTGCTCTCAGACTGTGTAAAACAAGATTTATTCATGTTTTCTGCATATTAAAAAAATCTTATTGTACCAATTGGTAAACTATTAAATGCCTATAAAACTAGATGTGTTTTTTTTTTTTTTTTTTTTTTTTTTTTTTTTTTTTTTTTTAGTCTTTTTGTGCACAGATTTAAAACCTTTTAAATTGAGTCCTAATAGGAAGCAGGGTTGTGTTCAGCACCGGTCATGTGGAGAATAAGATGCAAGTTGCTAGCAGGGCCTGGATGGAAGGCCTGTCTTCAGGGCAGTGCCCGCACTGCCTTTGCTCTCTTGCTTCCTTCACCTGTTTGCAGGAGGGAACTAGGAGCACAGCTGCAGGGGTTCTTGCCTGAGGGGCTTGCACGAACCTACTGGGTCAGGCAGCTCCAGACTGTTTTCCACCACTCCACCCTGCCCTCCAGCAGCCCTTTCTGACAGTGACTACAGCTGAGGCCGGGAAGGACCTGTTACAGCCTCAGGGTCCCGCGGAGAAGTGACCCTACCGCCTTTGTTCTGTTAATGAATGAGCCTTTTAATTCTGCCCAGTGGTCTTAGATTCTTGGAGATTATTAATACTGTTTTAAATTTCGGTGGAAATGTACCAAGAATCTTCACCCTTTTCCCAGAAGCCCCACGGCTTTCTCTGTGCTTTACATATATCGGCCATGTCCTGCCTTTCATCCCTGGACTACTGCCCAGCTAGCATGCGTAAGTGTTTTTAGGGCACCCGTGAGGTCTCCCGCAAAGGACAAGTTGAATGATGTGGTGGCTCTTTTCTTCAGCCCAACTGTCATCCTGCCATTTAGAAGGTAGCTTCTCTACCTACCCCCCTCTCCAAATGGGAAGCTAGGCCAAGAGCACCAAAGTAATTTGCTTGAAGTTAACAGTTTCCTGCATTTTGCAGCTTTTCCCTTTCTTTGCGGGGCTCCTCTTTTCCCCTAGGCTGAGATCCAGATGATGAGCCTGACCACATTCCCTAAGGGTAGAGATTTCCAGTTTTAGTATCACTATCCAGAAGTGCACTTACTTAGCTCTTCAAAACCTGTTGGTTTGCCACACACATCAAGCTTCCTTCTGAGACTCATGGTTGCGTCTGTCCCTGGTGTAGGACAAGGACTGGAACATGGAAGACTTGGAGAAATGGTGCTGCATCCTGGGTGAGGCAGCTCTATCCCTGTTAGTCTTTGGTGGAACTTGTCTTGCCTGTAGACTGACGCTTCTCCACTGCTGATGTACCAGAACCCTCTAGGAAAGTGATTCTCAGTGTGCTCCCCGTGCCAGCATCAGCATCACCTGGGAGCTCATTAGAACTACAAGTCCTGGGCTTCCCTGGTGGCGCAGTGGTTGAGAGTCCGCCTGCCGATGCAGGGGATGCGGGTTCGTGCCCCGGTCCGGGAAGATCCCACATGCCGCGGAGCGGCTGGGCCCGTGAGCCACGGCCGCTGAGCCTGCGCGTCCGGAGCCTGTGCTCCGCAACGGGAGAGGCCACAACAGTGAGAGGCCCGCGTACCGCAACAACAAAAAAAAAAAAAGAAAAAAAAGAAATGCAAGTCCTTGGGCTCTAGCTCAGACCTACTGTATCTGTCACAGGGTGGGACCCAGCAAATCCATTTTAACAAACCATCCAGATGATTCTGATTCAGGCTCAAGTCTGAGAACCACTGATCTAAATGAACTAGCTTTTCACTGAAGAAAAATATGTAGACACGTCATTGGTCCCTGGGCCCTCCAGCTGGGGTTTGAGCTCAAACCTCTCTCTTTCGCCGACAGTTTGATACATGGAGTTTGTTCCTTTGTGAATATTTTTCTTCCACTCACATCTCCAGTTTATTATTTCTTATGTAAACATACAGGATAGTTACATCCAGGGAAGAAGGGCAAGGATTTTTCTCTTACACCAAAGTAACTGCCTTTCCAAGATCTTTTATACATAAATCCAGTAAATGAAAAGGCTGAACCGAAACACTGCATTTTTTCCCCATCATATGAGAAACACAACTAAAAGTGAATGTTATAAATGAATAAATTCAGCACTTTGCCACACCTGCATTTAAAAAAAGATTTCATTTTCCTGCAATTGTTTAGACACATCATGCAAACACCCTCCTAGGAGTGTTTTGAGATCACTGTTTGCTTCTGAACAAGAATAAATAATAATAAATAACAACCATCACTTTCACAAAACACCGTTTTGTCATCATTCCCACTTGGTCACCAGCCCTCTTAAATAAAAGTGGCTGGTGCAGGGACTAAAGGAAGGAGGATACCCAACGTCTGAATGCCTGTCAGGCCAACACCCTTATTCTCAACATACCGTCTTCTTCACATACATCCCCTGCTGGTGGATATTAGCACATTTTTACAGACAAGAAAACAGGCTCACTTAAGGTGAGGTCATATGCCAAGGGTATTGAGCTAATTAAAGAGTGAGCTGGGACTTGAACCCAAATGCACTAGCTCTTTCCCTTATCTGGTTCGGCCTGTTTAATAGCTATTTAAGTATAAGGAGGGCCTTCTGACATCTCTGAAACAATCATTTAACCTACTTTTAGTCATACAGGAAAGACCCTCATGCCATCCCCAAGCCCCTCTCTGTCACCACACTGCCAACTCCACTGTGGGGTGACCGTGAGGAATGGGGTAGAGGCTAGGAATGGATAAGAATGAACGTTGCCCACACTTGCAACATAGTAAGGCTCCTCACTCATTCTATATGAAATGACTATTCTCAGGGCAACTGTGTCCTGAATGGCCTGCATCTCAGTGTCTGAGTTCTTTTTTTTAATCAGTGGATTTCCCTGTTTAATGGGGGTATTTCTTTCCATTTGAGGAGGCCCTCCTGTCCTCTGTAAGGTGTCCTGATCACGCATGCCTTGTTTGATTGCTAGTGTAGATACTGGGAGTTTGGGGGGAGGAAATACTCAGGCCACATCAAGATACCTTATTCTCACCTTTAGGATATGTAGGGATTCCTCAACTAAGTCTAACAGTTCTCTCAATATTCATATTTAACAATGCAAATGATGCCACCGACAAGGGCTTAATTTCCAAAATATGCAAACAGCTCATTCAACTCAATTACAAAAAAAAACAACCCAAAGAATGGGCAGAAGACCTAAACAGACATTTCTTCGCATGCAGATGGCCAATAGGCACATGAAAAGATGCTCAACATTGCTAATTATCAGAGAAATGCAAATCAAAACTATAATGCAGTATCACCTCACACTGGTCAGAATGGCCATCATTAAAAAGACTACAAATAATAAATGCTGGGCAGGGTGTGGAGAAAAAAGAACCCTCCTACACTGTTGGTGGGAATGTATATTGATACAGCCACTATGGAAAATAGTATGGAGGTGCCTTAAAAAACTAAAAATAGTGATCCAGCAATCCCACTCCCGGGCATATATCCAGAGGAAACCCTAATCCAGAAAGACACATGCACCCCAGTGTTCACAGCAGCACAATACAGTAGCCAAGACATGGAAGCAATCTAAATGTCCATCAAGAGATGAATGGATAAAGATGCGGTACATATATAAAATGGAATACTACTCAGCCATAAAACAATGAAATAATGCCATCTGCAGTAACATAGATGGACCTAGAGATTATCATGCTAAGTGAAGTCAAAGACAAATACCATATGATACTGCTTATATGTGGAATGTAAAATATGACAGAAATGAATTTATTTACAAAACAGAAACAGAATCACAGACGTAGAAAACAAACTTATGGTTACCAAAGGGGAAGGGGTGGGGCAGGGATAAATTAGGAGTTCGGGATTAAGCAGATACAAACTACTATATATAAAATAGATAAACAACAAGGTCCTACTTGTAGCACAGGGAACTATATTCAATATCCTGTACTGAACCATAATGGAAAAGAATATGAAAAAGACTACATACATACACATACATAGGCATAGATAATGTACAACTGAATCACTCCGCAGTACACCAGAAACACAACATTGTAAATCAACTATACTTCAGTTAAAACAAAAAACAAAAAAACAATGCGTCTGGAGGGCGGGAGCGAGTGGAGACAAATGATACAACTTAATAGTAACAGTTCTTTTAAAAATATTTTTTAAGTTGTAAAAGTAATATGCATGTTAAGAGAAATGCAAACAGGGAAGAAAAGTAGAGCAGAAAGTGAAAGAGCAGCGATCGGGACACAAAGAGGCTCGCACAAGTTAGACCTGAATTCCATCTCGCGCAGCTGCCCCACCACCTGCATGCCAGCTCTCACACTAACCCTTCCTGGATACCACTGTTCACCCTTTTCAGAAATTTGCAATCTGTCAACTAAGAGAAGAGGAGAAAAGGTGGATTTCACACCTCTGTGTCCTTTATAAAACAACAGTCCCTCGTCATCTCGGTTGTCAAAAGGCACCTGACAGCACCAATACACTTAAGGGATCAACCATGAAAACTGGGCCTCTCAGGTGACTAGTAGGTACGATGGTAATTACACTTGATCCCTTCTCAGCTTTACAAGATCACGCCCACAACGCTAGAAGTGCTGAGAAACACGTGACTGGTGTTCACAGGATAAATGCTCTAGGAAGGCATGCACGTCCAGAACACAACCAGGAGACTGTAAAGCGGGGTGGGAGGGAGCATCCTTGGGCATCACTTAGAAGAAAACCTCGATGATGACAGGGACACCTTTTTTTCAGTTGGCTCAAGAAAACAGACATCAGGGTTGGATTTTTTTTTTTTTTCCACAATGTCAGACACAAAGGACTCTCCAAGTATTCAAAAAGGCCTTTAAGTACGCATGAGGCTGAGGGCCGGCCTGCTGTAGACACTTGAGACAGGCCTCCTGCCCACAACCCTCCCATCTCACAGGCCCGGCCCCTCAAGCCCGCCTAGGCGGGCTCCACTTCCCATCCGTTAGAGCTCCACGAGGGCCCAACTAGGATGGCAAACTTTAGACACCCCCCATTCTAGCACTCCTAGTTTTCGGGGGGGCGCCGCCCAGTCCTCCTGACAAGCAAAGGGACAAGGGCGGACGCCCAGTTAGGTCTTGAACAGCCGACCCGGGCCAGCACGCCCAGGCCTGGGCCCTCACCTTGCAGCGCACGTCACCCCAGCCGGAACCACAGGGCCCTGTATAGGAGCGGTTCTCGGCCTTTTCTTCTGTGGCCAGCAACAGGTGACGTTCATCTGTATGCCACTCCCATGGGTCTACTGATGGGCAGACTGGTAAACCCTAGGTGGGTGCCTGCGGCTCTACCCCCCTCCTCCCACTTAAATGACATTATAAGGATAGCTTTGAGTGTGACCTGATTTTACACATTCATGTGCTTTAAACCCTTTCACTAGTACCACTTCTGGCAACAGCTCTCACAACCAGACAAGACTGGTACAGAACACACAGGAGAGGCCGGGACAGCAGGTTTCAAAAACTCACTTTATTCCAATGTGAAATGAAGACTGATGGTTTAAAAACAAGAAAAAGTTCTTGATCAGCTGTGGGGATGCCTCGCTTGCTAGCTCGCACCCACTCCCTTTGAAACCAGGCGTTGGGACAGGCCACACCCGGCCGCGGCTCCGCGCAGAGCCACCAGGCGGAAGCCCCAGCCGCAGGACCGCGCCCTCCAGCTCCCAAGGGTGGCCGTCTCCGCCCACCTGCCAGGGCTCTGACAGCAGGCCCAGAGGAGCGCATGGGCAGCCGGGCCTGTGGGCCCACCACCTTCCGCAGCCCCCTCCCTTCCACTCCCAGAGCTCCTCTCTGTAGAAGGTGCCTGTGTGTCCTAGGACCAGGTAGGGAGCTAAGCTCCACAAACAAGGGACAGTCACTCCTGTATCTGTGACGTCTCCCCCGGGATCCATGATTCAGTCCGGGTCCCCCCCCCCACCCCCCTGTGCGTTAGGCAGCTGAGGTTGTTCAACGGGGAGAAGGATACATTCAGACTATACCCCAAGGTTAGCCCCAGCTGGGGTGTGGAGGGTGGGAAGGCAGCACCTCCTGCTGGGGCCCGAGGGCCGAGAAGCTGGGGCTGGGCACGGGGGTGTCTGGGGAACCACCGACGCCCAACCCTTCCCCCGGCCGGAGCACAGCCGGGCCAGGCCCGGCCCGCTGTGGTTAGTAAAGCTGCTGCAGCCCTCACCCCGCCAGAAAGTGCTCCCCAGCCGTCCAGCCCTGACACAGAGCTCTGGCCCCCCATCCCAGGACACAGGAAAGCTCCCCTCTTTCGGCTTCAAACCTGGACTTTCAGCCAGATCGGGCCCGGGGGTAGTGGCAGCAAAAGCAGCAGCCATAATGTCAAACATACAAACGACCTGAGAAATCTCACCTGCACGTCCCCCACCCACTCAGAACTGGCTCGGGGCTATGTACAAGTCAGGAAGGGCGGATCAGGACACTCGCGGGCACAGACACACTCGCGCACACCTGTCTGAGGATGGGGGGCCCGAGGGGGCACCTGTCCGCCAGCTGGGAACTGATGATGCCCACGTACTCCATTCACACGTCTTCGATTAGGCCTCTGCGTTGTATACTCTTCGAGCCAGTGCAAGAACATCTTTCAGAGGGTCAGGCAGGCCAGGCCAGGGTCCCAGGAGGATGCTGGGGGCAGGGTGGGGTTGGAAGCGTGGAGGAAGAGGACTTGCTGCCTCTCCTGATGTGCAGGGCACTCCCCCTTCTCCTGGAGTCTGGATCGCTGGGTATCGGGGCAGCTGGCCGACGGTCCGTCTGCGTCTCCCTTCCTACCCCTGCAAGCTCAGGGAAGGAGGGTCCTTGGCAGCTGGGGGCTGGGAGGCCGCATCCTCTGAGGCCCCTGCCGGCTCCGGCTCAGTAGCCATGGGCTCCTCAGCCTTATCCCTGTCCCCGCTGGCCTCCTGGAGCTGGTGCCGCCGCGCCACCTCCGCTTTCAGATTCTCCAAGTCTTTTTGGCTGAGCAGAAGGACGGGGCGAAGGGTGGGTATCAGAGTGGGCCTGGGCCCTCCGTCACCTCACTGGCTCTGCTTAAACTTAGAACAAGATCAGGCTCTCTGCTCTCTGCAGTGAGACACACGTGTGGAACAAACGCTTCCCTCCCGCAAACAGAAAGGCCCCCGAGTGCTGAAAAAGTAAGAACTGCACACACTTGACAGCCTCCACTTAAGGCCTGGCTCCCACCCAGCCTTCACGCCCAGTTCAAACCCACTGCACCCCGGCCGCTCCTATAGCCGATTACACCCAAAAAAGCAGGTGCAGGTGCAACACAGAGCACATACGCTGTAAATGCCGTAACGCTGAGCTGACCAAACCCATGCCGCACACAGGTGGGAGGGAGACGGCGCGAGAGGCTTTCGAAGACGGCACTGTTTGTGAGAGCCGCACAGGGACCCTCAGGGCCCGGCTCTAAGGCACATCCCTACACTGACAGAGCAGGAGTCCAGAGAAGGAGCGACGCTGCTCTTTACATACGGACACGAAACGATCGCCAAGATAGATTAAGTGCAGGAGAAAAACACCCATGTGCGTGGCTTGCTACAATTTTGCGCTTTGGGGAAAAAAAGGGGAAAAACGGTTACAGACCTGTGTTTGCCCAATTATGCAGAGTATTTCTGGAAGGATTCACAAGGAACTCCTTGCCACTGGCTATACTTTTCAATTTTGAACCATGTCAATGTATCATTTATTTAAAAAACCACGAAAAAAATAAAGGCCAACTTCCAAGCGGGGGGGTGGGGCGCCTCACCTGAGAGGAATGAAGAGGATGCCGTTGATGACGTTCAGCTGTTCCAAGACGCTGGCCATGCTGGGGGCTGTGAACTGAGGGGCAGGGAGGATAAGCCGCTGCCTGGGTGCCGGGAGGCCGGGGTGCGACCCACCCAGCCCCGCTCGGGGACCCACCTTGAGGGGCGGGATGTTGGCGCTGGAGCCGTTGCGATAGATCTCGTTCATGGTGCGCTGCAGGGCCACGGCCTGCTGGGTCAGGCACTTGAGGTACTCGGAGCTCTCCTTGGTCTTCTCGTGGTCCTCGCCCAGCTGCAGGGGGCGGGAAAATATCAGGGCTGCCCGCAGCCCCGCCCCTCCCCGCCCCGCCCCGCCCCGCTGTGGCCCACCTGCGTCTTGTAGATGGTGTAGCCTTCCTTCTCGTGCTGCAGGGCTGACCGGAACTCAGCTTTGCTCTCATTAGGCAGCTGAGGTTGTTCAACGGGGAGAAGGATACATTCAGACTATACCCCAAGGTTAGCCCCAGCTGGGGTGTGGAGGGTGGGAAGGCAGCACCTCCTGCTGGGGCCCGAGGGCCGAGAAGCTGGGGCTGGGCACGGGGCTGTCTGGGGAACCACCGACGCCCAACCCTTCCCCCGGCCGGAGCACAGCCGGGCCAGGCCCGGCCCGCTGTGGTTAGTAAAGCTGCTGCAGCCCTCACCCCGCCAGAAAGTGCTCCCCAGCCGTCCAGCCCTGACACAGAGCTCTGGCCCCCCATCCCAGGACACAGGAAAGCTCCCCTCTTTCGGCTTCAAACCTGGACTTTCAGCCAGATCGGGCCCGGGGGTAGTGGCAGCAAAAGCAGCAGCCATAATGTCAAACATACAAACGACCTGAGAAATCTCACCTGCACGTCCCCCACCCACTCAGAACTGGCTCGGGGCTATGTACAAGTCAGGAAGGGCGGATCAGGACACTCGCGGGCACAGACACACTCGCGCACACCTGTCTGAGGATGGGGGGCCCGAGGGGGCACCTGTCCGCCAGCTGGGAACTGATGATGCCCACGTACTCCATTCACGCGTCTTCGATTAGGCCTCTGCGTTGTATACTCTTCGAGCCAGTGCAAGAACATCTTTCAGAGGGTCAGGCAGGCCAGGCCAGGGTCCCAGGAGGATGCTGGGGGCAGGGTGGGGTTGGAAGCGTGGAGGAAGAGGACTTGCTGCCTCTCCTGATGTGCAGGGCACTCCCCCTTCTCCTGGAGTCTGGATCGCTGGGTATCGGGGCAGCTGGCCGACGGTCCGTCTGCGTCTCCCTTCCTACCCCTGCAAGCTCAGGGAAGGAGGGTCCTTGGCAGCTGGGGGCTGGGAGGCCGCATCCTCTGAGGCCCCTGCCGGCTCCGGCTCAGTAGCCATGGGCTCCTCAGCCTTATCCCTGTCCCCGCTGGCCTCCTGGAGCTGGTGCCGCCGCGCCACCTCCGCTTTCAGATTCTCCAAGTCTTTTTGGCTGAGTAGAAGGACGGGGCGAAGGGTGGGTATCAGAGTGGGCCTGGGCCCTCCGTCACCTCACTGGCTCTGCTTAAACTTAGAACAAGATCAGGCTCTCTGCTCTCTGCAGTGAGACACACGTGTGGAACAAACGCTTCCCTCCCGCAAACAGAAAGGCCCCCGAGTGCTGAAAAAGTAAGAACTGCACACACTTGACAGCCTCCACTTAAGGCCTGGCTCCCACCCAGCCTTCACGCCCAGTTCAAACCCACTGCACCCCGGCCGCTCCTATAGCCGATTACACCCAAAAAAGCAGGTGCAGGTGCAACACAGAGCACATACGCTGTAAATGCCGTAACGCTGAGCTGACCAAACCCATGCCGCACACAGGTGGGAGGGAGACGGCGCGAGAGGCTTTCGAAGACGGCACTGTTTGTGAGAGCCGCACAGGGACCCTCAGGGCCCGGCTCTAAGGCACATCCCTACACTGACAGAGCAGGAGTCCAGAGAAGGAGCGACGCTGCTCTTTACATACGGACACGAAACGATCGCCAAGATAGATTAAGTGCAGGAGAAAAACACCCATGTGCGTGGCTTGCTACAATTTTGCGCTTTGGGGAAAAAAAGGGGAAAAACGGTTACAGACCTGTGTTTGCCCAATTATGCAGAGTATTTCTGGAAGGATTCACAAGGAACTCCTTGCCACTGGCTATACTTTTCAATTTTGAACCATGTCAATGTATCATTTATTTAAAAAACCACGAAAAAAATAAAGGCCAACTTCCAAGCGGGGGGGTGGGGCGCCTCACCTGAGAGGAATGAAGAGGATGCCGTTGATGACGTTCAGCTGTTCCAAGACGCTGGCCATGCTGGGGGCTGTGAACTGAGGGGCAGGGAGGATAAGCCGCTGCCTGGGTGCCGGGAGGCCGGGGTGCGACCCACCCAGCCCCGCTCGGGGACCCACCTTGAGGGGCGGGATGTTGGCGCTGGAGCCGTTGCGATAGATCTCGTTCATGGTGCGCTGCAGGGCCACGGCCTGCTGGGTCAGGCACTTGAGGTACTCGGAGCTCTCCTTGGTCTTCTCGTGGTCCTCGCCCAGCTGCAGGGGGCGGGAAAATATCAGGGCTGCCCGCAGCCCCGCCCCTCCCCGCCCCGCCCCGCCCCGCTGTGGCCCACCTGCGTCTTGTAGATGGTGTAGCCTTCCTTCTCGTGCTGCAGGGCTGACCGGAACTCAGCTTTGCTCTCATAGACCCGGGCGACCAGGTGGTGGCTGCAGGCAGGCACGGCGCAGGGGGAGGCGAGGGAGGGACGTGAATGGGCCGGTGGGGACGGATGGGCGGTGTGCAGGCTAACCCACAACCCACTCCGGGAACTTTCCGAGGGGGAAGGCAAGTCCAGAACTCAGAGAAGAGATGCAAGTTGAGAGACATTTCCTCAGGAGTCAGATGGAGGACAGAGTGCTGGATCCCGTGCCTGCCCACAATGCAAGCGCCTCCCGGGACCCTGTGGCCCGGGGCCTCCCTGTCCCCTAACCCAGCACAGCCTCACCTGAGGGCCACCTTGAGGGACTTGGGCCCGTGGTACTTGGTGCTGACGGCCAGCGCGTTCTCCAGGAAGCGCAGCGACAGGTCACACTCCATCACTCCGTGCAGCACCAGCCCGATGTTGTTCTGGGGGCGGTCGGGAGGGCCCCGGTCAGCTCCCACTCCCCAGGCTTGCGGCCGGCCCCGCTGCCCCTCCCCAGTACTCACGTCCAGCAGGGCCACCTCAGGGTGCTCCTCCCCGAACACGAGCAGTGTGAGGTAGCGGGCGCGGTACAGCAGGCTCAGGGCCGTGGACAGCTGGCTGCTGGCGAAGCAGTACAGGGCCAGGTGCATCTGCGGGGGCGGGGGCGGGGGCGGGGGCGGCGGCGTCAGGCCGGGGCGGCCACGGGTCCCACCCACCTTGCAGGCCGCGCCCCCGGTGGCCACTCACATATTCCTGGATGGTGTTGGGGTGCTCGATGCCCATCACGCGCTCGCTCATCAGCACAGCCTTCTGTTGGTTGCTGAGGGCCTGCGGAGGTGGGGGGCTGTCACCCCCGGGTGGTACCGCCCCACACCCAGTCTGCCTGGCCCACGAGCCTCCACAGCAGCTCGGCCTCTTCACCTCCGGCTGCAATTTCTATTTTTACTTTGCACAAAGGCAGCGGAAGAGTGGTCAAAATCCAGCTGCCGTGACCATGGAAGTCAACACCCCGCTCTGAGGCTGCTTCATATTTTAAAACACTTGTCTTAATCTATGCCAACACATGCATACAAATCTAAAATTGTACTAAAAATAAAGTATTCGTAATAAGAAAAGGCAGACACAGGCGAAAGAAAACAAGAGTCCTATGGCTGGAGCGGGGAGTGGGGCACCTACAGCGCACCTGGCCTAGGAGAGAGCCTCTCAAGCCCCGGGGCCAACAAGGCAGGTGAACGCCACCAGGCCCCAGGATGGTACAGGCAACAACACAGACCCCAAGCAGCTTCCCTGGTGCTTACAGGGCTCTAGGTACTGAGGCGGAATTCACCCTTCCCCCATCCCTGCGAAGGGAGGCCCTGCCACCACTCCCACTTTGTCCACGGGCACGGCAGCTCTCCCCCCAGGATACAGCTCTTAAGTGGGGGGAGCTGGGGGGGGCAGGCCGCCGTACAGGCAGAACAAGCACCTCCCTGGGTCTCCACCTGCTCCTCCTGGGGGTGCCCGGAGGTCAGCAGCATCCCGGGCCCCTGGGGTGACAGGGGCTCCAGTCCCACCTGCCGGGACTCCCGCCTCCTGCTGCCGCGGGGGTGAGAACACAGCCCCAGCTCCCCCACGCCCCCCTCCGCCCCGCTGGTGCCAGACCAGGCCCCGGGCCCCTGCTGAAGGCCCAGAGGGTGCGCGTGGCCCACCTCGGCGTAGTCGCCCATGATGTAGTGGAGGCGGGCGAGGAGGCGCAGGCAGGCGCAGATCTCCACGTGCATGGCTCCGTACACGTTGTTGAACAGGTTCAGGGCCTCGTTGATGAGCTCGCAGCCCTCCTTCAGGAAGCCTGCAGGGCACCCCGGGGGTGGAAGGTCAGGGCCGGCCTGGGGGAAGTGGGCGCCCCACCCCCGCAGCGGCTGCACCTGGCACGCACCCTGCTGTACTTTGGCCTGCCCGCTCTGGAAGAAGTGAAAGGCGTCTGAAGCCTTCGGGTTGACGTGTTTGACCACGGGGAAGATGTTGAGCACGTCCTCCTCCGTGAACGCAGGCTTGTGGCGGCTGTCGAAGCTGTACTCCTTCAGCAGGATCTGGGGACCCAGCCCGGCACCCGCAGGCAGCCTCAGCCCAGGCTCAAACAGCCGGCACCGCCCCGCCCAGTTCCCCCCATGGCCCCGGGAGCCCTGCAGGACGCTCTGGGCCAGCCCACCTGGATTCCGGTTTTCAGGGAGATCTCCCGCAGCAGCGTGATCTTCTGCAGCCCGTAGGTCTCCACGGCCTGGTCCACGGTCTCACTGGGGAGGAGCGGCGGGTGGGCCCAGGCAGCCCAGCACCCCTCTGCCCCCTTCTCCACAGCTGCCCCTCCACCCGAGCCCCTCCTAGCTCCCCTCCCCAATTCCCCAAGCAAGCGGCCCTCCACAGCTCCCGGCTTTCTCCTCCCCGTTCCACTGCCAGCAACCACGGAGGACCCGGACGCTGCCTGGGAGCCCAGCGCCCCTGCACCCGTCACGTACCACTCAAGGCTGAAGTCAAAGTAGTTCTTGGCCTCCTGGCAGATGTTCTTCCAAAGCTCCTGGGGGGTCATGACAGCCCAGGCTGTGTTATCCGCTGCCCCTGGCGGCCGGTTTCTCCTCCTCCTGTTCCTCTTCTTGGAGACGAGCTCGTCGGCAGGCAGGTGGGCCACGGGGTTGGGGTAGGAGCTCAGGAAGCAGTTCAGGAAGTGGCTGATGGCAGCCGAGAGCCCCGAGAGCTCGACCCCCTGCAAGGGAGGTTGGACCAGTGTCACCACCACCCGGGCTCCCCCCGACATCCCCATGACCCGGGCCGGGGAGGGAGCGCAGTACCTGTAAGTACGTCTTGAAGATGTGCTTGGCAGAGCGGGTGAGGAGCTCTCCGATGCCGATCTTCTGCAAGGGTGCAGAGAGGGGAGTCTTGGTCAGGCCCCAGGCCTCCATCCCAGCCCCGCCATCTCACAGCCGCCCTGGGCACCACTCACGTAGATGTGGTCCAGCTGGTCCCGGGCCGGGCTCCGGAGTACCAGGTCCAGCACCTTGCCCAGGTAGCGCATGTTGATGCCGCGCTGACGCATCACCTCGGCCAGCGTGGCCCCGTCCATGGGCAACACCGCGTGGTCTGCGAAGTCCTTCACCTGCGGGCTGCAGCACGTCAGGCGCCCCCAGCCCAGGGCCTCTGCCTCCTCCCGCCCTGGGTCTTCCCAAGGGAGCGTACGCTATCCTGAGGCCCTGAGGGAAGGAGGGGACTGAGACGCCAGCTCCCAATCGGGAAGAGGGAAGGAGACAAAGCAGCAGCAAGGATGTGAGCTCTCGTCCCCAGCCTTCTGCACAGGCCACCATCACCCCTGTGACTGCTGGGCCCACACGGCGGGGAAGCAGGGATGAGGGAGCCGCACAGGCTCTCCTGTGATTGCAGAGGCAGAAGCAGGGCCACAGCTTCACCCCGCGGCTGTGCTGCGCCTCGAAGAGGCCTGGGGCAGCCAGCACGGCAGGCTCAGCTCAGAGATCGGGGGACACAGCAATCCCACCACTGGGCATATACCCTGAGAAAGTCGTAATTCAAAAAAAGTCATGGGGCCTCCCTGGTGGCGCAGTGGCTGAGAGTCCGCCTGCCGATGCAGGGGACACGGGTTCGTGCCCCG
>NC_041227.1:92001019-92007474 GCF_002837175.3 Physeter macrocephalus | reverse complement strand
TATGTATAGCTGATTCACTTTGTTATAAAGCAAAAACTAACACACCATTGTAAAGCAATTATACTCCAATAAAGATGTTAAAAAAAAAAAAAAAAAAAGATAGGGGGACAGCACGGCACCTAAGCTCAGGGCTGCCTTAGCAGGGAGCAAGCACCGTGTGCATACACAGGGCCTATGTACAAAGCCTGTGCGGGTGAAGATGCCCCCAGCCCCTCTAGCAGCCGTCGCAGCACATGGGGGCTCAGAGGGCCAGACCCCAGCTGCCCGCCTACAAGGGAGGGCATGCAGAGCAGAACCCGATGCCTCCCTTGGCCCCTGTGTGTCGGCGGACCCATTCTGGGGAGGAGAACTCCACCCTGCCTGCCTTGCAGGCCAGCAGGCCTAAGTCACTCCAGCAAAGGTTCCACAAGCTTCCAGAGTCGGAGATGGATGAGGCCCCAGGGCCTGTAACAGCACCCTCTGGGCAGTCCCTCGGTCCCACCCCTGCCCTCACCAAGCCGGGGATCTGGCAGGAGAGCAGGAAGGCAGCAGCATCTTTTAGCAGCTGCTTCTGGTCCCGAACTTCCTCCTGGCAAGACTCCGGGAAGCGAACCCCTGGGGGAGGGAGAGCAGAGGCGTGAGCCAGGCAAAAGAGAGGCGGGTGGCCAGACGGACGGCAGCCCTCAGGTGGGCGAACAGGCCCACCAGCACTGGGGCCCTAGAGGACCATTCACCTGGCGAGAAGATGTCGGGGTTGAAGCGGACGTCGAAGGCCGTGCTGCTGATGGAGCCCACAGCCTTGCATGCGTTGCGGATCACCTCCCGACTGCGAGGGTCTGCTGTGGAGACGCTGCCCATTAGGAGGTAGCCCCATCCCCGCTCCGGTGGGGCGGCAGCCGAGCCTCCCCTGGCCTGGACTCCCCCGGCAGCCACGGCAGCCCCACCTGTCCCGTCATCCGAGGCGATGGTCTCCGCCAGCTCCTTCACCTTGGCCAGGCCACTAGCACTGCTGCCCTCCTCCTCGCTTCCCACCTCGGGTGCTGGAGGGTCTTCAGGCTTGGACTCCGAGGACGGGGGGTCGCCGTTTTCCAGTGACGGGGGGGTCTCCATCTTGCTGGCCTTCTGCTGCATCAGCTGTAGGGCTGCCAGCTTCATGAAGAGGAGGTACCTAGAGCACAGTGGATGGGGCAGAGCAGGGGATGGAGGAGGGGTATGTAGAAGCGTGACTGCTCTGGCAGCTTCCTGCTGGCTTTGGGGGACCTGAGCCAGGCCCCAGCTCCTGCCCTGCTGGGGTTGAGGGATGTTGGGGCTGGACACCCTGCCGGCCTGGGGACACATCCCGTCCAGTGTGCAAGCATCCACACACGTGTGCGTGTGCCAGCCCAGCAATACTACCAGGTGGCGGCAGCAGGTCACAGCAAAAATGGGGATCTTCCCAGACAGGAAGAGGACAGCTGGTGCGTGGGGGGGGGCTCACACGCAGGCCAGGGCTCTTGAGAGCGCCAGGAACCTCCCTGGCATTCTGACAGGGAGATTACTCTGGGGCATTTGACGGGCTGACCCCTAAGCACAAAACGCCAACAGCAGGGACCCCAACCCCGCCCCTCCTCCAGGGCCCTGACACTGGGAGGTTCAAAAACACCCAAGCAGATTTCCATGTGCTCCTTGAGGGAACAGCCCCGCTTCAGTCGGTTGAAAGCCACTGGTCTAGCCACTTGCTAGTTTCTGATCCACATAAAAGCTCTTGGATGTTCGTGCTGGGGAGCCTGACGCCACGGTGGGTGGCGCTGGGGCCGGGAGGACCAGGGCCAGAGCTAGCTCTTCACTTTCCAAAGCCTCCCCCGTCCAGGATCAGGCCCCAGGACCACCCACCGGAGGATGCAGCCGCTCGCCCCGGCTCCCCACCTGTGCTCCACGAAGGCGTCCACCAGCTCCTGGCGCAGGCAGCAGAGCTTGTGGCGGTGGGCGCGGGGGAAACCGGCGCGGGTGCACTCCTCAGGCAGCACCTCGCCGGGCACGGGCAGGAAGTTGAGGTCGGGGGGGAAGGTGCGCAGCAGGTCAAGGATGTAGTGGCGACCGTCGTTGCCGATGATGCCCTTGCACTCCACGGAGGAGCAGAGCTCCACCTCTTCATCCCGGTCGTTGAGCACCCGGTGCCTCAGGATCTTGAGGGGCCGGCTCGTGCGTTCCAGCAGCTCCAGGTAACGTGGGTGCGACACCACCGTCTTGCCAAAGTCAATGGAGCCGTAGATGACGCTCTGCTCCTGGTCCCGCTCCAGGATGCCGGGGATGATGGACTGGGCCGTGACACGGTAGCCGCGGTAATCCACCACCACCGTGCCCAGCGTGTACAGCCCCTCCACGTCCACGGCATTGTATGTGCGCACTCCATTCAGGTCGTTGGTGGGCGCCACATAGGCCGCCACGTCCCCACCGAAGTCCTTGTAGTGGTCGCGGACATCAAAGCCCAAGCTGAAGAAGATGTTGTTCCAGATGAACATCTGCATCTTGGTCTCCTCGCTGGGGTTGATGGCCATCACGTTGCCATCGATGACTGCCGTGGCGCCCCGCGTGGCTGCCGCCGTGAAGTCGCTGTGTACCTGGGGGCCCGAGGTTGGAGGGTGAGAGAGCCGCGGGGTTCATCCCGCCTGGCCAAGCTCACCCAGGGCTGGTGGAGGTAAGCAGGACAAAGTTTCCTCACATTTGGAAAAGGGCAAGAAACCCCAGTTTGGGGCTTCCCTGGTGGCACAGTGGTTAAGAATCCGCCTGCCAAAGCAGGGGACACGGGTTCGAGCCCTGGTCCGGGAAGATCCCACATGCCGCGGAGCAGCTAAGCCCATGAGCCACAACTACTGAGCCTGTGCTCTAGAGCCCGTGTGCTACAACTACTGAGCCCGTGCGCCACAACTACTGAAGCCCGCGCGCCTAGAGCCCATGCTCCGCAACAAGAGAAGCCACCGCAATGAGAAGCCTGTGCACCGCAACGAAGAGTAGCCCCCGCTCACCACAACCAGAGAAAAGCCCGTGCGCAGCAACGAAGACCCAATGCAGCCACAAATAAAATAAATAAAATAAAATAAATAAATTTATTAAAAAAAAAAAAGAAACCCCAGTTTTGAAAAAATGTAACATACTGCGAGAGAGAGCAGAGCTTAGTGATTAAAAGGGAGAGTGAGGACTGGGGTGGGTCTGGGAATCACCAAATACGTGCCAGGCGATCTTGGCTGATCACCTCTCAGACCTGTTTTCTCATCTATAAGACTGTGACATAAAAGTATCGGCCTTTACAAGGTGTCTGGAAGATTACAGGAGGTAATGCCTACACAGCACCTGGCACAGCCCCTGGCAAAGTGAGCACCCCGGGCTTTAGATCTTAATTTTACCATTATCACCTCTAGTAAGATTATGGGAGATTTCAAATAAACTTTTTTCAAAAGCACTGCTTTTTCCTCATTTGTCTCAGGAAAAACACTAAGGATATCTCAGTAGGGCACGTGTGTCCAGCTGAGGGCTCCACGTGGGTGTGCTGGGAGGGAAGCTGTCATGGACCTTGCCACTCAGCCCATCCTGGAGGCGTGTCCCCACCGGTTCCGGCCCCCAGACGCTAAATCTCAGAGAGGCCAGAAGAAGGATGTGGGGTCGTCTACCAGGAGGTGGAAGGCTGGCAGAACACCCTGGAAGGTCCCTGACGGCCCACCCCGGCTTCCCTCTTGTTCACAGAAAACGAGCAGCTAAGTGGCAGGCAGGCCTGCGGCCACTGGTCAGGCCTGAGGGGCCACGGGCACCTTGAATATGGCTCTTTCTCGCAGCAGCCGCTCAGGCAGGTTCTTCCGAGGCAGCTCCCGCGTGGTCTGCAGCTCCTCATTCCAGTCCCGGGTCTACAGCGGGACAGGGAGGGAGACACTGGCTCAACCTGAGCCCCCAGCACCTGCTCGGGGCGGTCCTGTCCCCCGCCTCCCCGCAGACAGCCCCCCAAGCACCCAGAACCCGGCCTGGCGCCCAGCGGGGGAAGGGAGGGAAGAGCCAAGGGTGGGCCGCCAGGCTGCAGGCACCTGTCCTGGAATGTGCTCCTCGTAGCCCAGCCGGGAGGTGTAGGCGTCCTCCGCACGCACGCAGTCCATGGCGTGCTCCGCCTGGGGCGCTGTCCAGCTGTATACCTGGAATGGGGTGGCGATCCTCTCGAACGGGTGGCGCTGGACCCTGTGGCGGGCAGAGGGGAGATGGGGCAGCCCGCTGAGCCCAGCGCCCTGCCCTGGGCCCCTTCTCCAAGGTCCCATTGGCTCTGCCGTCTCCCCACCAAGGCCCTGTCCCTGGAGAGTCTGACGGAAGCAAAAGGCCGCCAGTCCTAGGGCTGCTAGGCGGTGCTGGGGGCACAGCTTAGGGCAGGAGGGCTAGAGTTCAGGCTGTATGGTTCACCCACCCCGTGGGACGTTGCGATGAGGGACAGATGGGCCAAGGTGCTACCTTTTCTTCTGCAGGGCGGCAAAGTTTTTTTTGAAGGTTGGGCTGATCTGGTTGAGCAGCTCCACCAGGGAATGGCTGAGGAAGCGGGGGCTGGCAGGCTTGGGGTTGAAGTGGTACGCCGTGGACCTGCAGGCAGAGGGTGGCCACTGTGCAGGGCGCCCCAAGCGGCTGCCCAAGGACTCCGAACGGGCTCGCACAGGGACTTACTGGTTCAGGTAAAATCCCCGAGTGGATGCTGTGATGCTGACTTGTCGGTCCTCGGCTGTGATCACAAACAGGTACATGAGGTCCCCGTGCATCTTGCGATTCCCAGGGGGTGGGTTCCAGCCGCTCATGGTGAGCACTTTCAGGCACTGCAGGGGCTGCAGGAATGGCCAAGCTTGAGTAGGCCAGGCTTCCTGGTGTGGCGATCCCCTGCCCCAAAAGAGACCTGCTCCCACCTTCCAATCACGGTTCTGGGGCTGCAGAGGACACAACGGCCGCTCCCGGCTCCCTGGAAGGATGTACTCAGGCGGTGTACAGTCAATGGGGTCCATCTCCAAGCCCTTCTTCCGCTTCCCGCTGTCTGAGGGACCCGAGGCTGGTGGTCAGCCCAGGACCACCCAGCGGCCAACTTCCTCCCCAGCTCAGGTGGCCCTGGTCTGTGTGCCTCCAGCCCCACTTCCCTCCAGGTGGGAAGGCTGGGCCCTGCCCCTCTACCAGCCCCTGGCCAACTTGTTCCCGGCCCCTCTGCCCAACCACCAGCCCCAATGCCTCCCGCACCTCCCAGGTCGCCATCAGTAAAAACACTCAGGAAGGACAAGGAGTTGCAGTCAACCCCGTTGAAGGCATCAGATGGGTCCAGGCTCTTGAGCAGGTCTCGAACGTGGCGCACGTGGATGCGGGCCTCTCGCACCGTGTATGGCTCTGTCGGGAGGGGGATGGGCAGGGCGTTACCAGGGCAACAATCCACCCAGCAGAGAAAAGTCGGCCATGGCACTATCAGGGGTGGTCTTGATTTTCAATTTAAGGCTTTCACTTACAAATTCCCTTATGAACACATAAGCTGGAATTCTGCTTTCAACACATACACCTGCCTGCTGGTGGGCAGGGATCCTTGTTTGCAAAGAACCTTATGCCAAAGGGCACAAGAAATGTCTCTGGAAGTGCACACAGAAGCCCCCTGCTCTCTGCCCACGAGTGTCTCGGCTGGGAAGCCCGGCACAGCTGCTAGGTCCCCATGGGCTCAGTCCAGTTTTCCCAGGGCAGCCCTGGCCGGGGGTGGCCTGAGGACTTACAGGACCTCAAACTGCAACACTGCTCCCCAACTCATGTTTCATGAAATTTCAATGAGGGTTCTTCTGGGGAAGGACAGAGGTTTCGTCATTAGGTAAGTCTGGGCACAGCTGGGTTACATTTTTCCCACATTTGCTCCTTGGCTGACATGCCTAGAACCGCGGTGCCACCTTTCCCCAGGTAACCTAAGTTCACGGGACTTTTTTTTTGTACAAACAAACCAGACTCACCATGCCAGCTGAACTGCTCCACACTGGGCCTGACTTCCCTGCTCAAGAGCCGTGAAACCTTAGATTCCTTAAGAGACTGAACTTTTATCTCTATAAAATTTGAACGGGCTGATTTCAAGCACCTGCCTGGTACTGTTTGTTTTTTTTAAAATCACGACTCTGATATTCAAGCCACGAAGGTGGAGGGTGTGCTTGTGATGGCCTGAGAAGCAGACCTGTGCTCCTGTCCTGTCTTCTCCTGCCTCCACAAGTTCAATGCTGCCCTGAGCCTCCACATGCTCATCTGTGACACAGTGACACCAAGATACCAGCGGGAGGGCGGGGGTGGGGGTGAATGCCGCCTGGCCCCACCTCCTCACGCCCCACCTTGGCGGGCCGCACAACTTCCAGACAAACCTTCCACCACGCGTAGCACCGAGCCCTCCTGCAGCCCCTCCACGCTGCGCAGCTCTGAGAAGTGGTCCAGCATGTTGCCCTCCAGGTGCAGTGAGAAGCAGGTGCGGTGAC
>NC_041227.1:91982204-92000519 GCF_002837175.3 Physeter macrocephalus | reverse complement strand
GCTCACGGGCCCAGCCGCTCCACGGCATGTGGGGTCCTCCCGGACCGGGGCACGAACCTGTGTTTTTTTTTGTGGTATGCGGGCCTCTCACTGTTGTGGCCTCTCTCGTTGCGGAGTGCAGGCTCCGGACGCGCAGACTCAGCGGCCACGGCTCACGGGCCCAGCCGCTCCACGGCATGTGGGATCCTCCCGGACCGGGGCACGAACCTGTGTCCCCTGCCTCGGCAGGCGGACTCTCAACCACTGCGCCACCAGGGAAGCCCAAGTTTTATTTTTTTAAGATTTTTTTTTTTAATGTGGACCATTTTAAAAGTCTTTACTGAATTTGTTACAGTATTGCTTCTGGTTTTTTTTTTTTTTTTTTTTTTTTTTTTATGTTTTGGTTTTTTGGACATGAGGCATATGGGATCTTAGCTCCCCGACCAGGGATCGAACCCGCACCCCCTGCGTTGGCAGGTGAAGTCTTAACCACTGGACTGCCAGGGAAGTCCCTAGAACAGTTTTAGATCTACAGAAAAACTGAGAAGATAGTACAAAGAGTTCCCATATACCCCACCCCCAGTTTCCCATATTATTAGCTTCTTGCATTAGTATGGTACATTGGTTACAATAATGAACCAATGCTGATATATTATTTTGACTAAGTTCCATAGCTTATTTAGCTTTCTTATGTCCTTTTTCTGTTATAGGGTCCCATCCAGATACCACATTGCATTTAGTAATTAATGTAATTCCTCTTCTTGGACTTTCCTTATTTTTGATGACTTTGAAAGTTTTAAGGAGTACTGGTCATATTTTGGAGAATGTGCCTCCATTGGGATTTGTCTGATGTTTTCCTCATTATTAGATTGGGGTTATGAGTTTTGGGGGGAAAAGACCACGATGATAGAGTGCCATTGTCATGCATCATATCAAGGATACATACTATCAGCATAGCTTATCAATGTTGAGTTGACTTTGAGCACCTGGCTGAGGTAGTATTTGTCAGTCTTCTCCACTGTAAAATTGCTCCCCTCCCCCTGTCTATAGTGTATACTCTTTGGAAGGAAGTTACTCTGTGAAGCCCATGTCTAAGTACAGTGGAGTTATGGTTTACCTCTTTGAGGACAGAGTGTTTACATATATTGTTTGGAATTCTTCTGCACCCGAGATTTGTCTCTTTCCTCCCCATTTATTTAGTTATTCAATCATTTATTTATATCAGTATGCACTGTTAGATATTAGTTTTTATTTTAACAACAGCTTTATTGGAATTCATGTGCCACACAACTTACCCAAAGTGTAAAATTCAGTGAGAATATATTCACAGGGTTGTGCAACTATCACCATAGTCAATTTTAGAACATTTTCATCATCCCCCAAAGAAATCCCATAACCTTCAGCAGTTCCTCTCCTCCATTTCCTCCCACCCCACCCTCCCCCAGCCTTAAGCAACCGCTGGTCTCCTTTCTCTCTCTATGGATTTGTCTATTCTGTACATCATTTCATATAAATGGAATCCTACAGTATGTGGTCCTTTGTGACTGGCTTCTTTCACTTAGCAAAATGTTTTCAAGGTTCAGGTTTCAATGTCTGCCTGAACTTCCCCAGTGTTCAACTGAAAAAATAAGTGTAACTTGTAAAGTGCCTGACCCCCTTCTCTCTTTTGGTGATGGGTTGCATCCTCCTGGAGGTGTCACCCACCTCCACAACTGGGGGACTCTTACTATGAGCAGCTTCTACCCCTCCCCCCCCTTTTCTCATTCCTTTCAAAATGTCCCTGACTATGCCCAGGTCTTGACTATGCCCAGGTCTTGATGCCTACTTTTCCAGGGATAATCTGAGAAGCTGGTCCTTGCTAAAGTGTTTTTTTTTTAATTTTTAAAATTTTTGGCTGCATTGGGTCTTCGTTTCTGTGCGCGGGCTTTCTCTAGTTGCGGCGAGCAGGGGCTACTCTTCATTGCGGTGCGCGGGCTTCTCATTGAGGTGGCTTCTCCTGTTGCAGAGCACGGGGTCTACGCACAAGGGCTTCAGTAGTTGTGGCTCACGGGCTCTAGAGCACAGGCTCAGTAGTTGTGGCGCACGGGCTCTAGAGCACAGGCTCAGCAGTTGTGGTGCACGGGCTTAGTTGCTCCACGGCATGTGGGATCTTCCCGGACCAGGGCTCAAACCTGTGTCCCTTGCATTGCCAGGTGGATTCTTAACCACTGCGCCACCAGGGAAGCCCCTTGCTAAAGTTTTAATGGTTGCTCGTGCCTTACAAGGTTGACCCTTTGCAGTATTTAATCTTCTGTGTACTGTTCAATAGAATTTCAGGTACAAAATAGATTAATAGGGAAGATATTTGGGGATGGATGGTGTTCTGTTTTTCCTATATTTAATGAAGTGCAGTGCAGCAAATACACTTACTAAGTTAACAAATTGGATTCATTAATGGAGATCATCTGTGTCAGAGCATTCTGTGGAAGAAACTGCCCAAGAACATAGTGAGTTGATCACTGTGGCTGTTGTGATTTTTATGGAAACTGGCTCAGTAGAACAGGGTGCTGGGTGAGGGTGTGGCAGGGATTTCAGAGATGATCAGACACAGTCTTTGCACTCTAGCAGGGAGACAGACAGGCACATAAATAACTCACGCGGGCAGAGAGCAACGTTGTGATCAAGGTTAAGCAAAGCATCCCTGGAACCTTGGCGCAACTTTGGATGCTGGCTGGGGGCATGGGGACAGATTTTTAGAGGCAGTGTGGTTTGAGCAGTTGGAGTGGGGTAGGGCAAGACGCAGATGGAGGGAGGGCGGCTGAGATCTGAGCACAGCCTGAGCAAAGCCTCCGAGGTAAGAAAAGGCAGGGCATCTTTGGAGAAGGACAAACAGATGGGGAATGCAGGGGTCTGTATGCGTGAATGTGGGTGGGGGTGGGGGGAGGCATGTAACGGTGGGAAAGGCTGGTGGGGAAGAATTAGACCTCTCAGGTGAGCTGTTTGGAGGACAGTTGACATGTGGTGGGAAACCACTAACCTTTTTGGGCAGGGGAGGAGCTGACAATATTTGTGTTGGGAAGTGGGGGCTGGTATGGAGGAGGAAAGGATGTGTGTGTGTGCACGGAGGGGACTGGATGCCAGGGGCTGAAGGTGCAAAGAAGGCCTGCCTCTGTTGCTTCCTGCATGTGTGACTTGGACAAGTTCACTTCCGTCCCCTGAGCCTCTTCTTCCTCATCTCTAAAATGGGATCCACCAGTTCTGAGGGGTTTGATGTGTAGCTTGGAGGAGAGAGTGCAGGGAGTGGAGTGTTTTAATTGAGGGCATTCTCTGTGTGCTATCATGCAAAGTGCTCCAGGATACATTGTTTTTTTGTTTTTTTATATAAATTTATTTTATTTTATTTATTTTTTGTTGCGTTGGGTCTTCGTTGCTGCGCCCGGGCTTTCTCCAGTTGCAGCAAGCGGGGGCTACTCTTCATTGCGGTGCGCAGGCTTCTCATTGCGGTGGCTTCTCTTGTTGCGGAGCACGGGCTCTAGGCGTCCAGGTTTCAGTAGTTGTGGCACACGGGCTCAGTAGTTGTGGCGCACGGGCTTAGCTGCTCCCCGGCACGTGGGATCTTCCCGGACCAGGGCTCGAACCCGTGTCCCCTGCATTGGCAGGCAGATTCTTAACCACTGCGCCACCAGGGAAGTCCCTTAAACACTTTTTATGTCTGCACACTGTTTTACTGTATGGATGCACCATAATTTATTTAACCAACCCCCTGCTGATGGGTGCTTGGGCCATTCCCTGTCTTTTGTCATTGTAAATAGTGCCATGGATTACCTTGTCCAACATGCTAGAATCTGTAGATAAATTCTCTGAAGGGGGATCGCTGGATTACAGAGGAATTACATGTATAATTTAGACAGATGTTGTCAGGCTCTCCAGCAGAGGGCTTGTACCAATTGACAATCCCACTGGCAATGTATGAGAGGGCCTGTTTAAAATGATATATTGTTCATGTGATTATTTGATGGCTTCTCTCCCCACAACACTGTAAACTCCAGGATGGCAGGGATTATGTATCTTTTGCTCATTGTCGTGGGCACTCAGTAAATACTGAATTAATGGACAGATTTATGATTCTACCAGGAATGGGTGGCCAGGGTGGGTGAGATCCTTTCGTGTTCACCTTGCCCAGTTCAGCTTCCCCGATCCTTGCTCTGGGCTGATTGTCGATCCAGAGGGTGGCTGGGACTCTGTGAGTGACCCTTGAGGTTCTGGAAGATCTAATCCTGACATCTGACTCATGACCCCCACTCCAGAGCAGACTTTCTCCTGCTGTGAACTCAAGAAATCCAATGTCTCAGTCTTATAAAGGGCTTGGAGAATGGACACTTGTCTGATGCTTGAATCCCCTGCCCAGCCTCTGCTTACATACCTCTGGTGACAGGGAACTCACTCCTTCCAAGTGACTCCTTTTAACTTCAGACAACTAACTTTTTAAAAATAAATTTATTTATTTTGTTTATTTATTTTTGGCTGCATTGGGTCTTCATTGCTGTGCGTGGGCTTTCTCTAGTTGCGGCGAGCGGGGGCTACTCTTTGTTGCGGTGTGCGGGCTTCTCATCGCGGTGGCTTCTCTTGTTGCGGAGCACGGACTCTAGGCGCGTGGGCTTCGGTAGTTGTGGCGCACGGGCTTAGTTGCTCTCTGGCTGTGGGATCTTCCTGGATCAGGGATCGAAACCGTGTCCCCTGCCTTGGCAGGCAGATTCTTAACCACTGTGCCACCAGGGAAGTCCCAGACAACTAACTTGTAAAAAGTTTTTCCAACTATTGAGTTGAAACCTGCTCCCTGTAGCTGCCTCTTCTTCAGGGAATTTTAACTGCGGCTCTCTGGAAACAGGGCTTTCTGGCAGATGAGCAGGGGGCATATTTGGGGACAGGTACCTCTCATCTATCATTTTCTAGCAAGTAGGGCCAACTCCCAAAGGATCCCTGCAGAGCCCTGCCTGCCCACCTCCTCACTCTCTCCTGTCTTGCCTGCAGGTATGTGCAGGAAGGGCGGTTCCGAATTGAGGAGAGGACACTGACAGCCTTCCAGTGGCTCTACAGCCCCCAGCAGCATCGCATCCTCAGCCGTGCTGACCTTGAGTCTCCCTCCAGGTAAGGGGACCCACTGCCCTTACTCTCATCCTTCGTCCAGGCCCCTCCAGTTGGTACTTATTATGCAGCCAGCCCCACACGGGTCCATAAACTCCCAGTGGGGAACCACGGCCCTCAGTGGCAGAGAGGCCTTCCAGGGTCTTTGAAAGAGTCTGTCAGTCGGGGTGCTTGAAAGAGTCTGTCAGCCGGGGTGCTTGTCCAGCCTAGAATGCACTGAGTGATTTGAGGCAAGTCATTGCCTTTGCTTTCTCCTCCGTAAAATGGGTATGATCATATTTTCCCTGCCTTCTATCAGGAAGATCATGAATCTCAAGTGAAATGATGCCTGGAGATCATCAGCTGGTTCCTCTCATTTTATATTTTTGGCCGTACCGTGAGGCATGTGGGAATCTTAATTCCCGGACCAGGGATAGGACCCGTGCCCCCTGCAGTGGAAGCGCAGAGTCTTAACCACTGGACTGCCAGGGAAGTCCCGCTGGTTCCTCTTTAAGAGGGGGAGCAGCTGGCATATTTGCTGGGCAGTCCCTGCTTTGACCTGGGTAGAGCCAGCCCTTCCTTTCTTGTCGCTCTCCTCCGCCATGCCAGAGAACCCAGCTGGGATCCTGAGTCCAGGTGAGGGGCACCCAGCTTCCTGCTCCCAGGCTCCTTCCCGCCCACTCCTTCTGCACACTGTGGACAGACGTGAGCCGTGTTAGCAATCTCGATGGAGATATCCCCGGGAGCCCTTGCTGCTGCCACACCCCTTTCCCAAGGCTTCTGCTAGACCTGACCCAGGACCTTTCTTCCCACTTTCCCCATCAAAACGTCTTTGCACCAGCTTCTAAATTAGCAGGCCCCTTGAAGCCAAGGATGAACAGGTCTTTCCTCCCAGGGGTGGAAAAGAAGAATGGAAGTGATGTCATTTGGGGGTACACCATGTGCCAGCCAGAGAACAGGGACAATGCTCTTACCGCATCTCCCCAAAGCGGCCCCAGGAATAAGGTTCAGAGATGATGGGAGACTTCACCTACCCAGACATCTGCCAGGAGTCCTGTTTAGCTAAGAGCAGTGCATGTGCTCTCTCTTGTCTCAATGACGATTTCAGAAGGTACAGGAAGCAGTGAGGGGGACAGGTATTCTGGATCCAGTTCTCCCCAAAGAGGAAGAATTAATTGGATGATGATGTGACGTGACAGGAAAGGTGACTCAGGCCACCTGGGAACTCTTGATATTCAGGAAATGGGAGGTCAGACAAATGCCCTAAACTCTAGAGGGCAGATTTCTTTCTTTTTTTTTTTTGCGGTACGCGGGCCTCTCACTGTTGTGGCCTCGCACAGGTTCGGCGGCCATGGCTCACGGGCCTAGCCGCTCCGTGGCATGTGGAATCTTCCCGGACCGGGGCACGAACCCGTGTCCCCTGCATCGGCAGGCGGACTCTCAACCACTGCGCCACCAGGGAAGCCCAAGAGGGCAGATTTCAAATCATGCAGAGAAAAGACCGAAAAGGCGCTAGAGCTTGAGGCAAGAGTATCAGGAAGGGTGTGGCAATGCGATCCTGAATGTACAGTTGTGAATGCTTGCAGGGACAGAGAAGGAGGCTGTCCTGGGAACATGCTGGTGAAGCACAGACATGAAGGGCACATGGTCGGAATCAGTTTCAGGCAAGGTGCAAAGCCCTACTGTGAGCCAAGCACCATCTGACGTAAAGCAGCTTCTTCCTCACCTCCTTTCCTTTCGTCAAAGCTCTCCACTACCTGACGTTATCTTATTTGCCTATTTGTTCACTGTCTGTGGCTCCCCTGGAATGTGAGGTCCATGAGGGGAGGGCCTTTTCCCTCTTGCCCTCTTCTGTATCCCGAGGTCCTAGCCCAGAGAAGGAGCTCATTAATCAGGCACCAGGTGAAGGACAAATGAACATAATGCAGGCTCACCGGTAGGAAGGCTGGAAGGGAAGCTAGCTCCAAGACTGATGTGGGCCAGCTATACCCGCCCAAGATAACAGCCAGGGAAGAAGAGGAGGGTGGGACCTCCTGCCCATGCAGGTGGCTTGAGGCTAACCTTTTTTGAGCCAAAGAACAAGAATGCTCTTCAGAGTCACAGGAGCCCAGTTGAGTCCATGGCGGAGAGAAGCAATCATAAGATAGGAAGGATGGAGTTATTCAGAATAACTTCAGCTTTCATACCTGGGAAGGCTACCTCCCAGGAGACTTGAAGAGGAAGCTGCCATAGCTCTGTGACTCAGCACTCAAAAAATTAACTATTATTCTTTTTTTTTTTAATAAAAAAAATTGTATTTACTTAGAAGCGTTCAGAATGTCAACAAAACAGCTGCAACTTTTTTTCTTTTTTTTGCAATTACAGAGTGGTATTCAGTTAACAGAACAACAATTATTTCGTATAACCTGCATCAGAGACAACTGAAGATGAAAAAACTACCATCCCCATATATAACTAATTTGTGCTGTGAACCAACAAGTACCTGCTTTAAATTTCCATGCCAATTTACAACCCCCATACTGTACCAGGCAAGGTTAGTGGCTATTGAAAATACCACCAGGACAGGGCTATCTAAAGACACATTCGGTAGTGTGTTAACTATACAAAAAAAGACACTGTACAGTTTAAAAACAAATCTTACACAGCCTTACATTTCAATTTTTTTCTTTAGAAGGAGTGAGTTGTGTACAGGGCGGTTAAATGCTTTATAGACAAGAAAAAAAAAACTGTGCTAGAGCCAACTTATTCATCATCATCTTCTTCTTCTTCCTCTTCATCTTCCTCCTCTTCCTTCTTCTTGCTTTGTTCAGCCTTGACGACTCCCTTTTTTGCTGCATCAGGCTTCCCTTTAGCTCGGTATGCAGCAATATCTTTTTCGTACTTTTCCTTCAGCTTAGCAGCCTTCTTCTCCTAAGGCTGCCTGTCATCTGCAGCAGTGTTACCCCACATCTCTCCCAGTTTCTTTGCAGCGTCACCAATGGACAGGCCAGGATGTTCTCCTTTGATTTTTGGACGATACTCAGAACAAAACAAGAAAAAGGCTGAAGGAGGCCTCTTGGGTGCATTGGGATCCTTGAACTTCTTTTTTCTTTCCCCTTTAGGAGGGATATAAGTTTCATTTCTCTTTCATAACGGGCCTCGTCTGCCTTTGCCATGTCTTCAAACTTTCCCTTCTCTTTAGCGGACATGGGCTTCCACTGCTCCGAGGGCTTCTTAGAAAACTCTGAGAAGTGACTAAAACATCTGCGTGCCTCTTCTTGTGCTTCTCCCGGCACGTTTGCCCAAAGAGTGCATAGGATGGCATTTTGCCTCTTGGCTTCTTAGGATCTCCTTTGCCCATGCTTAATTATTTTTCCTCCGCGAGGCGCAGACTCGCCCAGTGCCCGTCCGGCTCTCACTTGCCCCGGCGCTGTCTCTATCAACTATTATTCCGTTGCGGAGCACAGGCTCCGGATGCGCTGGCCCAGCGGCCATGGCTCACGGGCCCAGCCGCTCCGCGGAATGTGGGATCTTCCCGGGCGGGGCACGAACCCGTGTCCCCTGCATCGGCAGGCGGACTCTCAACCACTGCGCCACCAGGGAAGCCCCAACTGTTATTCTTATATCACAAAAGTTGTACTAACTTCTGTGTGTTTATCATGCGTCATGTTGTAAATGCTTTGCAGGCATAAATTGATTTAATCTTCATAACAATGCTCTGATCTAGGTACTGTACTCCCCATTTATCAGATGACAAAGCTGAGGCGCAGGGTAAGTGGAGTGCTTGCAACCACTATGCGAACTGCCTCTCAGAGAATGAGGCGTGGGCCCCAAAGTGGGAGACGGCGAAGGTAATTTTTATCATTGCAGAGAGGAAATAAGTTCACGAACCATATATAAGTGAGCTTAGCATCATTCCTGGTCAGGTTTCAGAGTCTGTTATTAAAGAGATGGTTTGGGGGTACTTAGAAAAGAAAGAGATAGGGGACCAGCAGCAGTGAGTGAATTCCCTGGGAACCCATCCTGCTGGGGGAAGCTTATTTGCTTTTCTGATTCGTTTTCTAGACTAGAAGGTAGGTTGGGGGTGGTAAAGCAGGAGACAGTGGTTCTGAGTTTCAGCAAGAAATTGTTCTTTTCTTCCCATCAAAGCCTACAGGTGACACAGAGGACTGTGGGCTGGGGGAGGGCACAGCTAGGGAGGCTGGTGAGTGGGCTGCCCTTGCTGAGTCTGCTCAGTGTGTTCATGAGGGACTTGGTGAGGAAGGATGTGGACAGCATGCCGGGGACATTGCCGATGGCATGAACCTGGGCACCATCCCAACGGACAAGATGGCACAGTTGGACCCGAAGTGCCCTGGAGGCTTGGAGTCCAGATCTAAGTCTAGAAGGTACAGTTTAACAGAAATAAAGGAGAAGTCTATTTTGGCCTCCAATCTTGTCTGCACCTGGGCAGCAGGCTGAGGGGATCAGCTGTCTGAGAGGTTCCAGTTGACTAGAAGGTTGGGTATGGCCCCATGTTTTAAGAAAATGCTCGTGTCTTGGGGCTGCAAGAGCTCACGGCAGAGTCCAGAGCTGAGGAGGAAAGTCCTGCTATTTTGTCTCAGACTAAGAGGAATGCTCTATCATTTCCTCATTTATTTTGTGGACAGAGATTGAGCACATTCTTCTGCTAATACCATGCTGATGTTACCCTTGAATGGCTGAGCAGGTTACATTTTGGGGTGATGGGCTAGGCTGCTGAAGGGACTCAGAGGGTGGGTTGGCCACCCGCCTTCCTTTTTGCTTTCCACCCTGCTCCAGGTCAGGCCCTGGGGTTATGATGCCTTGTCTTAAGGAAGACAAGGGTCCTGCCTCCACGGGACACACATTCTAGAGGGAGAGAAAGACTATAGACGCATAGACAAGAGAATATCTTGAGATGATCAGAGTTCAGCTGAACAAACTGAAACAGAGCATCAGATAAAGGGTAACCAGTGGGTGTGTGGGGAGTTTGGAAGAGGTGGATGGCCTCTCTGAGAAGGTGACATTTGAGCTGAGTCCTGAAGGACTCAGGGGGCAGACATATGGGGAAGGTGCTGGTGAGGGGTGTTGAATAAAGGCTGGGGAGGGGCACAGGAGATGGGAAGTGAAACAGCAGTTACAAGGCCCTACCTATGTTCCAGAAGCGGGAAGCTGTTGTGGCCATAGCAGAGTGAGGCCGTGGCCAGCAGATGGAAAGGATGCAGATTTCCATGCAATTAAATGCAGGACTTTTTAACATTTAGAGCTGCCCGAATACAGCGTGGGCTGCCCCCTGAGGGAGTGGGCTTCCCATCACTGAGATGTGCAAGCCATATTCAGAGGCCGCCCTCCGTGGAGGTTAGGGAGGAAGACTCAAGCGTCTCAAAGGCTCCCTAGGGCACCCTTCCTGCCTTCCACCCCTTCAAGTTCAGGAGCACCCTTGGTTTGGCCGAAGCTGGCAGGATGGCTGTGCAGCGAATGAATGAAAGCTCCCGGCTGCCAGGTCGAAGGCGGGGTGGGGGGGACGACGACGACGACGACAGTTTCAAGGACTGTGGCAGTCCCCGAAACCTCCCACTTCCAAGTCCAGATAGCACTGAACCCCCCTCCATCCCCACCGCACGCCGAGCTGGCGAGAGGCCCGGTGTCTTCCTCAATCCACCAGGGACCCGCGGATCTTTCCTCACCTCCGTTCCCCACCGGCCCGGGCCCCATCCTCCAGGAACTTCTGTGGGCCGGTGGGCTGTCCCCTCCTCCGCTCCCCTGGGTCCCTTGGGCGCGCCTGCCCCTCCCCGCGCCTTTGTTCCCGGGGAGCCGCCTCGGGTAGTCCCCTGGCGGCGGCGACTGGAGCATCCCGCGGGCGCCGCACCCCGGACTCGCCGTACCGGCCCCACCCACCCCGCCCCGGCGCCCTCTCCTGCCGCTCGTGCCCGCCCCTCCGCCTCCCCCCCCACTTTCCGGCAGCTACGCGGCTGCGGCGCGGGGCGAGTCGGGTGGGCACTGCCGGAACCGGGGCGCGGACCCGGGCGGCGGCGTCGCGGAGGGCGGCAGGAGGGCCCCGCCTCGGCCAGGCGCGGGCTTTCCCGCGGCGAGCGCGGCTCCGGCGGCTGGGGCGCGACTGCCAGGTGTGCGCGTGGCGGCGGCGGGCAGGGGGAGCCGCTTTGTGCCCGGCGAACCGCGGCCGGGGTGCGCGCGTGCACGCCGCGGTGACGGTGCGCGCGGCGGGGCGGGCGGCCAGGGCAGCCCGTCGCCGAGGAGGAGGGGGCTCGCCGCCGGATGAAGGGGGACGCCGCCGCCGCGGGCACACGGGCCGAGAGAGCCGCCGCGACAGACTGTTGCCATTCCGTCCACGTCGAGGAGTGAGCCCCGGGCGCCGGCTTCACAGAAGGTCAGCGGATTCGGAGCTGGGTGGTAATCCCGTAGTCAGCAGGGATCAGGACGCGAGTCCTGGGTGGGACTGAACCCAGGGTGTAATTGGGGTGTATGTTGTGAGTGCAAATGCAGGTGTTCGCAAAGAGAAATCAGCTCGTGTGGACGCGTGTGAGCCCTGCGCTGCGATTCCACGGAGCAGTTCAGCGGAATGGGTTGTTTGGGGGGGGGGGTGACTGTCCTCAGACATCCCTACGGGTGGGTCATGGCGCACACACATCCTATATGGAGTGTGTAGCTGACCGAGGTGGAGCTCAGAGGTGGGGTGTTTACAGGTGGTGGTGAAAGGAAAAAGCCAGGACCCCCAGGAGGACCCTGTAGCTAGGCTGGGTTGGTTTGTTTTTTTCCGAAAGGACATAAACCCCACCCCATGCCCGCTCCAACCTTTGCCTGTTGCACGGAGGGGAGCTAGGATGGTGGGGTGCTGTGTGAGAGGCCTTTGTGGACCTTTGGGACCGGGCCAGGATCAGCCTGATGCTCATTTCTGGAGGCCCTGGGTGGATGAGCGTGGGGTGCCTGCCTTGGGTGGGGGTCCAGGGCACGCTGGGTGTCCTGACCCGGAGCTGGTTGAGGAGCACATCTTTCTTTCTCCTCCTCTGTTTTCTATAGCTCCTCTCAGCCTTCTTAACAAACCAAAGGGCATTTATATGCAAGTGGGGTTTGGGCTCTGAAGGCGGGGATCTGCCTCTGCTGAGTGGCCCCCATCGGAGCAGCCTCCATAGGGAATAATAGGGTTGTCCTGGGCTGGGCGCCAGGGCCCTCTCGTTCTTTTCATGTTTTGTGACCCTGGGGCTGTCCCTTAAGCCCCACGCGCCTCAGTTTCCCATGGAGAGGGGAGAAGGCACCGCCCCGCCCCGTTCTTCCTGCTGCAGAGTGAGAAGTAAACAGAGAGCTCACAGCTGCCTGGGGCTGGGAGGCTGGGAGTGACTCAGGGCATGTGAGGTCCCCAGCAGCGTTTTCCCCCTGGAAAGTTCCAGCACATCTTTGAGACCTGGGCAGGAGTTGGGGGAAGCTCTGCCCTCACCTCCAGGCAAGTGTATTGGATTTTCTAAGTGTGGGGCAGGTTGGGTATGTTCTAGATCTGGCTGCTCAGGCTTCCAGAAACTACCTCAGGTTCCCCCTCCTTTCTAAGATGCTGAGGAATGGAGGGCGGGGAGCAGGGTGTGGGGAGGATTGGATGGGATGGGGGACTTAGAGTCACCAAATTTCTGGGCAGAGGCAGATGCTAAAGTTGAGTAGGGCCAGGGCACAGCTAGCTGGGAACCCCGCTCAGCCAGCTCAGCCCAGGCTGTTAGGCGATTTGTTGGGAGGTGGCCTCAGTTCCAGAGAAGATGACCTTGCTGCTGCAGGCATCCCGTCCCCACGCCGACCATGATCCTGTCTGGATCAAGTGTGGCTGAGCCACTGTGGTTCAGAATGACTTGAACCTCGAGGGAAGGGGACCCCAGCATGGATGGTGGTGGCAGCCGCAGAGCAGACTGAGGTTGAATCTCAGCTCCACCACTGTCTGTGTTTCCACCTGTGTTCCCCCAAAGCAGAGCCCGAGGATGCATTCTTTTTATCTTACTACCGCTCTGTCCTGGGAGGTCTCCTGAGAAGCCTTAAGGGATGCGTTTCAGGACTGCCCTGTTGGGGAGAGAAACAGGGACGTGTTCATCCATCAGCTCTGTTCCGTCCCTGGACATTAACTCCCACATGCTTCCAGGCTGCACGTGTGAGGCACCAGTGGGTTCGTTCGGGCACCCCGCACTGCGGCTTCAAAGACGGTCCCGCTGGGTCCTCGAAGAAGCATTGCCATGTGGCTGCTCTCAAAGCCTGCAGGGAACCGGTCATTGCAGAAGTCGCTGGAGTAGGAAGTGGGACCGAGAGGGTCTGAAGTACGCCCTGAGGTGTCCAACACTGCGTGACCTTGGGCAAATTTCCTATCTTCTCTGAGCCTCACTTTCCTTATCTGGGGGTTACGGGTATTAAATAAAATACTACTAAGTTTTTGAACATGGTGATGGGTCCATAGCGAGAGCCCTGTGAATGGAATATTTCTGTATATTTGGGAAGACAGCACCTTCTGGGTGGCCCAGATATTCATTCACTTAAGTGGAGGAGGGGGCTGGATTAGGTGACCTCTAAAGACCCCCCTCCTAGTCAGAGAGTCTTGGGCTCAGGGGCCAGACACCGGACCTGGTCATTTCCTCCTGGAGCTGTGGCCCAGTCTCTCAGAACCCCTGAATGGCTCTGCTTTGCATTCTGTGGATTGGAGACGGCAATGCCAGCTGCTCATATGTGCCTTTCCCTGGGCTCTGTCCCCTGGAGGACATGGGAGCCTGGAGGGCGGGCAGGGGGGCGAGGGGAACTGGCAGCTCGGAAGCAGGTGTTTGAAGGACGGGTGGCGAGAGGGCAGATGCTGGCGTTTGGAGCTGGCAGATGGTCGTGGGCACTGGTCTGGGCCACAGTCAGTGGGGAGGACAGGGCCCAGGGGTGGGGGAGGGCGAGAGAAAATGAACAGGAAGGGAGGGGAGAGCGGGTTGGCAGAGAGTGGCCCAGAATGATGGCAGAACCTGGGTTGTGGGGTGAGTCGAGGATTGGGGGGTGTCTGGAGTGGTGAGCTGTGGGGTGCCTGAGGATTGGGGGGTGTCTGGAGTGGCAGGGACAGGCTGGGCCGGTGGGAGAGCGACGAGGTGGTGTGAGGGAAGGGATGACACTGGTTGAGGGTTAGTTGGGGGGGCCCTAGGGCATAAGCCGGGGCAGGTATCTTATTTCAGGGTACAGCACCTATAAGCTCCCTCCTTTTCCTTTTTCCAGTGCATCTACCTGCTCCTCCTGGGCCACCACCCACGTTGGCAGGTGAGGTGCTGTCGGCAAATACTTGGGTCCCATTGTGAGCGGTGATTGGAGAAGGCAAGGATGTACCTCTGCCAAGACCCGTTGCCATGGTACCGCGGTGACCCTTGTCTTCCTATCCTCTCCCATCTCTGGGCAACGTGGCCCTCCCCAGGGGGAGGTCGTACAGTGGGGAAGGTGTCCAGCTGCCTCTTGCTTATGCAGGGGCAGCTCAGACTGGCAATACAAAGGTCATGGAGTCCATCCTTCTGCCTCCAGGCAACGTCACACCCAGCGTGTGACGCCCAGCCTAGGCTGGGCGGTTGCAACAGCTACTGTCTTCATTCACAGTCATTTAAAGACTCCTCTGACCTCTGTAATTTGGGACTCCTTTTGTTTTTAATAAGTTTAGTAAAAAAAAAAGAATCAGTAATGCCAGCCTATCCATCTCCTCCCTTTTTATTTTTTATTTTATTTTATTTTATTTGGCCGCGCTGTGGCATGCAGGATCTTAGTTCCCTGACCAGGGATTGAACCCGTGCCCCCTGCAGTGGAAGCGCAGAGCCCTAACCACTGGACCACGAGGGAAGTCCCTCCTCCCCTTTTAAAGAGCCAGATGACACTCTCTTCTTGCCCACACCTTTTTCAATGCTTTGGTGCTTCTCTAGTGAGAAGTTCTGGATCATGTCTGATCTCAGTCTGCCATGCTACACTTTCTTTTTGTTGTTGTTATTGTTTGTTTTTTTTTTACTGTGTTTGCCACCACGCTTTAGGCCTTATAGATAAGTTAGAAAGAGATTCCACTCTATCTTCTCAATATGCAAAGTGGCCATTGGGGCTCCCAAGGCAGGTGGGACACCAAGGCAAGGGCTGTGCTCTGGGGAGCCTGGCCTGAGCCCTGGTTTGGGTTCTGAACTTGCCCCTGCTCTCCGGGCTGGCTGGTGTTCCACCCCTTTCCCTAGTTCAGATCCAGGGCTGTCAGCCTCCTTCCTGGGTCATGCTGGGTGCGCTTGCTGGGCCCTACCAAGTCTGGGTCAGCAGATGGCATCAGGTATGGGCACCTGGGGGACCCTGCCAACTAGATGACTGGTAGTGAGCAAGAGCTGGAGGGGAGTGACAGGCAGTCAGGCACAGTGAGGCACACGTGTGCGTGTGTGCGCATCTGTACACCCGGGTCCCCGGAGGGCGTGTTGCTGGATCACTGTGTCCGCACATCTCTGTGTGGTTACCTGTGGTCCTCTGAGCATGTCTCTGTGTGCATTGTGGTGTGCCCTGGCTTATTCGTTTTCTTTTCTCTGGGTATGTGAGTTGGCCACTGTCTGGCACTCTCCAGGGTCCTTGAGGGTGTGCAGGTCTGATGGCTGGTGATATTTTACCCAGCAGGATTTCCTGGCCCCCTGAGGCCCCTGAGTCTTCTGCCCTGCCCAGCTCTGCCCTCTTTCCGGGATTCCTGTCCCTGTCCCTCCCTCTGCCTTGAGGAAATTGCTTCTCCCCCACTGGCTGTGTGGGTGCCCACTGCTGTTCAGGTGGGGCCTGGGGAGAGACAACCAGTCCAATCTCCAGCCCCATCCTTCAAGCTCTGAGCTGAGGGTGATGGGTGGGTGAGCCCTGGGTGGAGGAGATGAGTCAGGATGGCTGCAGCGGGTGGCAGAAGCCAGGCTATGTGTCAGCGTCTTCAGGGAGGTGTGTGCACCCCCATCCACCTCACCCATCCTCAGAGGCTTGGGCACCAGTGCAGCGGTGGGAAGGCTCCCCCACCTCCACTGTCCATATTCTCTTCCCTCGTAGCCATGCCTGGCAGTTTCTGATGGGGAGCAGAATGGTCTCGGAGGCTCCAGGCATCCCACTGGCAGCCTTGGCCTCAGCATAATCATTTAAATTTACGGAGCTCTTCCTGTGCCAGGCCCTGAACTCACAAGGAACATGTATTAGCTCATTGGCTCCTCAGAACAATCCTATGAGGTGGGTTATGAAAGCATCCCCATCTTATGAGGAAGTGGAGGCTCAGAGAGGCTGGGTCACTTCCACAAGGTCACACAGCTAGTAAGCAGTGGAGCCAGGACATGAATCTGGGTCTATTCTTGACACTTGTTGCTGTGCCCTCCACTCTTCACAAAGCTGCATCCCTCTCATCCTTGCAGTCTCTCCTTCAGAGAGGCCGACTCAGATCATTCCCTCTAAACAGAGCTCCCCACCCACCCCCCACTCCCCTTTGGATCACATCACCCTATTGTAAATAACTGTTGTAAAGTTATCCCTCTCTTGTCCTCCACCTCTCCACCCCTAGTCCCCCCAGGGATTTGTCTGTCTTGTTCACTGAAATACCCTCAGCACGAGCAGAGAGCCTGGAACAAAGTAGGGATGTGATAAACATTTGATGAACGGATGAATGATTGAATACATGAAGGTATGTCTGACTCCAGACCTAAGCTCTGTACCCCTTCTCTACATTGTCTTTCACAGCAGGGACCACTGCAGGGTGGCCGGGAACACAGCTCTGGAGTCAGCTTGCTTGGTTCACTGTTCTGGTTATCTGATGCTGCATAATAAACCATCCAGAAGCTAATGGCCTGAAACAACAGTGATGTTTATTTTGCTCAGGAATCTGCAATTTGGGCAGGGCTTGTGGGGATACTTGTATCTCCTCTGCCATTGTCTTCTGGGGTGGCTCAAAGTCCAGGGGCTGGGATTGTCTGAAGGCTCAGTTGCTCACATGTATGGCATTTGGTGCTGGCTGTTGGCATGAGGTCTTAGTTCCTCGCCACACAGGCCTCTCTGTGTGCCCCCTCTGTGTGCTAGTTTGGGCTTCCTCACAGTGTGCTGGCTGGATTAGGGGCAAGAAAGGGCCAGACAGAAGCTATTTCACCTTTTCTTACCTGGCCTTGGACATGATGCAGCTTCACTTCTGCCAGAGTCACAGATCCCCCAGGATCCAAGAGGGGGGAACGTGTACCCCACCGCTTAATGGAGGGGTGTTAATGTCACAGGGTAAGAAGAGCATGTGGAATGGGGATATATTATGGGATGGTGGGGCCATCTTTGGAAAATACAGTCTGCCACAGCCACTTCTTTGGAGTGTGACCTTGAGCAAATTACTTAGTCTCTCTGTGCGCCAGTTTCTCTATCTATAAAGTGGGAACACCATCAGTATGTATTGGGTTATTTCATACTCATTGGGTTATTTAGTGGTGACTACACTTCTACCCACAGATCCCCTTGCCTCAGGTAAGGCATTGGTCCAGGTTTTCACCGAGCTGCAGGTTCCAGCCCCAGCTCCACCCCCAACTCTCATGTAATACAGGAGGTACCTACCTGTGCAGAGTCCTTCTGAGGGTGGGGCCGGTGATGGGGAAAGAAGAGGGGGCCCTGAGTGGAAAAGGCCTTTTCTGTCTCCTTTTATTATGTGATTCTAAGTCAGCCTTGCTCCCTTCAAAGGGGCAAGGGGCAGGGTTGGTGGAGATGCCACGAAGCTGGGGCTCCAGCAGGATTCCTCTGGGTCTGGAGGCACAGATCCCACGAGGACCCCCATCTTTATCCAGAGAAGTCAGGATAAGTGAACATGCTGTGTTTGAGGTGCAGGCCGTTTTTTGTGTGTAGCTCCCTCCTTTTCTCTGTCCCCCCTGCCTGCCTCCGTCTGAGTCACTGTTCATCTGCCAGAAGAATGACTCCCCAGCCTGGCTTGCCAGACCCGGGGAGGAATCTCAGGGTTTCCTTGTCCTGGCCCAGGTTGGGGTACTCCTCAGCTGGGCATTGGCAGGGAGCCAGGGAAAATCTAGGGGTTTGCTGTAGCCCAGCCTGGCTGTATCTCACATCTAGCACTGCCCTCATTCTCTATAGAAATGGCAGAATTGTTAAAAGCAGAGGCTCTGGGTTTGAATTCTGCTGCTGCCACCTGCCAGCCCTGTGACCTTGGGCACATCTCTTAACCTTTATTTTTTTTTTTGCGGTACGCGGGCCTCTCACTGTTGTGGCCTCTCCTGCTGCGGAGCACAGGCTCCGGACGCGCAG
>NC_041227.1:91925098-91982097 GCF_002837175.3 Physeter macrocephalus | reverse complement strand
GCAGGCCCAGCGGCCATGGCTCACGGGCCCAGCCGCTCCGCGGCATGTGGGATCCTCCCGGACCGGGGCACGAACCCGTGTCCCCTGCATCGGCAGGCAGATTCTCAACCACTGCGCCACCAGGGAAGCCCGTCTTAACCTTTCTGAGGCTCCATTTCCTCACCAGGATGGAGGACATGGTTATGGTAAGGATTAAATGAAATAAAATCATGGCATAACTGGTTCATGGGAAATACTCAAGAAATGTTGGCAGTTATTCTTTATAGATGAACAAAGTGAGGCGGAGGGAGTTTAAGCGATTTCCCCACAGCCACATTTAACGTCAGAATCAGGGCTGGAACCCATGTGCTCTGACACCAGGTGGTTGTTGCTTATCTCTTGCCATACAGAGAATTCCTCCATCCCTCAATCCCTTTTGCCAGGGGGCAGTATGGCTGCCATCCTAGAGATACAATCAAGAAGATGCCCCCTTTTCCTCCTTGCACTACCCAGACTTGCCTGTAGAGGGCGCCGACACCTACCTTCTCTCCCATCTGGGGAGGGAAGTATCCAGGTGAGGCTCTGCAGTCGTAGGGGAGGGTGGGGAGTGACACAGCTGAATAGGGGAGAGCGAAGAGCTGGCTTTGTGATCTCCTTTAGACAGCTCCTAGTGCCGAAGCTTTCCTACAAATAACTCCAGGGCCACCAAAGATAATGGGAGTATCCTAGTGGATTTCATTCCAGTGTTTCTCACTGGATTAGAATCATCTGGGGAGTTTGTTAAAGATGCAGATTCCATGACCCCACCCCAGAACGATGGGATCCGAATTTTAGCCATTGAACTGGCTAACAGGTCTATAGATCTGTGCCAGACACCGCTCTGAAGGCTTAACACGTATTAACTCCTATACCCCTCCCAACAGCCCTATGAGGTAGGTACCATTAGTAAACCCATTTTATAGATGGGGAGTCTGGTCTGAGGCACAGAGAGGTTGAGGAACTTGCCCAAGTTCACACTGCTTGCAAGTAGCAGGGCTGGGGTTTGAACCCATGCTATTCAAGCCCCAGGTGGTTCTCACAGCTGGAGCATGTGAGAACCACTATTTTATAACACTGGTCCTGTCCCCTTTCTTGCCTCCTTTTACTTCCTTTTATTTGTCGTTATTTTAAATAGCATTTATTGTGTTTTTCTAATTATAAAAGCAAAACCTGCTTATTTCAGAAAACTTAGAAAGTTCAGGAAAGCACAAAGAAGAAAAAATCATGATCTTTAATCTCACCTCCTGAACAATATAGTCCTAAGCTTATTAGTCAGCCTGTTGCATTCTATTCAGAGACTTACTGTACCTTGTTTGCCCTGGCATCACATATGCAGTCGTCCCTCAGTATCCTTGGGAGATTGCTTCTGGGACTGCCCCCCACTCCGCTCCCCTCCAGTATACCAAAATCCTGTGATGCTCAAGTCCCTTATATAAAATGGTGTAGAATTTGCATATAACCTATGCCATTCTCCCTTATACTTTATTTTTTAAATTAAAAAATAATTTAAGATTATACTCCATTTAAATTTATTATAAAATATAGTTTGTACCTCTTAATTCCCTACCCCTATCTTGTCCCCCACCACCTTCCCTCTCCCCACTGGTATCCACTGGTTTCTTCTCTATATCTGTGAGTCTGTTTCTGTTTTGTTATATTCATTCCTTTGTTTTTTTTTTTTTTTTTTTTTTTTGTGGTACGCGGGCCTCTCAGTGTTGTGGCCTCTCCCGTTGCGGAGCGCAGGCTCCGGGCGCACAGGCTCAGCGGCCATGGCTCACGGGCCCAGCCGCTCCGCGGCATGTGGGATCTTCCCGGACCGTTTGTTTTTTTTTTTTTTTTGTGGTACGCGGGCCTCTCACTGTTGTGGCCTCTCCCGTTGCGGAGCGCAGGCTCCGGACGCACAGGCTCAGCGGCCATGGCTCACGGGCCCAGCCGCTCCGCGGCATGTGGGATCTTCCCAGACCGGGGCACGAACCCGCGTCCCCTGCATCGGCAGGCGGATTCTCAACCACTGCGCCACCAGGGAAGCCCCATTCCTTTGTTTTATTTTTAGATTTGAAATATGAATGATAACAATTTTTCTCTGTCTGACTTGTTTCACTAAGTGTGATACCTTCCCAGGTCCACCAAGTTGTTGCAAATGGCAAAATTTCATTGTTTTTTATGGCTGAGTAGTATTCGATTGTATACATACACCACATCGTCTTTATCCATTCATATGTTGATGGTCACTTAGGTCTCCCATATACTTTAAATCGTGTCTAGATTACTTATAATACCTAATACAATGTAAATGCTACGTAAATAGTTGCCAGCATGGCAAATTCCGGTTTTGCTTTTTGGAATTTTATGGAAATTTTTTTCCCGAATATTTTCTATCTGTGGTTGGTTGGCTGAGATGAACTGTATTGTTGAGAAATGTTGTCTTTCTCTAACCTACTCCTACTGTTGGAAATTTAGATTGTTCCCAGCATTTCATAGTTATGACAACAATGAGCTGGAGACCCTCAAAAGTACAACCTGGCACACGGCTCTGATTTTTTCCCCTTGGGATTTCTAGGTCAAAAGGTATGCATATTAAAAAAAACTTCCTATTGAAGCATAACATACATACAGAGAAGTGCACAGGTTGTAAGTGTGCAGGTTGATGGATTTCCACAGGCTTGACATACCCATGTAAAACCAACACCCAGATCCGCAAACTGGCCATGATCTGCACTCTAGAAGCTTCTTGGCATGAAGGTAAGGATTCCGAAGTGAACTGTCAAATTTCCCCCAGCAAAGTGGTATATTGGTCTCCTTGGGGTTTTCTTACTTAAGATTGAAAGACAAACTATGCTTAAAAGCAGAGTGGATGGGGAATTCCCTGGTGGTCCAGCAGTTAGGACTCTGTGCTCTCAGTGCCGAGGGCCTGGGTTCAATCCCTAGTCAGGGAACTAAGATCCCACAAGACGAGTGACGCAGCCAAAAAACAAAACAAAACAAACAAAAAAAACCAACCAGAGTGGATGGAAGAACCATCTGGAGTCAGATACTGAGAGAGAGAGAGACCTGGGTTCTACCTATCTGGGGCAAGACAGACTTACCTTCAGGGTAGAAGAGGTGATCTCAGGACTGGAATCAGCAGTCAGTTTGAGCTCTAAATAGTTTAAGAAGGTTTTAAAGAAATGAGCTTTTGTAGCTTCCACCCCTCCCCTCCTCCTCTTCTTCATCTTCTTTCTTCTTCTTCTTAGCAAACCATCTGTTTAACACTTTTTCTTTAAATTATAACATGTTCTTGGTAAAAAAAAAAAAAAAATCAAGCAGCACAGGAGGACATAAAGTGAAAAGTTTCTTCCCCCTGGATTTCCAGTTCCAGTCCCATTCTTCAGAGGTAACCAGTCTTGGGCCATTGCTTATGTTTCCTTCCAGAAATTGTCTAGGCATATATAAGAATTTACATATTTATTTAAACTAATGGGATCGTATTATATGAGCTGTTCTTTTTAAAAAATTTTATTTATTTATTTATTTATGGCTGCGTTGGGTCTAAGTTGCAGCATGTGGGCTCTCTAGTTGAGGTGCTCGGGCTCAGTAGTTGCAGCGTGCGGGCTTAGTTGCCCCGTGGCATGTGGGATCTTAGTTCCCCAACCAGGGGTTGAACCCAGGTCCCCTGCATTGGAAGGCAGATTCTTTTTTTTTTTTTTTTGCAGTACGCTCACTGTTGTGGCCTCTCCCTTTGCGGAGCACAGGCTCTGGACGCGCAGGCTCAGCGGCCATGGCTCACGGCCCGTGAGCTGGCTGGGCCCCAGCCACCCCGCGGCATGTGGGGTCTTCCCAGACCGGGGCACGAACCCGTGTCCACTGCATCGGCAGGCGGACTCTCAACCACTGCGCCACCAGGGAAGCCCTGGAAGGCAGATTCTTAACCACTGGACCACCAGGGAAGTCCCTGTTCTGTGTCTTTTTGTTTTTTAATTTTAAAAATAAATTTATTTATTTTATTTATTTATTTTTGGCTGTGTTGGGTCTTCGTTGCTGCACGCGGGCTTTCTCTAGTTGCGGCGAGCAGGGACTACTCTTCATTGCAGTGCACGGGCTTCTCACTGCGGTGGCTTCTCTTGTTGCCGAGCACGGGCTCTAGGCGCGCGGGCTTCAGTAGTTGTGGCACGCAGACTCAGTAGTTGTGGCTCAGTAGTTGTGGTGCACGGGCTTAGTTGCTCCGCGGCATGTGGGATCTTCCTGGACCAGGGATTGAACCTGTGTCCCCTGCATTGGCAGGTGGATTCTCAACCACTGCACCACCAGGGAAGCCCCTATTTGTTGTTTTTTTAGTTTTTAGGATACCTTTATGTAGTAACACATATAAATCCTACCTCCTTCTTTTCAATGGCTACACAGTATTCCATTGTATGCTTGTTCCACAATATCGTGAAATGATGGTTATTTATGTTACTAATTGTATTTGCTATTATAAACAATGATATAGTTAACATCTGTGTGCATAGATCTTGTCAGCTTGTATGAGTTTACCAGTAGGATAAATATCTTTTTCTTCTTCTTTTTTTTTTGGCCATGCCCCGAAAATTAGTTCCCCAACCAGGGATTGAACCCGGGCCCTTGGTAGTGAAAGCACAGAGTCCTAACCACTGGACCGCCAGGGAATTCCCCGGATAAATCTCTAAAAACAGAAGTGTTGGCACAAACAGTATGTGCACTTAATATTTTAATAGATCTTGTCAAATATCTACACACTAATGATGGGGTGCCTGTTTCCTTACATCCTCACACCATTATCAAGGTTGTTTTTTTTTAACTTATCTGATGGGTAAAAATACTTTATTATTATTTAAAAATAATTTAAAGTAATGGTACATGTTGCAGCTTCTTTAGTTCACAACCACGTGTTGCTGGGAGTTCTCTTGGTGGACGGCGTTACCGAACAAATCAGAATAAATTGCACAACTGTCATATGTTGGGGTCCTGCTTTTGGAACCGAGTTTTCACAAGCGCTTCTCTTGTAATTTTTTTGGTCATCATCTTGCTTTTCAGAACTTGTGCAATGGGAAATTCAGTCTAGCCCTTGAGACGGCGTGAGGGGGGAAGTGATCAGGGCACTGTAAATCACAATGCAGATGTGAGATGTCATTTTATCTCCATCCCAAGGTGTAGATTCCCAACCAGTGTGGGTCTGCTGGCTCTGAATACCATGGCACTCTGTTTTCCTGGAGGTCAGAGTGTCCTTCTCTGCCACTGTGCTTTGTCCTCACCTGGTTTAGAAAGGAAGCAGAGGCTAATCTAGCCTCCCCTTTGAGGCAAGGTCAACTGAAGCCTCCAAAGAGCACGTGACCTGCTCAAGGTGATTCAGTGGTCGAGATAGGAGGAGAGCTGAGCCTTACGGGGTCGGTACTGATGCCAGCTTATGTTGTCTGGAGTGGGGGAGGATCCAGGCTGAATGATCTAGTGCCTGCTTCTCTCAGGACATCTGTTTCCTCAGCTTCCTGTAACTGCCTCATCCCCACGCCTGGGAAAGGAGCTTGTTTCATCTTTTACCTCCTGCTGGTGGCTGCGAGGACAGAGCTGCCGAAGTGGAGGAAACCACACTGTCTCTCCCTTCCCTCCTGCCCCCAGGGGATTGCAGATATGATGGAGGGGCTCCTGGCAGGGGCCTGGGCTGCCTCTCCTCCTCTGATCCCAGCCAGCTTTCTCCGCTCCGTGTTTCTCTAAAATCCAGAGAACTGGGTGGGTTGCCTGGAGCTCTGTTCCGGGGTTGGGGCTCTGGTTGGTACTGGCTCCCTCAGCTGGACCAGAAATACCCACAGGCCTCCACCAGGGAAGCCAGGGCATTGTGACTTGGTGACCCAAAGTGGGCCCTTCCTCTGTGGAAGGGCAAGTAGCAACCTCAGGTGAGAAGGGCTCGGGCACGTGCTCTTTCCTCCTTCATTGTTCTTTCCTGACTTTTGAGCTGAGCTTTGCTTTCAGGGCCTTCGTTTCCCCATCTGTAAAATGGGCGTTGCGTGAACTGGGCATTTCTGTAGGTTCCAGAGTCAGTGGGGAAGGTTTGGTCTGATGATGCAGATCATTGTACAGAACAGCGGCTGAGAACTTGGGCTCTGGAGTCAGACCTGGCTCTGCCACCATCACGCAGGTTCCTTAACCTCTCTGTGCCTCAGTGTCACCATCTGTAAAATGGGGATAAAGTGGTGCTATCTCAGAGGTGGTTGTGAGATTGAAAGATCAGTGCTGACCCATAGTCACCTCACAGTCACAGTGCTGCCCCTGGCCCCCCTGGCCCCATAGCTTGCCCTTATCTCCACCCTGACTGCCCACATGCTGAGTCAGCTGAGGTTTGGGAGGAAGCTGGGCCGTGCTTGGTGGGGCAGGAGGGCTGGGCCTGGCACACAGCACGCTTCTCTTTTCTCTTGACTTGCAGTCCTTCCCAGAGAGCCATGGACTCCTCGCTGCCCACCTCCACCCAGAAGAAGAAAGAGGGGTCAGAGAAGGGGCAGCTGGAAGCTGCGTGGGACCGAGGGAGGGTGTGGAATCATAATAGATGGTACATATAACAGCTCCGGTAATGGTATGGGAGCCCTGTGCTGTGTTTACGTTCATTTATAATCTTGTGAGGTTGGTGGCAGCCACCCCCTATTATGGAGGAGGAAACTGAGGCCTAGAGAGGTTAGGTAAGTTGCTGGAGGTCACACAGCTCCAAAGCCTGGGAGGCTGAGCACTGAGGAGAGGAGAGTGGATGAGGCTCTAGAATGACTCTCACCTCCCTCCCGAGCTTATGCGGTAAAATTGAAAGCTATCTGGGAACTTCCTTTCTCTTTCTCTGGGCCCTTACTCTGGGGGGCGAAGAGGGCACCGGCCCTTCTGGACTCTCAAGTTCAAGTGCAGGCTGTGAGTTCTGTGCCCTGCCTGCTGATGCAGCCAGGCCATTGCCGCTCCTTGGTCAGGTGTCTGAATCCCATGACTCCGTGTCTTTTGTGGCTGCCGTGCAAGGTGGGAGAATCCAGCCTGGTCTTGAAATGCTCCTCCCTGCCTGGTCCTTGGGCTGCCCTTCTGACCTTCAGATGCTTGGGCTTGGGCCTGCGTCTCCTCTGGGTCTGCGAACATTTGGCCCAGGTGGCCTGCTACCTGGGTTTTATCTGGGTGTCTTTGCAGACTATGAGGGCCTGAATCAGAGCGTCTTTCAGCTGTGTCTTCCCCTAGAATATGTTGGTGGACAGCAAGCACACATGATCACGTGTGTGCACAGATAAGAATAGATAAGACGGAAGGCCGGAAGTGCCCAAGCCTACTGTGACTGCAACCCCTCCTCTCTCTCCCACATGGAAGCATGTCAGATGATGTGCTCCAATGATGGGCTCACTAGGAACTCCCTCTAATTGATAAAAATGTAAGCACTTTGCAAAAGGAATGTGGGTTATTAGTAACCCCCATGACGCCTGGGCTGAGGCTGTGGGCCGTTTCCGGCTTACCCTGGTGCTCCATCCTGTGGTTCAGCAACCCTGGGGAGGAGAGGGGGGAAGCATCGTGGGAGTGAGTCCTACTGGGTCCGATTAGGTCTCCTGCCCACTTCCAAACCAGTCACTGCAGCCAGGAGGGTGAAGCCCTGGCTGGCCAGGCCTGGCCAGGTGTCCCCCCCTGGGAACAGAGGGAGCACAGGGCTGTCTTGCTCAGAGGGAGGCCAGAAGGGTGCCGGATATGCAGGACCCAGGGTGTCCGTGGTACCTGCTGAGCACCTCTTGAGTGTGGGGTGGGTGCAGTAGGGGTGACAGATCTGGGTGTGGAGTGGACGTCCAGCGGGAAGCCGGTGGTCTATGCAACCCTAGGGAGTGAACCACTTGATCCTTCCTTTTCTGATGAAGGTGAGGGTGGAGGGTGCAAGCTGAACCAAGGACCACCAGGCTCCTGCTGAGCAGCCAGCTGCCCTGGAGCACAGGACCCCACACTTGCCACCCCAGCCCTGAACTCGGTCAGGACCCTGTGCTGCCCCCATAGGGCCTGAGGCCCCTTGTGTCCCCTGCAGCGGAGGCGTCAAGAAAATAAAAATGCCTGTGCCCTTTGTCCACAGCCTGGGGTGGCCCTCTGGCACCACAGCGCGGACCTGACTCCCAGCTCCGGGGGAGGTGGGCCAGTGGGAAAGGCCAGTGGTGGAAGCTTCTCCACTGCTTGGTAGGGGCGGGGACCTGGCACCCCGCCTGTGACCCTCTACCCTAGGCTGCTGTATGTATGTGCCGCACTCTTCTACGGGGCTCTCATTAGTGAGCACCTACCCGGTACCAGGCATGGTCAGCACTGGTGCAGACAGAGATTAGGACTAGCCTGTGGTTCCAGCGGCAAAGGCAAAGGCGTGCACATCGGTGCCACCTGCCACCTCTGCCACTGCCGGCAGGAGCTCGGCACTGCTGACCTCTGTCTAGATGTTCAAGGGCATCTGAGCAGCACAGCTCTGTGCCTGTGCCTGTGCCTGTGCACGTGAGGGCGCCTTGTAGGCGTGTGTGCGATCTGAGCGTGCGCCTAGGTGTGTGCACGTGTATGTTGATGTGTGTGAGTGTGTGTTTGTATGGGGAGCTGGATGTGCGGGTGTCTTTGTAAACGTCTGCACGCACCTGCAGGTGAGTGTGCGGTACCTGCGTGCACGTGTGTGCCGGCGTCTGCTGACGTACGTGAGCACGCATGCGCCTAGGTGTACCCGTGGGTCCTGTGCGTGTATGTGTGCACGTGTGTGTGTGTGTGCCCCTGGGCCCACGTGGGTGCACGTATACTTGTGTCCACACGCGTGCGCGTGTGGGGCTGGTTTATCTGGAACGGCAGAGGCAGAAAGGCCAAGGTCCCGCCGCCGGCAGCCCCAGGGAGTCGGTGTGGGCCCACGTCGGCAGGGCTCCCTGAGCCTTCCAGCCAGGGCTCTCTCCCCCTCCCAGGCACAATCATGGGAATCCTCGGGCCTCCTTGGGTTCCGGGCAGCCTGGGCTGTGTGGGCAGAGCTGCCAACCCGGGCTGTGGTGCAATCTGCCGGCCGAGCCCCTTCCGGAGCTGCGGGTTCCTCCGGGTGTGGGGAAGCTGCCCTCTGCGACCTCCCCTGCCTGTCTTGGTGCGTCCTGGGGGCAGGGCACCCCTCCCACCCCGCGGCCTCACCCACAGGAAGCCGGGCTGGGGGGCAGGCGTTGGGGGAGGTGCCACGCCGGGCACCCCGCCCTTTGCCGGTGGCTGTCAGGCCGCAGCAGTCTTGCCAACAGCCCCGGGGGCATCGCTGGACCAGGGGCCCCTCCGTCACAACCATGTTTGGCAGGAAGCGCAGCGTCTCCTTTGGGGGCTTCGGATGGTGGGTAACAGATGGGAGGGCGGGTGAAGGGGTGGGAGTGAATCTGGCGGTGAAGCCAGGTTGAGCCTGTGGCTGCGACCTGCTCTGTAGGGAGCAGTGGGGGGTACTTTCAGATGCTTGGGCGGGATGGAGATGGAAGGTCCTGTGGGGGGAGCACCGGGCTTTTCCTCACTGTCCCTTGGGTACAATCTTCTAGGGAATTCAGAGGTCGGAGCTGGAGCCAGTGTGAGTGTGAATCTGACTGGTGAACGTGGGCCTCTGTGTCATGTGTTTCCATATATGTGTATGTGCCTCTGTGATGACTGTGCACACGTGTGTATCTGGGACTGTGTGTTTAGGTGTGCACGTCTGTGCGGCCGGGTGTGAGGTGTGTGCCTGGCTGGGTGGCTGTGCCGACGCGTGACCACGTGTGCACTCTGCGTTTCTGAGCGGATGCCGGTCTGCGCCTCGGAGCTTCTGCACCTGTGCGTGCTCTTGTCTGTGCGTGTGTGTTATGCTCCTGTCTGGGCCATCTCTGTGACTGCGTGGCCGGGAGAGCGTGTGGCCTGCCCGGCCTCTGGGCTGCCTCCTCTCTGCAGGGGTGAGCAGTGAGAGGACGGGGCAGGCCTGTCGCCAGGGGCCCCTCGCTGCCCTCCCCCCTACAGCCAGTCTGAGCAGCTGGGGCTGTGCTCCAGCCTCTTGCCTGACCCTCTGGGCCACCTTTTGCTGCTAAGTTTCTGTCTGGGACAAAGGAGAGGCTCTTTCCTCCCTATGGGGCCATAAAGTGGGGAAACTGAGGTCAAAGACTTGTCTCTGGTTACCAGCTGCCGGCAGCTTCTCCTCAGCTGGGGAACGGGGTCTAGTGGTTTTCATTATCAGTTTCCTTTCAGCTTCTAGGCTTGGAGCATTGTCAAAGAAGAGGTTCCCACTGCTGGCGGAGGGGGGAGGGTGGCCAGGGCTGTCCTGGTGTGGAAGGTGGGTGGCCAGTAGTGGGGGGCATAAGAGGTGAAGGAGAGTGGAAGAGAGCACAGGGGCTGCAAGACATGGGATGGCAGAGCTTCCTGGTGGGGCTGGAGGGTTAGGGTGGCTACCATGCGGGGATGGCTTTCAGCGGGGAAGGGATATTGCAGTTGTTTGAGGGCTAAATTACAGATTCCTGGAGCCCTGGTCCGCTCCAGACAGTGAAAAGAGTCTTGGGTGGTATTTTCAGAGCTCCGTTGGATGCCAGGGTGGATGTCCACTAGCACTGGTGGACAAGGTGATGAGAATGAGTGAGATGGGGCAGGGGAGGGGGGAGAGAGATGGCACCCAGAAGAACCTGGGGACATTGGTTTCCTGAAAGGGAAAAGCTCAGTGTCACAGCGCTGCCCTATCTCCCCATCTCAGCCCTGCCAAGCCACAGACCCTGCCCTCCGAGGCCACACCCCTGTGGGAGCCCGGTTGACTGAGTAGGTGTGGACGTGGGTCCCGGGACCGGGGCTGCTGTGGCCCAGAGAGGTGGCGGGTGGCGGGTGGCGGGTGGTAGGGTGAGAGGGCGTGCTGGGAACCCTGGGTTAAGGTGCTGCTACTCTTCTGCTCTTTGAGGAACCCAGATGGGACACTTCCTCTCTCCAGGTCTCAGTTTCTCCATGTGTAAATGGGGAATTTCTGCCTTACCCACAACAAAGGGCTGTTGTGAGAATTAAAAGATTCCTTGGGAAAATATAAAATGTAAGGGCTTATTGATAGGGGTTCCAGTTGGGTTGCTCTGGGTGACATGTTGTAGCAGAGTGCGGGGATCTGCTCCTGGGTCCACCTTACTCCCATTCAGTGAGTTGCATGGGAGAGGAGGAGGATCTCCATACCAGAGGGGATTAGGAACCCAGTGAGACCCCTGGGGGCCTCGTGGAAGCACCAAGGAAGGGGCCCAGTGGGCCCGTGGGGAAGAAGCCGGGAGGAGCGACCTGGGCCAGGAACCTCGGGCGTGGCTTATTTTGCTGTTGGGAAATGAGATCAGAAGGTGCTGGGAGTTTACTCTGGATGGAAGGATCCCACCCCCCAGCTCAAGGGCTTGGTGCTGACTGGTGATTGCTGGGGCAGCTCTACGTCCTCACCGTGTGGCCCCTCACATGGCTCCCCTCCTCCCTGGGACCCCAGTAGTTGCGTGTATGGGGAGCTTGTGGCAGAGCTGAGCTGCTGGACAGAGGTGGCTATAAGAACTTTCCAGGGTTTCAAGCCTCCTGGAGGTGGTGGTGATTTTGGTGGCATTAATGGCAATGGTGACATGCCGCAGTGGTGACACTGATGGTGATGTGACCCTGGTATTTGTGACCCCTAAACAAGAGGAGACAGAGAGTGGGAATCTCGCCTACCTTTCTGTCTCTGGAGAGAGGAAGGGGCCTCTTTTACCAGCCATAAGGGCTGGCATATGCAGAGGGTAAAAATAGAAGCCTAGCAGCCCTGCCTTGTCTTCCAGCAAGGGTAGGCGCAGGCTGGGGTGGAGTTGCTGGCTGCCAGGACAGTCTGCCGCAAACGTGATCTTCCGGGCTCTGAGCTCCTGTGCCCGACAGACCCCACCTCCTGTGCACCCTGGCGCCTGCTGTCAGGTTCTGTCTCAGGAATGGCTTATGCCTTCTTAGAGGAACTGGCAGCTCCCAGAGCAGGAGGGTCCCTGTTGCTGGAGGTTGTGGCATCTTTCTAAGGCAGAATCCCAGGAAATATCCTTGCATTGATTGTCCAGCCGCTGTGACCCATGAGGCTGGGTTGCAGAGTCCTCTTGTGGAGCCTGGGTAACGAAAGGAGAGATGGCATACAAAGTGCTTTAGATTCCTGGGTCTGGAGTCAGATACTGGGATCCAGACTGGGCCAGTGATTGTATCCTCCTGAGCCTGTTTCCTCATCTCTAAAATAGGGAGAATAACAGGACCCATCTCACTGGGGTATGAGTGGCTCCAGCCCTCCCAGAGCTCCCAAGTCCTCCCTTTCTGGGCTGGAGGAGAACTTCCTTCCTCCTGAAGCAACATCGTCCAGGGCCCTGCGGGGCTGGTGGTCTGGGCTGGCCCCGGGACCTGTCCCCTGCAGGGGCTAGGTGGGAGCCTTCAGCCCTGGCACTAACGGAAGCCCTTGCTTTTCTCTTGGCAGGATCGACAAGACCATGCTGGCGAGCCTGAAGGTCAAGTAAGTAGCCACTTCCTGTTACGTAAAGGTCAGAGGTAATGGCAGGTGGAGCTCTTCTGGGGCCCCCATTTCCCTCCTGGTTGTGGAAAACGTGAGCGGGACTGTTGCATTTGTCAGATTCTCTGTCTCAGTCCAGGGGCTTGTGGACTTGGAGGAGGCTGGACTGGGCTCTTGATTCCTGAAGTATCCGGGAAAAGGCAGATGCTGGGAAGCAAGCAGGGGGACCAGCGTGGTGTAAATGTGCATAGCAGTGAAACTTTCAGGCCACAACTCAAAGGTATAAGAAAGATAATTGTATTTTCCATCACTTTAGTTTTTATATTGTAATTTTCCATCACTTGTAATCATTTTATTTTTATATATAATTTTTATAGCCCCAGTCCCAAGAGGCTATTTTTTTTTCTTTTTCGCCGCACTGCACAGCATGCAGACTTCCCCAACCAGGGATCGAACCCATGCCCCCTTGCAGTGGAAGTGCGGAGTCTTAAGCACTGGACCGCCAGGGAAGTCCCAGGCTGTCTTTCTGACATTCCCACCTACCTGGAAAATTGTGCCACACAGTTCTAGGACCTGGCAAAACACCGCAGTGTGTGTGCGTTTGTGGGTGGTCAGTTGGTCATCGAGTCATCTATTACCAGACCTCTGTCATCCTGATCAGCCTGGCCCTGAGGCTCTCTGAGAATTCCAGCACCAGATTCAGGGTCTGGAGATTGATTGTCTGCCTCGGTTTACCACGTGTCTGCTCGTCTGTCTGGGGAGCCCTGAGCAGACACCCCTTTGTCCTAGAACCTCTGACTGCTCCTCTCTCGTCACCTTCGTTCTTTTCCCTCTGTGTTTCTGGCCAAACCATTTTGCCTGCATCTGGATCCTCTTTCCCCCTTGAGACTTAACAAAAGTCGGTTCCCAACTGCATCCCTCCCTTGGGCAATGAGCGCTGACCGACCACCTTCTCCAATTAAGTGAGTTAAAAAGGAGGGACATTTTAGGAGGGAAAAACAGCATTGGTCACGAGGTCAAAATATTATCCTGCAACGCGTGAATTGGCTCAAGCATGAAAAATTCCTCTACTAAGTGTCCTCCTTTGGAGGCCCCTCCTGCTTGTAACTCCCCCATCTCAGCTGAAAGGTTCTCCAGGCTGGCCTCTCTCTGCCATGCCATTTAGTTGCCAGCACTGACTGTGCATCCCCTGGGTACACTTCCCTGGGCAGAGCACAGCCAGTCTTGCGCGTTGGCATCTAAGGGGGGTCAAAACAAGGAAACTTCCCACTCAGGTTTGTTTTGCTCAGAAGGGAGAGGGTGGGCAGTTAGCAGGGCAGGGATGGATGGAAAACTGTCCCTGCCCTCTGAGAGCTTTCAGTCTCTCTGTCGAGTTGATGCCAGGGATGTAGTGGGAGCAATCTTGGAAGACTGCCAGGAGGAGGTAGCATCTAAAGGAGCTCTTAAAGATGGGGCGGGACAATGGGCCCGTCTGTGCCTGTGCTGATTGGCGTGGGGTGTGCATCAGGTCAGTCCAGCGTTTAGGGCAAGTCACTCTTGGGCAAGACATTTAACTTCTCTGGACTTCAGTTTCCGTATCCTTTGTCCAGTGGGCACAGCGATGTCTGGCTTTCCTAGAGCTTCCTATCTGCGTATTGCATGAGATGCTAGGTAGGAAGCTGAGTTACTAAGGGGTGGAGAGTGGTAGGAGTGGGTTTTTTTGGTACCGTCTTGGGACATCTAGTTCAATTTCACAAGCGTTTATTGAAGGCCTGTTTGTTTTAACTAGTACAGATGATACATGTAACCTGCAAAGGAACTAGTTACAAGGTGGAGTGAAGGGCTGGGGGCATGGACCAGTGTTGAGATTGGGACCCCAGTGGGCTCTCTGGGTATGTGGGGGACAGTCTGAGGTCTTAGGCCTTGGGGAGGTGGTGTTGAGAGGGTTGTTAGGGACAGTGTGTAGGACTGTGTTCCTACTTGTACTTGGTTAAGATTCTTTTGATTACAAGAAACAAAAACCCAGTGTAATCTGGTTAAGCAAAAGATGGAGTTTATGGAAAAAAATCCCAGGTGCCTCAGGGAACCCAAGGGGTGGAGGTGGAGCTAGAGCTCAGGGGGCGTTGGACAGGAACTGGAAATGCATCCCCATGAAAATCCCAGCTGCCTTCCTTGCAAAACTTGATAAACTGATCCTAAAATTCTTATGGAAATTCAAGGATAATCTTGAAAAAGAACAAAGTTGGAGGACTGTACTTCGTGAGCTCAAATTTACTACCAAGTGACAATAATCAAGAGAGTTTGTTAATGGCATAGAGATAGACATACAGATCAATGGAATAGAATTCAGAGTCCAGAAATAAACCCTCACATTTGTGGTCAATTGATTTTCAACAAGTACAATATGTCATGACAATTCAATGGAGAAAAATAGTCTTTCAACAAATGGTGCTGGGACAACTGATAGCCACACGCAAAGGATGAAATTGAATCCCTGTCTCACACCGTATACAAAAATTAACTCAAAATGGATCAAAGACCTAAATGTAAGAGCCCAAACTATCAAACTCTTGGAAGAAAACATAGATGAAAATTTTGTGGCCTTGGATAAGGCAATGGTTTCTTAGATATGACACCAAAAGCACAAGCAACAAAAACAACAAGAACAGCAAATTGATTAATTGAACTTCTTCAAAATTAAAAACTTTTGTGTTACAAAGGACACCATTAGGAAAGTAAAAAGACCATGTACAGGATGGGAGAAATTTTTTTTTTTTTTTTTTTTTTTGCGGTACGCGGGCCTCTCACTGTTGTGGCCTCTCCCGTTGCGGAGCATAGGCTCCGGACGCGCAGGCTCAGCGACCACGGCTCACGGGCCTTGCCGCTCCGTGGCATGTGGGATCTTCCCGGGCCGGGGCACGAACCCGTGTGCCCTGCATCGGCAGGCGGACTCTCAACCACTGTGCCACCAGGGAAGCCCGGGAGAAAATATTTTAAAATCACATATCTGATAAGGGACTCATATCTAAAATATATAAAGAACTCTAACAACTCAATAATACAAAGACAAGAAGAATTTAAAAATGGGCAAAGACTCTGAATAAACATTTTTCCAAAGAAGTTATATAAATGGCCAATGAGCACATGAAGAGATATTCAACGTCATTAGCCATCAGGGAAATGCACATCAAAGCCACAGTGAGATACTACTTCGTACCCACTAGAATGACTATAATTAAAAAGACAGATAATAACAAGTGTAGGTGAGGATGTAGAGAAATTGGAAGCCTTACACGCTGCTGGTGGGAATGTAAAAGGGTGCAGCTGCTTTGGAAAACAATTTGGCAGTTTCTCAAAAGGTTAAGCATAGAGTTACCGTATGACCAGCAATTCCATTCTTAAGTATACATCCAAGAGCAATGAAAACATATGTCCATAGAGAAATTTGTACGTGAATGTTCCTAGCAACATTATTAATAATAGCCCCAAATGGAAATAATCCAAATGCAAAGATACAGTCTTCTTTTTGGGGTGATGAAAATGTTCTGGGACTAGTTCGTGGTAGTGGTTGTACAACCTTGTGAATATACTGAAAACCATTGCATTATAGACCTAGAAATGGTGAATTCTATAGTAAATAAACTACATCTCAATAAAACTGTAAAAAAGAAAAGAGGGAATCTGATTGGCCCAGCATGGTCCAATCAGTTTAGCTGGAGAGATGGGGTTTATGGATAAAATATGTCTGCTGCAGCCACCTCTCTCTGTGGGAGGGGTTAGTTCTCAGAGAAGAAGGATGAGTTGTGGGCTGGGCAGATACCATAGGAGGTTTTATCCCATCACCCCCATGACTCTTAGGACTAAAAGGAACATCAGTAGCTGCTCCCTCATTCTCCTCCCCACTAATACCTAAGAAGAAATTCTGCCTGGGTGCCCAGGATATGGCTCTGCTTACTGACAGGCCCTTAGGCAGCCAACTGCATGTGCTAGGGCTCTTCCAGGTACCCAGATGCTGCCTTCCTTTGGCTTCTGCTGGGTGAGACATCTTTCTGTACTGACGCAGCCCATTGGCTTCTCCACTGAGCACCAGATACCCCTGGACTGCAGCCCATGCTCCTGATTGCCTCAGCTCCTTCCCCAGGGACCTGGTGTCCTTGACATGAACACAGTCAGCCATACAACTCCTGGAAGTGTTCCTGAGCTATGCAGCTCCGAAGGTGGGGGTTCTGGCACCACCATTATTGAGCACTTACCACGTGCTCACTTTTCATCACACAGTTTCCCTGAGGTTTCACAACCATCTCGGGAAGCAGCTACCATTACTGTCTGCATTTTACAGAAGAGAAGGGGAGGCTTGGGAGGTTAGGAAACTTGGTCAAGGTCATCAGGGAGTAGGTCATGCAGCTGGGATTTGAATCCAGGTCTGTACTTCATGGCTGGTTCAGTCCAGGCTGGAGCTAAATAGTTCTCAGCGCCTCTCTCCGCCCTACTTTCCCACTCTTTTGCCGATTTAGATAGAGTCTGGTGTTTTGGCCCCAGAATGCACCCCTGCCTCCACAACACTGTGGATGGGAGGGCCCAGCCCCCTGCTGGAGGCCCAGGTTGAGAGGGGTCTGGGGTACCTGAATGATGAAGACCCTCACAGGCAAGGGGTGCTGGGGCCCTGGAGCCACACAAGAACACTGGATAGGGGGGTGGTGGCAGCACATACAGGAGGAAAAATTGGGAGGCGGAGACTAACAAATTGTTAACCTCTCCAAGCCTCAGTTTGCCCATCTGTAAAGTGGGAGGGTTGGGCCGGTGCCCAGTCTGCTCTCTTCTAGCTTTGACTTTCTGGGAGTTCGCCTTCATGCCTTTTGTCCTTTTGCATTTCTCTCAGGACCTTGATGATGGTAGGTGCTCGCTGTTGACTAAGCAAACGCATGCACGAATGAATGAGTGTCTTTGAGAGCAGAGGTTCTGCATACTTCACCCCTGGCTCCCCAGAGCCTTACACCATGCTTGGCATATAGCAGGTTCTCAGTCTATATTTGCTGGATGAATTAATTCTGGGTCATCATGGTTAGCCCATCACACGAGATGGAGGGCTGGAGAGAAAGAGGCAGGGACAGCAGGTGGGGAACGCCCCTTCGCCATCCTGTTCCCAGGCCAGCTTGGGATACGGTCTATATTGCAGTGGTTGAACCATAGTCTGACTGGATTCCCACAGGGGGAACCTAGGTTGGCAGGGCCATGTGTTTGCTCATGGAGGTCCTTGAAGCAGCATCCAGAGGGGACGACCTGAACTGGGAGCCTCTGATACTTTTCTCCACTCTTTTTTTTTGCTGCCCCTTGCCCTCCCTCTCAGAGGCTCCTGCTTCTTTGCTAAAGAAAGAGATTGTGTGTGTGTGTGTGTGTGTGTGTGTGTGGTGTGTCTGCTGCATGGGCTGGTAAGCCTTGCTCCAGCCATCTGAGATGACTGTGATACACAGGCACTGGCCATCGTGGGACTGCGTGAGCATGGAGATGATTCAGTGCAGCCTGTCTCTACTGCTGGGGTAGGGCATCCTGCACATTCCTGGTGACCGGGAAGTTAGAACCCATTGCCCTGAAGGGAAAAGAATCCAACTTTTAAATTGACGGTCCCTGCTCTTGGTCACTAGAAGTGAGCATCTCTAAATAGAGAGAAAGTGCATAAGAGGGCCCAGAGGTCACTGTGCCATCTTATTTCTTCCTCAGGAGAAGGAGGGAGAGGGCCTGGAGGAGCTGTCTTCCCAGCAGCCTGGCTGGGGCAGCATTTCAGCTGTCCTGTGGTTTTGTCAGAAGACACCACACAGCCATCTGTACTCTAGGTTTCAGATTTTTCACCAGCTAAGATTTAAAATCTTAGAAGGGAGGTGAGCACATAGGGCAGCAGCAGACGCTGTGTCTCAGCGTAACTTCCCTTTGGCCCTGGGGTCCCTGATGGCAGCTGCTGGAGCCATTGTCCATGCAGGATGGGGGCTTGCCACATCTAGAAAGCTCAATTTCTTGCTATGTCACAGCCCTTTTAAATTCAGGGCTTCAGTCCCCATCCTATAAGGATTACGTACAAAATCTGGGTGATTCCCTTATCAGACATCCGCCTCTCCAGGTTCTCTTGGTGTTGTTGGCAAGGCTCCATTCTCAGGGGTGCGGGGAGAGCAGAGTCAGGGCCCAGGCAGCTGTGCATCAAGACTCTGCCTCAGCTTTCCAGCCCTACCAGAAAGCCCATCCCTCCACGGTCCACCCCTTGATTCCGATGTAATGGCCTTTTTTTTTTTTTTTTTTTTGGCTGCATTGCAGCACGTGGGATCTTAGACCAGGGATTGAACCCGCAACCCGGCATTGGAAGCACAGAGTCTTAACCACTGGACCACCAGGGAGTCCCTATAATGGCGTTTTTTCATGCATCAGTTGAGGGTCATGGTCACCAATTTACTTCTCCCATCTTTGACCACCAGGTCTTTGCTCACTGTGGATTACAAGACTCCTTGAGGCACAAAGATGTTTTAGAACCTGAGGCTGCCCCATCTGAGTCAGCTCATCTCCTACATATCTAGGGTGTCTGCTGAGTTTGCTGGGGTTGCCAAAGGCAGGGGGAACTTGATGTTTTATGGGGTTACACGGCTGAATCAGTTAAGCTCACATTTATTGGGCACCTGCATTTGAAGCCCAGTGCTAGGCGCTGGGGCTGGTGGGGAAGCAAAGATGAAAAAGACACAGTCTCGGGACTTCCCTGGTGGTGTAGTGGTTAAGAATCCGCCTGCCAAGGCAGGGGACACGGGTTCAATCCCTGGTCTGGGAAGATCCAACATGCTGCGGAGCAACTAAGCCCGTGCGCCACAACTACTGAAGCCTGTGCTCAAAAGCCCGTGAGCCACAACTACGGAAGCCCGCGCGCCTAGAGCCTGTGCCCCGCAGCAAGAGAAGCCACCGTAATGAGAAGCCTGCGCGCCGCAATGAAGAGCAGCCCCCGCTCGCCGCAGCTAGAGAAAGCCCGCGCGCGGCAACAGAGAAAAAAAAAAAAGACACAGTCTCTGCTCATGAAAGCTTATAGTCCCATAGAGAGACAGACAGACAGACAGTTGCAATGGAATGTGACAAGTGCTAACAGAGATGTCCTCAGAGAGGATGGAGGAGGGCTTCCTGGAGACTTGGTGATGCCTCAGCCATCTCCAGAGGTGAGCGAGGCCAGCCCGGAGAGGAGAGAGGCAGCCGGGGCAGCAGCAACAGCGCATAGGCAGTGAGGTGTGAATGGCGTGGCCTGGGAGGGACCTGGGTGCGGTTATGACACCAGACAGATCACTGGGTGCGACTGCGGGGGTCAGGCTGGGCCACGTCCAGGAGTGTGGGAGGGCTGTGTGGAGGGCTGGGCTTGCCCCTCTGCGTGGCCGGAGCCATGGAAAGGCTTTAAAGCAGGGGAGTAACGTGGCCAGATTTGAGTCTGAACGCCCCGCTGGCTGCCATCTGCTGACTCATTGGAGAGGCTGGAGGCCAGAGCAGGGCCAGAGGGGTTGGGGAGAGTGGACAGACTGGAGAGCCCTTGAGGAGGCGGACTCCCCAGCCTGGAGCTGGTTTGGATGTAGGAGGTGGGAGCAAGGGGAAGGGTCCGGGTGAAGACTCAAGTTTCTGGGTGAGCCTCTGAGTGGATGTTGGTCCCGTGTACGGAGACGGGGAGTTTGGGCAGCTTGGGTAGAGGGAGAGAGTAAGGCTCTGAATATACAGTCTCTGCTCCTCCTTTCCCCTCTCGCCTGCCAAGTGGCTGGCTTAGGTCCTGACGTTTATACCTACACCCCCACCCTCCCACAGAAGGGCGCAGAGGAGAGAAGCAGCATCCTGAGGGGTGAAGGAGGTGGTCGGCCGCCGGGGAAGCGGCCTGGGCAGTGCCCTCTCCCTGGCCTTGCAGGCAGAGCTGGTGGTGGTCCCGGGGGCTCTGCACCCCCCCTCCCCCCCAGCTCCAGGTGTGCCTTGGCAGGTGAGCACCAGGTGAGCCCTAGCTGGTGCCACTGCTCTTGTAACCGACAGCTGGCCACACGGGACGTGCAGGGAACCCACTTCCAGACACGTTCCAGGTGGGGCTGAGGGGAACATCCCTGTTTTTGTCTAAAGTATCAGCCCTGGTTCATTGATTCTTTAGGATGATCCCTGAGCCTGAGAACAGTGCTGGCGCGTGTAGGTGTGTGTCGGCGTGTGTGCAAGCTTGCCCGTGCAGGTGGACATGAGCTTTGGGGGCCCATGTGGGTGACTGTGTGGTGTCTTTTTTGGCTTAAGCGAGTTCCTATGGTAACCACGAACATGCCTGTTTTGGGATCTGGAGTCGTGGGGCGTGAGTGGCTACGGGGAGAAGCAAGGCAGGCGGGTGCTTAGCCGGCGTTTGGGCTGTGGCCTGATTTCATTGCCAGGCACTGGGGGAAGCACCTAAAGGTGCCATTTGCCAGGCAGCAAGGTCTGCAAACCCCAGGGATTTGTGTGCTCCTGGCCCTCATCCTGGCCGGTCCCCATCATGCCCAGGAAGCCCTGGTGAGTCCCTGTTCTGATTTCTTGATGGACAAGCAGCTCCCTGGGTCTCGACCAGGTCTGGTGGGTATCTGATGACGGGCAGCAGGAAGCTGGCTGGCAGCCCTGGCCAGTCGGTACTGGGCATTGGGGCTCTTCTGAGATGGGTGTGGGACGGTGGGCAGGAGGGGCTCTGCTTATTCCTGGGGCCCCGTGGGGGTTTTTCCTCGTGGCTGGTGAGCTGAATGGTGCTTGTTGATCCCGTGGGACAGGGCTAACGGGGACAAGGGTAGGGATGTGGGGAAGCAGAATGCAGATGGGGCAGCCTGCGGCCTGCCAGCCCAGGTCCAAATATCCTGGGGGGCCCCCCCTCACTCCAGCTCCCTGAAAGTCCTTGTGGACGCTCAGGGCTCTGGCCATGCCCTTGAGCTTCTTCAGAGGCCTGCTGGCCTGTCCTGGGTGGGAAGTCTCAGGGTCCTGTGGGGAGGAGGCCAGAGGGCTCTGCCTGGCTCACCGGGAGCTGGATTTCGCCAAGGCTAGGGGAGAATTGCTCCCACTGGGCTTTGGCGAGAGGCTTTGACTCCGCACGCTGCGCATGCCTTGTGCTTCCTGTCCACACACTGTGGACCCTTTGGGTGTGTCAGGACCCCTGCATCCTCTTGGAGAGGCTCCTGGTGGACAGGTGCCCAGGAAACACTCAGAGGTGTCTGGAGTTGGGGGAGTGCTTGCTTCTATCGCCTTCCTCCTGCTGGTTCCTCTGGGGCTGGGAGCAGGGAGTGGGGATGGGGTTGTCAGGAGGGGATGTAATGGCCCCTCTGGCTTGTGCTGGGAGCCCCGCTCAGGAGCTAGCTGCTCCCCCTGACTCTGAGGGGGTGCTGGGTGAGGCTGTGCTGGGATGGGGGCTGTGTGGCAGGGGTTGCTGGGGGCTGTGGTCCTGGGGAAGGGCAAGGGGAACAAGGAAGTAGACGTTCTATGCTTTTTCCAGACCATCTCGGCCTTCCCTCTCTGGAAGAGTCTAGAGCCTAATCCCCAGCACCTTTCCTCAAGGGGAGCCTTGAGGAAAGATCCCCAGATCTCTGGAGTCCTTGAATCTTAGGGCTTGAAATAAAAAGGTCAAATTAGCCACTATGTGAATCCCTTGTGCCCCTAAAACGAGTCACCCAGCCTGAGCTTGGTTACCTCCAGTGACGGGGAGCTCATTACCTTGTAAGGATGCCTATTATATTGCAATACAGCTCTGATTGTTCAAAGCTGACCATTATTTTCATCTGGAATTTCTGTAACTGCTACCGCTTGGTCGCTCATCTCCCACCCCTAAACAAGGCTAATAATCCTGCTTTCTCCTGAGAGCCCCTCAGAATGTGGAAGGTGGCTCCTGTTCCCTGAGTCATCTGTGCCCCCTGGCGGGTCATCCCTGGCCTCTTTGGCTCTGTTTGGGATTTCTCACTGCCTGGCCTGATCTTTGTTGGAAGTGTTCAGGTTTTCGAGGCTTCATTTCAAAGCCTGGCCAAAGGGATTGGCCCTGGGCAGCCTGCAGGAGCCTGATGGACATGAGGGTGGACAACGAGAGATCAAGGGCTTCAGCCTCCTTGTTTACGGATCAGTACACTGAGACCCCGAGTGGGGATGTTCCTAACTTGAGACGGCCCAGCTCGAAGGCAGTGGGTGCAGGACCAGGACACAGGAGGTCGGCTGTTGGCCTCTGTGCAGTGCCCGGCCCCTTTCCTGCTTTCCTGTCAGCTCCTCCATCCTCACCACTTTCTGATTTAGGACCTGGTCTCTTCTTCCTGAAGACAGACCTGATGCCTGCAGGGGTCTGGCAGGGCCTAGTACAACTGCCAGGCGGGGCCTGGGAGCACCGGCAAGCGCACATCTGTGCTCTGCAGGAATGCCGCCTGTCTCCCCAGATCGTCTGCGTTACGGGAGAAGCTGGAAATCTGGAGTTTTGGGCAACATCTTGACAGCTAGCTCAAGAATTAAAAAAAAAAACCAAAGCCATATGTAACCCATCCTGCAGGCCAGATTCACCCCACCTGTGCGCCACTTCTGCTCCAGGTGTGTCAGCCCTGCGGGTCTCAGCTCCTGTCTCCCTGTGGCCTACTCCCTGGTCCCTTCTCGCCAATTCACCCCTTCCCTGGTGCTCTCACCACCGCCTTTAGCCACTGAGTGGTCATTTCCTGCTCTGGCTCCAGACTGGACTCACTCTCAGTTAATCTTTTCTCTCTTCCTAATGCAGTTCTTTCTCTCTCACTGGGTTGTGAAGCCCCCGAGTCACGGGGATTGGTCCTCTCCTGCCCTCCTCCCGGTTCAGGCCCATTATCTCCTGCCCAGATGGTGACAAAGGCTCTCGAATTAACCTCCTCCTCGGGCCTCCGCCGACTCGAATTCATCATCCCCCACAGCCATCTCTAACTGCTCCGAGGAGGGCCATATCCACAGCACCCACGGTAGACCTTGTTAGTCCTGATTCTGCATGGGCTTGTCCCTGGGACCCTGGTTGGGGACTGGGCCGTCTGTTTTTTTTTTTTTTTTTTTTTAATTAACTAATTAATTAATTAATTTTATTTCGGTTGAGCTGGGTCTTTGTTGTGGCACGCGGGCTTCGCTAGTTGTGTCGCGTGGCTTTCTCTAGTTGCAACGCGTGGGCTCAGTAGCTGCGGGGCGTGGTATGTGGGATCATAGTTCCCTGACCAGGGATCGAACCCAGGCCCCTTGCATTGGGAGCACGGACTCTTAACCACTGGACCACCAGGGGAGTCCCCCTGGGCAGTCTTTGTTTGTGTTTACTCCCCAATGACTTCTCTTTCTGGCATTAGAAAAACTAACTGTCCGTGGCCCGCAGGAGATAGTTGGATCCTCTGTGCCCTCAACCAAAGCACTGGTTCTCAAGCTTTTCTGCACTTTGGTATCACCTGGGAGGCTTAAAAAAGTTCTCATGCCCAGGTCGCACCCAATTCCAGGCTTGGAAATCAGAGTGTCTAGGGTGGGACCCAGCATCAGCACTTTTAAAAGATCCCCGGGTGTTTCCAACATGCAGCAAAATTTGGGAACCCCCGTCCCAAGGGATAAACGAGTGTGATGAATGTCAATGGCTCAGGTGGGGCTGGATGTTAGAATGGGCTGTAGGTGGGTGAGTCTCTCTAGCCCAGGGTTTCTGTTGACAACTGGGGCTGGAGAAGTCTTTGTTGTGGGGACGCCCCTGCGCACTGTAGGATGTTCAGCGGCGTCTCTAACCTCTGCTCATGAGATGCCAGCAAGCCTACCCCCTAGTAGTGACAATAAAAAACGTCTCCAGGCATTGCTGAGTTTCCGGGGCAGGGGTATAAGAGCTCCCCCAACCCACTGAGAAACATTGCTCCCAGTGCAGACAGGTCCACCTCTACAGCATTCTAAAGCATGTGCAGAAGAAAAGGCTACCAGCCGGTGAGCCCCATCTTAGTGGTTAATTCATGGGCTTTGGAGTCAGGCAGCTTATGTTTAAATCCTGATTCTACCGGCTGGGCGACCTTGGGCAAGTTATTTAACCTCTCTGTGCCCCAGTACATATCTAGTTGTTCCCCCCGACCCCCTTACAACTGTGTCTCCTCTTGACCTTTAGCTCCAGCCGGGTGATGTGATTTGCTGTTTCCTGGCACTTTTCAGCCTGGCTGGCTGCTTATGCAGAAATGCCTTTACTTCCTCCTCTCCCGTCAGCATCATCCCGCCTGTCCTTCCAGGACCAGCTTAGATGCTGCTTCCTCCGTGAACAACTCCTTCCCTTTGAGGACAAAGCACTCTGTTCCTTGTGTTCCTGGAGCAGCTAGAACCTCAAGGGTTCCACATTTAGCGCCTCCTGCCCTGTGCTGGTCCAGTGGTTTCTGTCTGTGTCCCTCTCCCCTTGAGGGCTGAGGCTGTGGGAGCCTCTGGGGTGCCCAGCCTGGGCTCCGTCACTGTTTGTTGTCCAGGTGAGGCGGCTGACCCCTCCCTGCCTCGGGCTGAGCCATCCTCCACCCACGGCCCAGCTCATTCTGAGAGGGTGGAGTGAGCGGAAATCCGTGCCTGGCAGGCCACAAAGCCACATAACTGAATTCTGGAGCCCTGCCCTGGGTGTGTGTGTGTGTGTGTGTGTGTGTGTGTGTGTGTGTGTGTGTGTGTGTGTGTGTGTGTGTGACAGCAGCTATTACCTCTGTCTTGGTTGCCTTGCCACCAGCTGATGCCATCTGGAATGGAGGAGCATTGAATCACAGACTTTCCCAGGACCATTTCCGGGCCGAGGAACAGCCCCTGACCCCACCCTGCCATGCCTTATGCAACCCTATCAGTCAGCTCAACCCAGGGGACCACTAGTTGTCCACGCTGGCTGCAGTGCAGACCCACCCTGGGGACTCTGCTTCCTGAGGCCTGGGTGGGGCCCAGGAAACCTGTGTGTTATCAGGGCCAGAGGTGGTGCTTCTGATGCAGCAGGGTTTGTAGCTGTTTGGGAACTAATGACATTTAAAGATCTCTTTTCCCCACAGTGCAGATTCAGTGGTTATGTTCATGTGCTCTGGGAGATCTTGGGCAAGTTACAACCTCTCTGTGCCTTGATTTCTTTATCTGGGGATAATAATAGTACCTATATGTAGGTACTATTGTTGTGAGGTTTAAAGGAGATAATCCAGGTGAAGCATGGAGCACAGTGCCTGCTACATTGTTAGTGCCTGGTAAGTGTTCCCTGCTTTAATATCTCTGATATTGGTAATAATAGTCCTGGGCTGGGTAGATACACGTAACCACGTGACATGCCCACATGCATGCAAGCACACCCCCGTGGGCGAACCGGAGCGATGTACACCCAGACCCAAGCCTGCTGCTGAGGACAGACGCGTGCAGATGACAGTCACTGCAGGCTCACGCATGAACACATGGTCACTTGATAAATATATCAGGAGGGCAGAGCTATGTGTACACGAGGCCCAGATGATCGGGGTTTTTATTTCATTCACACTGACATTATTCCTGGAGTTAGCAGCACCTGGGCTGAGCTCTGGGAGCTCAAGGTGCCCCTTGTTCCCATAGCAACCACAATGCAGTAAAAATAGGAGGACCAGGGAAGAGACGGAAGAGGCCTGAGCCAGCTGCGAGGCTGCGGGCCTGGTCTCCACGTCCTCGACCACACCGAGCCTCCTGTTTTGTTAGTTTTTTAGATCAACGACATGGCAAGCCGCTGAGGACTCACCACCCAGAATTGACAGTTGTTAACATTTTGTTGCATTTGCATCAAATCTTTAAAAAAAAAATTGTGGTGAAATACATACAGTGGCAGTAAGTACATTTATAATGTTGCTCAACTATCACCACCATCCATTTCTAGAACTTCTTCATGATCTCAGATTGAAACTCTGTACCCATTAAACAGTAACTCTCCATTCCCCGCCTCCTGCCAGCCCCTGGCACCCGGCATTCTCCTTTCTGTCTCTATGAATTTGACTACCCCAGCGACCTTATATAAGTGAAATCATGCAGTATTTGCCCTTTCGGGACTGACTGATTTTTCTCAGCATAATGTACTCAAGGTTTATTCATGGTGTAGCATGTGTCAGAATTTCCTTCCTTTTTAAGGTTGTATATTATTTTATTGTATGTAAATGCCGGATTTTGTTCATCTGCTCATCAGTCAGTAGATGCTTGGGTTGCTTCCACCTTTTTGGCTGTTGTGAATAATGCAGCTATGAACATGGGTGTACAAATATCTGAGTCCCTGCTTTCAGTTCTTTTGGGTTATACCCAGAAGCTGAATTGCTGGATCATGTGGTAATTCTATATTTAACTTTTTGAGCTTTGTTTTTTTAAGAAAAGAAGTAAAACATCATAAAGTTAAGTTCCTGGAATCACTCCTTCTTGGCCCTGTTACATTGCCTCTTCCATCAGTAGAGGTGAGCTCTGTCAGCAATTTGGTGTGCTTTTTTTTTTTCCTCAGTCCACATTTGAATCACTCCTTCTTGGCCCTGTTACATTGCCTCTTCCATCAGTAGAGGTGAGCTCTGTCAGCAATTTGGTGTGCTTTTTTTTTTTCCTCAGTCCACATTTTTAATACTTTCACATTCATAAGATAGGTATCTAGAAACACAGTATAGTTTTTTGTGTGTATTAAAAAATTCACCTGCATGATGTCCTTTTGAATTTATACGTCATGATGGTGTTCTGGCATCAGCCTGCCGGGGTTCAGGTCTTGGCTGTGCCACTTAAGAGCTGTGAGACCTCAGGCAGGTTACTTAACGTCTCTGTGCCTCAGTTTGTTCATCTGTAAATGGGAATAAGGGTAGAACCTAAAACCTTCTTGTAGGGTTATTTTGGGGATTGTGCAAATTTACATATGTCAAGTGCTTAGAACAGGGTGGGCACGTAGAGTACACTAGATGTGTTAGTTGTTACCATTATAGTTCTGCACTTGTGCCACTCCACATGGATTTTGGAATCCATCCATGGTATCAGAGATAGGTGTAGCTCCTCCTTTTTAATTGCCATGTAGTATTTTTTGTTTTTCTTTTCGCACAAACATATCACATTTTTTGTTTCCCCCTTTGTATCTCCTACTGATGGAAACTTAACGTTGTTTGCATTTACTGATGTTGCAAACAGTGCTGCAGCCCTGTCCCCTCACCTGACCCTCTCTGCATTTGTGTGAGAGGTCACCTGGAGAGGGACGTGGCGGGGCTGGGGCTGGTGGGTTGCAGCTCTACCGGATGCAGCCAGATTTTCCTCAAGAGAGGTTTTACCATTGACACTCCTACCAGGGATGTGTGAGAATTCTCCTAGAGTCCTCTTCCCCACGTCCTCACTGATATTTAATTTTTACATTGATGTGATGGACCACAGCACATTTTATTTTATTGTTTATTATACAAACATTAATTAATTAACTCTGAATAAGTGAATGAAAACTTACATGACCTCTTTGAGTCTCTCTCCACAGACCTGGATGGATATGCTTCTGTCCTTTTTTTCTTTGTTGTAGCACAAGCATTTTCCCATATTGGTACAGTCTTTTTTTTTTTTCCCTTTTATCACTAGCATTTTTCCTGATGATAAAAATAAGTAAGGGCTCACTGTAGATTTAGAAAATACATACAAATATTGAGATGAAAAAATAAAAAGCCATTACCCACCACCTAAAATGTTTTCACTTTGATGTGTTTCTTTACAGTCTTTTTGTGCTTTTTAGCTTCCTTTTAAAACTTACTATATAATGACATTTTGAACACCATTAAATATTCTTTAAAAACATATTTAAAAATATTGCGTACCATACTATCATTATGATTTTCCATAGTTAATTTAATCACTGTTTTATTTTTATTTTTAAATTTATTTATTTATTTTTGGCTGCGTTGGGTCTTCGTTGCTGCGCGCGGGTTTTCTCTAGTTGCCGTGAGCGGGGGCTCCTCTTCATTGTGGTGCGCGGGCTTCTCATTGCAGTGGCTTCTCCTGTTGAGGAGCACGGGCTCTAGGCACGCGGGCTTCAGCAGTTGTGGCTCGCGGGCTCTAGAGCTCAGGCTTAGTAGTTGTGGCACATGGGCTTAGTTGCTCTGTGGCATGTGGGATCTTCCCGGACCAGGGACTGAACCCGTGTCCCGTGCCTTGGCAGGCGGATTCTTAACCACTGCGCCACCAGGGAAGTCCCTTATTTTTAGATGTTAAGGTTGTTTTTAATTTTTCAAAAAAAAAACTAAAAAATAAATTATAAAAAATAAATTTTTTTTGGCTGCACCGTGTGGCTTGCGATCTTAGTTCCCCAACCAGAGATTGAACCCAGGCCCACGGCAGTGGCGTTGAGTCTTAACCACCGGACGGCCAGGGAAGTCCCTGTTATTATTATTATTTTTTAACATCTTTATTGGAGTATAATTGCTTACTTACAATGGTGTGTTAGTTTCTGTTTTATAACAAAGTGAATCAGCTATACATATACATATACCCCCATATCACCTCCCTCTTGCGTCTCCCTCCCGCCCACCCTCCCTATCCCACCCCTCTAGGTGGTCACAAAGCACCGAGCTGATCTCTTTGTGCTATGCGGCTGCTTCCCATTAGCTATCTATTTTACATTTGGTAGTATATATTAAGTCTATGCCACTCTCTCACTTTGTCCTAGCTTACCCTTCCCCCGTTATTAATTTTTAACTATTAGTTTTTAATGCTGCAAAAACGTCCTTGAATATAAATCTTTGTGCGTATCTTTGGTGATTTCCTTTGGCTACCAATAAAGGTAAAATGTTTTCACACATTTATTTTTTAATTTATTTAAGAAAATATTTCTTAATGACTCTTGCTTATTTTTCTATTGGTATATTAATATTCTTCTTGTTGATTTCTCTCTTTTAATTAAAGCTGTTAACTTGTTGTCATTCATATTTTTATTTACAAATAATTTTTCTCAGTTTACCCTTTGCCCATAAATTTGACTCTGTTGTTTTTTGGTGCAAAAGTTTTCAATTTTAAGATAGCAAAATCTGTCAATCTTTTTATTTGTGACTTCTTTTTTTACTTTTATGCTTAGAAAAGTCCTTCTCCATTCAGAAAGTTGGTGGTTGCCTGTATGTTCTTTTTTTAAAAAAAATAGTTTTATTTCCTTTTTACATTTAACGTTTTAATCCGTTTGAAATTTAGTTTGGGGTAAGATGAGAGATAAACTTACACTTTCATTTTTTCCAAATAATCAGTCAGTTGTTCTAGCACTAGACTTTAGTTTTCCATTTCCACCACTAAATTCTTACATATCCAAAGATACCTTTTTGGGCTTCTGTTTTATTTCATTGACCTGTCTCTTGAATCTTGTATGGCCCAGAGGTGAAAAAGAGCAAGTTTGCTCAGGGAGTTGGTGTGGCTGGGGTCTCAGAATAATGAGGATTCGGGTCCAAAAGGTGGGGGCCTGGTTGTGCTGGTGGGCCCTGAAGGTCAGACTTCAGAGTGTGTGTGCAGTTTATTGAGCTATGAGGAGATAGGTAGTTGGAGGTTTTGAGTAGAGGTCTGGAGGGTCACTGTGGCTGCTAAGGTAGAGCCAATGGGACCCCACTGGAAGCAGATGGACGTGGACCAGTAACTGCTCAAGAGAGAGATGAAGGTGGCTTCCGGTGTGATGTGGAAACAAGATGCTCCCATGGTAGAATCTGCAAAATGTGGAGACTGGCCGGACTTGGGTTGGGGAGAAATGAGGGAGCCAAGCACTGTGCCCTGGAGAGGCAATCCAGATAATTGTTCTATTAATCAGTTTTTTCTTTTTTTTTTCAGGCTGTAAAAACTTAGGTAATGATGGTTTGATGTAAAGCTATGTAGGACTAATAATTATTTTAGCAAACATTGAATGCTTGTTCTGTGCATCTCTACTGTGTGAAATGCTCTTATATGCATTATCTTAACCCTCACCCAATCCCTGTAAGATATGTGCCCTGATTCCTACTGCACAGATTAGGAAAATTAGCCTCAAAGAGGTTGTCACTTGCTTCAGGTCACACAACTGGCAATCTGAGAACTGAACCAGATTTATCTGTCTCCAAACCCATACTTATGTCTGCAGTATAAAGGCACAGAAAGGCCCTGGGTAGCTCTCCAGTCACGTGGGGTCCCAGCTCTTCCAGGATTGGGGTGTGCAGCATTCTGGAAGCGTGGAGCCCTGCCTTCTACCCACTAGCAGCTCCAGGGGCGTGGGCCCTCTTGTCTTTCAGTAATAGGCATCCATGCCTTCCTCCTGCCTTCCCTGAATGTGTTTTGTATTCATAGGCCCTAGAAGAGGACCCAGTTGGGTCAGTTGTTCATCATCTGATTGGTCAGGACTCTCAGTGGAATTGGCCAGAACCCAGGTCTCACCAGCCTACGTGAAAAGGGGGTGTCTTGGTTTTCGTAACTGGAAGGACCAGGGAGCCAGTCTTTCTGCCCCGAGGCATAGCTAGATTCCAGGTCTCAAACAGTCCTCCAGACCAGTGCTGTCCAAATCGGTCACGTGTGGCAATTTAAATTTAAATTACTTAAAATGAAGTACAATTAAAAATTCAGTTCCCCAGTCACACTAGCCACATTTCCAGCGCTCCATAGTCACCTGTGACTGGTGCCTCCTGTATTGGACCGCACAGATACAGAACATCTCCATAATTACAAAACGTTCTGTTGGACAGCGCTGGACAGACTCCCCTGGAGATCTCCAGGCAAGCCCAGATATTCTACCCAGTCTGTGACAGGTGAAATGCTGATGTTGAGAGATATTTCCAGATCTCCAGTCCAGAAGATGTCTGCGCTGCATAAATCCGGAGCCACTAGGTGGCGTCAAGGAGGCGGCCACAAATTTGATCTTTGGAAGCTGGGAGCTCACACCCAGCTCTTTGCCTCCCTGGGCCTGAAAACAGAACTGGTCCACACCCAGTTCAAGTGTATTAAGTCGTGGGTCCTGGCTTCTGCATTCTCATTCAGACACCCCAGCCCCCCCGCCAGCTACACACACACACACACACACACACACACACACACACACACACACACACAAGTCGCTCAGTGCTACACTCTGAGAAACACAACCCCTAAGAGGCACGAGCGAGCTTGGTCGATGCCACCTTATGTTATAACAGCAACAAAACCAGCACCGGCTTTACCTCATTCCACACTCACCACTGTCCCGTGAAGTGGCTCCTGCTGTCCTTCCCATTTTAAAATGGAAGAAACCAGGAATTCCCTGGCGGTCTAGTGGTTAGGACTCAGCGCTTTCACTGCCGTGGCCTGGGTTCAATCCCTGGTCGGGGAAGTAAGATACCACAAGCCGCTCAGGACGGTTGAGTGACCTGCTGGGTCACTTAGCTGGTACGAGATGCAGCGGGTTCCAACACACACACACACACACACACACACACACACACACACACACACACACAAGTCGCTCAGTGCTACACTCTGAGAAACACAACCCCTAAGAGGCACGAGCTTGGTCGATGCCAGCTTATGTTATAACAGCAACAAAACCAGCACCGGCTTTACCTCATTCCACACTCACCACTGTCCCGTGAAGTGGCTCCTGCTGTCCTTCCCATTTTAAAATGGAAGAAACCAGGAATTCCCTGGCGGTCTAGTGGTTAGGACTCAGCGCTTTCACTGCCGTGGCCTGGGTTCAATCCCTGGTCGGGGAAGTAAGATACCACAAGCCGCTCAGGACGGTTGAGTGACCTGCTGGGTCACTTAGCTGGTACGAGATGCAGCGGGTTCCAACCAGGGTTGTCTGACTCAGAAGGCTCTGTCATTCTCTTCTCTTGATCGTACTTAATTCTGAGCACAGGCCCAAAGGCAGACTCAGTGAGCACACTCGAGACAGGTTCAGGCGTGGAAGGGTAGAACTGTGCTCTGCACTCGCACAGACACACATCGATGCCGTAGGTCCCACCGAGACTCGAGGGGCACATGAAGTAATGGATGGAGTAGAACGGGAGTGACGGCTGCTGCTTCCCAGGGGTGCGAGGCCTGGTGTGTGGAAGGTCTCCTGGTGAAGTGTCGAATGCTGTAAACAGTGGTGATTGTGCCTGGGTCCGAAGTATTCGGGTGTTATGGGGATGGAGGATGGGGGTGACCTCTGACACTTTCATCCAGGACCTCCAGGTGCAGCTGTGGAATCCCTATCAGCCAGGAAGCTGGAGCCGCTCCCTCTTTCCCTTGGGACCGTGTTAGTTTTTGGTCGTGTGGGTCTGGGAGGGCTGTGTTATAGAAGACACACAAGACAGCTGTGTTTTACGTGGTGTGGTGTCCCATGCGGGGGCCTAAGTCCCTCGCAGTGAATGGGACCCAGGCTTTGTCAGGGGAGCCCCAGCAGTGTCTGCACGCCTGTCCCCCAAATGGCGTGGTTTCAGGAACTTGTAAGTGTCTGAGACAGGAAAACTGTTAGGATTCTAAGTCCGTTAAAAAACCATTTCTGCCTGTATCTTTTTTTTTTTAACTTTTTATTTTATACTTGAGTATAGTTGATTAGCAATGTTGTGTTAGTTTCAGGTGTACAACAAAGTGATTCAGTTATACATATACATGTATCTCTTCTTTTTCAAATTCTTTTCCCAGTTCGGTTGTCACAGAATATTGAGCAGAGTTCCCTGTGCTATACTGTAGGCCTTTGTTGGTTATCCGTTTTTTAAAAAAATAAATTTATTTTATTTTATTTTTATTTTTGGCTGCGTTGGGTCTTCGTTGCTGCATTCAGGCTTTCTCTAGTTGCGGTGAGCGGGGGCTACTCTTCGTTGCGGTGCATGGGCTTCTCATTGTGGTGGCTTCTCTTGTTGCGGAGCACAGGCTCTAGGCACACAGGCTTCAGGAGTTGTGGCACGAGGGCGCAGTAGTTGTGGCTCGGGAGCTCTAGAGCGCAGGCTCAGTAGTTGTGGCGCATGGACTTAGGTGCTCTGCAGCATGTGGGATCTGCCTGGACCAGGGCTCGAACCCAAGTCCCCTGCCTTGGCAGGCAGATTCTTAACCAGTGCACCACCAGGGAAGCCCGGTTATCCATTTTTTGAAAAAAATTTATTTTGGCTGCACAGGGTCTTCGTTGCGACACGCAGGATTTTTCAGTTGCAGCAGGTGGACTTCTTACTTGCGGCGTGCATGAGGGATCTAGCTCCCTGACCAGGGATGGAACCCGGGCCCCCTGCATTGGGAGTGCAGAGCCTGTATCTTGTCTTGTCTGACAATCCACTCTTAGTCAACAGCAAGTGTGGAGCAGGTACGATTGTGTCTGCCGTGGAGGGGCCCCGAGCATCCAGAATAATGTGGGCAACTTCAGCTTTCTAACGCGGTGCACGCTTCATGCTCCCCTCCAGGAGCTCTTGGCCCACACGCCAGCTGAGCCAAGCCCAGAGGAGGCAGCCATTTCCCTGAATGGCTGTGTAATAAATAAGGCAGCTGGAAAGAGTGCAAAACAACATAGAGCATTTACTAATTAAACAGTGTGGGGAAACAACGACATTGAATAGGAAATAGTGTATTGGCCGAAAATTCTGTTGCCTGAGCAGAAGTTAGGAGGCGTGGTTAGAGAAGAGGAAGGGGCGGTAGGTAGAGATGCCTGTGGCTATTCGGAAAGGAACATCTGGAATTTTTGCAGGATAAACAGTGTCAAGTTTTAACTAAAAGCTTATCATGCTCCCCTTCTCCTCCCGTTTTTAAATATAGGCTTATCACGTGTGTTTCTCTACCTGTCACGGCTGGGTCATTTTTGGCTCACAGTGTGGATGGGAGGAGAGAGAGAAAAAGAGGAGGAGAAACTTTGCTAGTATAACTCGGTCAGACTTGGAACAGAGAGAGCAAAAACACAGGACGTTCATGCCTTTGAGCTGTGAACAATGCCGAGGTCCGCTGCAGGAGAAATGAAGGCATTCGTTTCTTTTTTTTTTAAAAAAATAAATTTATTTATTTTATTTTTATTATTCATTTTTGGTCGCGTTGGGTCTTCGTTGCTGCACGCGGGCTTTCTCCAGTTGCGGTGAGCGGGGGCTACTCTTTGTTGATGTGCACAGGCTTCTCATTGAGGTGGCTTCTCTGTTGCGGAGCACAGGCTCTAGGCGCGCGGCTTCAGTAGCTGCCGCACACGGGCTCAGTAGTTGTGGCTCGCGGGTTCTAGAGCGCAGGCTCAGTAGTTGTGGTGCACGGGCTTAGCTGCTCCGCGGCATGTGGGATCTTCCCGGACCAGGGCTCGAACCCGTGTCCCCTGCATTGGCAGGAGGATTCTTAACCACTGTGCCACCAGGGAAGCCCGCATTCGTTTCTCTAATGAATATTCACTGGGCACCTACCTTGTGTCAGGTGCTGTTTTAGGTGCTGGGGATCCTGGCTCTGCCACCCAGTAACGAGGTTACGTTGGACAAACCTCGAACCTCTCTGAGCTTCCATGTCCCCATCTGGAAAGTGGATGATGAGAGTTCCTTCCTCATAGGGATGCTTGAGGATTAAATTTGCCAACACGTGAAAGGCACTTAGGATAGTCCTTAGTGCTCACGATTATTGCCAATACTGAAGACACTGAGAGTGGTCAGGTGATTCAGGGCCTGGCCCCTGCATCCCAAGAGCTCACAATCTACGGAGGAGACAGACATTTAACAGCCAACCACAAAGCGCAAGGCATCGCCGGTAGAGACATGGGAGGAACAGTGAATATTTCCTGATGGAAACCGGGAAGGCTTCTTGAAGGAGGTGGCATTTGAAGTTTGAAAAGGAACCTTCTAGGAGGGGAGAGTTGCAGGGGGCATTCCAGACTGAGAAAATGGTGAGAGCAAAGGCATTGGGTGGGGCAGTGTATGAAGCTGTTTGTGTAACAGTGAGTCAGGTACTGAGGCAAGTGGAGGGTGTGCTCAGGGAGGGTCTCAAGTGTGGTACTGAGGAGGTGACAGGTGCCCTGAAGACTTGGGTGGGGAACTGTCTGTCTCCTTGGTGGTTGGGGAAGGCGTCTTTGGGAGTCCTGGGGATGGATTAAGGAGGTGAGGAAACTGTCACTCTTGAGGAACTGGGAGGTGGGGACTGGGCTGGGGAGGGAGGGGGGGTGGTCCCTCCACAGCCGGGGGGCGGCCGGGCCAGGGCCGAGTGAAGGTGGAATCTCCAGGTGAGGTGTCTGATCCACGTGAGGAGAGTGAGAGGAGGAGTCCCCTTGAAACCGGGGTTTCACACCCAGAGGATTGGCAAAGTTGTCACTTGCGGGCACGGAGCTGGGAGCGCAGGAGAGAAGAGCTGGGAGCGCAGGAGAGAAGCCCCGTTTGCAGAGGAAGATAATGACTCTGGCCTTGAACAGGGTGAGTTTGAGGAGCTTGAGGGTCATCCCAGTGGAGTTTGAAGTCGGGTCTTTGCTCAGGAGAACCCAGCTGAATGACTATGGAGAGGTACAAGCAGCAATGCTCATTGCCAGGGCCGGTTCTGAGTGCAAGTCATACAAAAGTGGACCATTCAGACCTGGTGGGGCCTCATGATACTTTCTAATGGGGGAGGCAGACAGGAACAGAATAAAGAATTCAGGTGGTCTCAGATAATGCCCAGACTCGCTTGTGAAGGAAGCAAAATGGTGAGGTGATGGGGGAAGGGCACAGGGGCTCCTTGAGGTGGGTGGTCAGGAGCAGCCTCTCCATAGAAGTGACGTTTGAGCGGAGACCTGAAGAAAGAGAAAGAGCCGGTCGTGAAGATATTTGGGGGAAGAGCATTCCAAGTGGTGGGAAGAGCACATAAAGAGGCCTTGAGGCGGGCACAGGCTCGGGAGGTGTGAAATGAGGAAGCAAGCGGGGCAGGAGAAGGGATGGGGAGTTTGCATCCCCAGGTGGTGGGCAAGATGGGAAGAGACAGTTCTCACCAGCACCAGCAGGTGGCGCTGTCAGCCCAGGACTGCCAGCTCTTGGGTGTGGCCAGTCGGGCAGGTGGGCGAGCAGGTGCTTTGACTTGAGGTTTGTAACTTGGAATGTGTACCCTTGCCCTCTGGGGAGATTGAGGTGGGCACACGTGGATGCCCTGGCCAGGGCCAGCAGACCAGGTGATAATTTCCTGACTGTTCTGCTCCCTCGGCTGTATCGTTTTCAGTGTTTCTTCGCTCATCTCTCCTCTGGCTTCTGGGTACCTGCCTCTTTTCCCTCTCTGCTTCTCTGTCTTGCTCTCCCAGTCTCTGCTCCTCCCCTCTCCCATTGCTCCCTGGTGCAGCTGGTTCCTATCTCAAAGATTAATTACTTTCCTGATGGTAGCTACCTGCCTCTTTTCCCTCTCTGCTTCTCTGTCTTGCTCTCCCAGTCTCTGCTCCTCCCCTCTCCCAGTCTCTGCTCCTCCCCTCTCCCATTGCTCCCTGGTGCAGCTGGTTCCTATCTCAAAGATTAATTACTTTCCTGATGGTAGCTCTGATGGAGGGCTTGTGAGTTGGAGTCGGGAATAGACTGTTCCTAATCTCTGTGCCTGCCTCTCCTTCCTGGGGCCTCGGTTCTCCAGGGAAGGCCAGGGCTCAGGCAGTGACCTTCATCAGAAGAGAATGTTCCTAGGACTCCTCACTCCAGGCCCCCTCGGGCCTGCCTCCCAGTGCCAGGCCTGTCTTACCTCTGGCACCTCCAGCAAGCAGCCCTGGCCTCACATCATCCCTGACAGTGGGAACCAGGGCTTGAGCTGAGACCGGAGATCTGGATAGTAAAGCAGATGGCATCAGACGGCAGAAGAGCGGTCACTTCAAGGACTGTTATAATGGGTCATTTTAGTCGGCAAAGATAAAGCGTCTCCCTTACCCCCGTTAGGACGTGCTTTCTGAAGTATTTTTCAGTGGAGACTGAACTGGCCGCAGCCTGGAGTTGACCTCCTGGCTGTCATTATCAGGGTTAAGGCTGTTGGGTGAGCACAGTGGTTAAGAGCTTAGTGTTTTAAAGCTTCCTGCTGGGTGGGAAGTCCAGCTCTGCACCTTACCATGGGACCCCCAGCCAAATGCTTAACCTTTCTGTCCCTTGGCTGCTTCATCTGTAAAATGGGAGCAATAGTAGTAACACCCATGTAGATTGTCATGAGGATTGAGTCAGCATGTGTAAAGTGCTTCCCACTGCAGACATGGTAAATGCAATGAAATTGCTTGATCTCATAAATTCATCTTTTTAAAAAAAAATAAATTTATTTATTTATTTATTTTTGGCTGCGTTGGGTCTTCGCTGCTGTGCACAGGCTTTCTCTAGTTGCGGGGAGTGGGGGCTGCTCTTCATTGCGGTGTGTGGGCTTCTCATTGAGGTGGCTTCTCTTGTTGCGGAGCATGGGCTCTAGGAGCGCGGGCTTCAGTAGTTGTGGCACGCGGGCTCAGTAGTTGTGGCTTGCAGGCTCCAGAGTGCAGGCTCAGTAGTTGTGGCGCACGGGCTTAGTTGCTCCGCAGCATGTGGGATCTTCCCGGACCAGTGCTCGAACCCGTGTCCCCTGCGTTGGCAGGCGGATTCTTAACCACTGCGCCACCAGGGAAGTCCCTACATCTTTTTTATTAATAATTAAGACTGCATTTTTACTTACAATATATTATTAATTAATTGATGTTAATATAATAACAGCAATGGAATGGTAACATATTGTTAGTATAATAAGTAGAGCTTTCTGGTCTACCCCCCAGTTAAGACTGAGACGTTTGCTTCCAGCAGAACTCACTCTCCCATGCTTGTACTTACATATAAAAATCATTGTCCATGCATGTGGATATCCATGCATGTCAGTGTCTTTACTGGGAAGATAACATAACCCACTGTTAAAGAAAACATGAGACAAGTGAGCCAGGAAGCTCCTGTGATTAATCCTCCCTCTCTAACACAGAAAGTATTTACAAGTTTGCATTGACACAGAGGACAATAGTTTTCAAAGTGAACCACCTGGGGTACTTGATAAAATTCAGATTTGGGGCTTTACCCCAGACCCACTGAACTGGAATTCGGAAGGTGGAGCCAAGGAATCTGCAACTGTCATGATGAGCAGTGGTTCTGCTCAGGCACACGGAGTGTGAGGCTCAGGCTGGAAACCCTGAGTGCTGGCGGATTTCACCTGTGCTGTCAGTTATTCCGTTCACCTGCACTAAATTGTCACTGTGCTGACACCCATGTTTGGCCCGTGTGTGTGTGGAGGCTGGTGTGGAGGAGCATCCCTAGGGAGCGAGCCCTGGACTGTCCAGTGGCCTTGTCGCCAGAGCATAAATAATAAGCTGATCCCCCACTAGTGGGCATCTAGGTTGCTTCCAATTCTCCGCTATCAGAAACACCGCTGGAACGACCATCTTGGTGCATGTAGTTTCTGCATGTGCAGGATTTATCTCCTTAGCATATGTTCCCGAGAATGGAATAACCGACCCCAAGGGTCTGGACTTCTGTTTTTATGACTATTGCTGATTGTCTCCACAATGCGATCTAATGTATTGTGGTTATCCTGACTGGTCTATTTATTTATAATTTATTTTGAATAGTAGATTTATTTACATGTATTTGGTTCAGAAACCAAAGCGATTAAACAATATATATGGTGAGAAGACTTGCTCTTACTCCAATCCACCTGGTCACCTCCTTCTTAAATCCTCTTATCAGGTATTTCCAGTGCTTCTGTATTCCTGTATAATATGAACATTTATTCTTCTTATCTCCATTTCTTACATAAGAAGTAATATCCTATGCAGCATGGTGTTACATCTTACTTTTCTCACTGGAGAATATATCTTGCAAATCTTTCTATAGCCGTGCGTTGAAAGCCTCTTCCTCCTCCCCCTTTTTCTTATAACTGTGTATCATTTCACTATGTGGATTTACTTTTAAAAATTGATGATTCTTTTAAGAAATTTAATTCTGCATTACACAAGTAATATAATACATTTTCTTTTTTAAAAAAATCAGAACATTAAAAATACAGTCTCCAGGTGGGGGGGAGAGAGAAATTAGGAGTTTGGGATTAACATATACACACTGCTATATATAATATAGGTAAATAAGAAGGTCCTACTATATAGCACAGGGAACTGTACTCACTATCTTTTTTAAAAAAATAAATTTATTTTATTTATTTTTGGCTGCATTGGCTCTTTGTTGCTGCACGTGGGCTTTCTCTAGTTGTTGCGAGCGAGGGCTACTCTTTGTTGAGGTGCGCGGGCTTCTCATTGCGGTGGCTTCTCTCGTTGTGGAGCACGGGCTCTAGGCGCGCGGCTTCAGTAGTTGTGGCACACGGGCTCAGTAGTTGTGGCTCTCGGGCTCTAGAGCGCAGGCTCAGTAGTTGTGGCTCATGGGCCCAGTTGCTCCGCGGCATGTGGGATCTTCCCAGACCAGGGATTGAACCCGTGTCCCCTGCGTTGGCAGGAGGATTCTTAACCACTGCGCCACCAGGGAAGTCCTATACTCACTATCTTATAATAACCTATAATGGAAAAGAATCTGAAAAAGAATATATATATATGTATAACTGAATCACCTTGCTGTACACTTGAAACTAACGCAGCATTATAAATTAACTATACTTCAATAAAAAAATAAATATGTTACAAAAACAAAAGAAATGGTCTCCTGTGGTCACAATGCCAGTAGCTTCTTCTCCTCCCCAGAGTAGCCACTGTTCAGAGTTTGGTACATATTTTTCTAAATATTAAAAAATATTTTTACATGTATCTTAAGTAACTGTCAATGTCCATGCATATAGATTTAGTTCATTCCTTCTAAACATTGTATAGTATTTAGCTTACGAATATATCACATCTGCTTAGCAGTCTTCACTCTAAATGGTTGCTTCTGGTATTTTTGACTCTTTTCCGAAAGTGCCGCAGTGAACAGCCTCAGACTCATCTCTCTACACACATGCGAGTGTTTCTCTAGAGTTGAGTAAATCTTAGAGGTGACATTGCTGGGTGATAGGGTGGGTGACTTTTTATCTTAATAATACTGCAAAATTGCCCTCTGGTTTCTACGCCCACCGCTAGCAGGCGTGTGCGTTTTGCCAGTCTGTTGAGTGAAACGCCCTCTTTGTTGTGGCTGCATTTTTCGGATTGTTCACCCCTGAGTTTCTCCAGCTGTGCGTTGCCTGCCACACCCTCTGCCCCTTCCGGCACCGTCCTCCCTAAGTCAGTGGATTGTTGCCCTCTGAAGTTCCTGCACCTGCCTGGGATCTTGGCAGGATGGTTTTTTGCTGAGAGTATCCTCAACCTCTCCTTTTTCAGAAGCCCAGGAACCCAGAGAGCTTTATTAACCGGAGGGGTGGCCGTCGATTTGTCTGTGAGACTGAATGCACTGACTTCCCCAGCCAAGTTCAGAGGGGTTGGCCTTGGCTTTTCATTGGTTCACACTTGTTAAGGCACTTCTGCCCTGAGGGTCCCTTGGGCACAGCTTGGAGCCCAGATGCACTTCCTTTGCTGATTGAACCGAGAGGCCAGTTCTCGTTGGGCTGGTCCTGGATATTGCCTGCTGATCTCAAACCCAAGTTCAAATTCTAAGGTTCCTTGAGAGGCCTAGAACTGGGCAATTGGGTGGGAAGGGCGTGACCTTCGAGACAGTTTCTGTCACCTATACCCACTTCCTTAGAAAGGAACCTTAAGATAGAAAAGACCATCTCATCTAGGCCTCTGGCTTCAGTTCTTAACCCCTTCACAGTACTACTCCATCCACCTAAATGCTCATACTGCATCTCATGGGTGTATATAGCATTTTCAGCCCTCATTTTACAGCTGAGAAAATAGACTAGGATAAAAGGATGTATGGATACTGAGAAGACAGATCTGCTCCAGAGGCTGGTTCTGCTGACTCAGGCCCAGTGCTCTTTGCACACCCGTCTGTTGGGTCACAGAATGCATGTACGTGTGTACAGGCATGCTCCCTGCACGCGTGCACATATGTGTGCAGATTTGAGGGCACGTATCGGCAAGGGTGATGTAGTTTCTTTTCAACTTTTTGTTTTGAAAATTATCAACCTATGCAAAAATGAGAAGGGTAATGCAACGAGCAGCTGCATTCACCCAGATTCACCACTTATTAACATTTGCACAGTTGTTCTCATTTCCTCTGTATAATGAGAGTAAAGTAGAGGAAATAAGTGGCAGACGTCAAGATACTTCATACGCAAATATTTCAGCAGGTGTCTCCCCCAAACAGTATCATTTTCTGATATAACCACAATACTATGATCACATGTAAGAAAGTGAATATTAATTTAACAATGTAACTTAATATACAGTCCATTTCCAAATATAGTGTTTCCCAAATTTAAATGTGGATTGTATATTAGATTATGTTATTGGCTTATTATTAATGGTCACTCTTTGTACTTGGTTATCACATCTCTTTAGTTTCTTTAAACGTGGAACAGCAGACCTGGCAAAGTTGTTTTTGTAGAATGTCCCACATTTTTAGAATTGTCCAAATGTTCCTTTTTTTCAGTGTTTTCCTTGAATAGGCCTTGATTTTACTGAAGAAAGATAAAATGAGTGACCCACATGCTGGCAGTGAGGAGGAAGGGAGAAATTCCTGTTTTATCTTCAGGGTTGGATCTAGGCCATTCCGCCTTCCCCGTGAGGAGGGTCAAGAGGATTGTCCCCAAGCCTGCCACTCATGGGCTGGCTTGGTGCCTCCAGCTCTGTTTGGTGTTCCTAGGGGCTCCTCCTGGAAAGACTTTCCTATGGATCACTTTGAGGGCTGCTCCCCTCGGGTAAAGGAGTGATGTGCTTTTCTTACTTGTCTAAAGCTATTATTTTGCATGCCCATTGGGTAGAGATCTCATATGTTCATTAACTAATTTACTGGTGACAGAAATCTAACTCAAACTAGTTCAAGGGGAAAACAAAAGACACCAAAAGGAAAAACAGATCTGAGCACTGACTTCAGGAATGGCTGGATCCAGCTGGGTCAAAAAATATCATCAGTCTGTTTGTCCCTATCTCTTGGCTCTGCTTTCCTCTGCATTCACTTCATTCACAGGCAATTCTCCTCTCATAAGACAGTTTAAACATAAGACAGCCACCAACTTTGGAAATCCCAGGGGGTAATAAGCTGCTTCTTTCTATGGTGCCGGCAAAAATTCAGGTCTTCACTTGTTTGGACCTACTAGGTTTATATGCCCATGCCAGAAGCAGTCATTGTGGCCTGATGAATAGAATACATGGATTGGCCAGGCCTGGACCATGTATCTACCCAACAGCTCAGGGTGGATAGGTTGAGAAAGGGACAGTCCCATCTGAACCACAGAAACCAAGAGTGGTGTCAGGGTATTCCCCAAGGGAAAATCAAGGCCTGTCGACCAGAAGAAAGGGCCTGAGTGCTAGACAGGTGGAAAAGCCAACTCCAGTTTCTCTGGTGACAGGAATGGTGAGCCTCTGATTGGTTGGGTCGTCTCCTAATCCCTTGGGATCTCCATCCTCTTCATTATGAATTTTCTGGGAGTCAGGAACTATGGAGACCTGTGTCTGGGTCCCAGCTCTGCTTCTTAGGAGCTGTGTGATCCTGGACAGAAGAGTTAACCTCTCTGGGTCTCAGTTTACTCATCTGGCAAACGGGGATGATATTAATATTCCTTCTTTACAGAGTTGTGAGTATCCAATGGAATAAAAGATGTGAATGTGCTTGTAGCTGTCAAATGCTGCATCAGGGGGGTGGTTTTTATTCCCCTCTGAGGTGATTCTCCTGCTTCAGGGTGAGCAGGGCCTGCCCTCAGAGCTGCTCCTTGGATACTTGGGATGGTGACTTACACAGGGCCATGGACCCTCGGAATGGGTGGGGTGATTCCTCCACAGGTGACCATAGAATGGGGCACAGCACTGTCCCCCCAGGGGACTATCTGAGCCCTTTGGTCATTCTTTGATGAGGAAGGGAAGATGGTGGAAGTAAATGGGCCGGAGGAGAGGGCTCCAAAAATACTGCATTTCCTGCCAACCCTAGAAGACTTTATTTATTTATTTATTTTTGGCTGTGTTGGGTCTTCGTTGCTGCACGTGGGCTTTCTCTAGTTGTGGTGAGCGGGGGCTACTCTTCGTTGTGGTGCGCGGGCTTCTCATTGGGGTGGCTTCTCTTGTTGCGGAGCACGGGCTCTAGGCGCGCGGGCTTCAGTAGTTGCGGCGTGCGGGCTCAGTAGTTGTGGCTCGCAGGCTCTAGAGCGCAGGCTCAGTAGTTGTGGTGCATGGGCTTAGTTGCTCCGCGGCATGTGGGATCTTCCTGGACCAGAGCTCGAACCCGTGTCCACTGCATTGGCAGGTGGATTCTTAACCACTGTGCCACCAGGGAAGTCCAGAAGACTTTTTAAAACGTATTTTTAGAAAAATAAAGGAATGTAATTTGTTTCATACCCAAGGGTGAGTGGCCAAACCCCTACCTGTTACCCAAGTGTGGGCCCCAGAGTCAGACCAAGCTGGTCCAGGGTTGGCCCTAGAGAGGTCCCTCCCCTCATCTATAAACATGAGAAGGAGACTAGTACCCTCCTCCGTAGGGCTGTCTAACAGTCAGGGGGACTTTCGGGTGTCCTGAAAGAGACCTTGGAGTTGGACCCACTGATCTGAGGTTTCTCCTTGCCAGACTCACGAGGCTGTGCCAGCCCGGAATGGGGCTTTCAATGTAAGCATCCTTTTAGCCACTCTATCTGAGTTTTTGCACCTGTGAGAGGGTGGAGGGTGGGTCTCCATCCCTGGAGCAGCGATGTTCTGCCCTCCCGTCCAGCCAATCCAGTTCAACTCCAGGACACATGGTCCTCCTAGTGGGAATTCCCTCCCTCACTTTCTTTCTCTCCTCCTCCTCTCCTTCCTCACTTCCAACAATATTCATTGAGGGTTAGAGTGCATCACGTGCCATTCTGGGCACGGGATGAAGAGGGAGCAGGTGATGGTGACCTCTAAGATATGTACTGTGTCTGAGCTCATGGGGTTTACAGTCTGCTGCGGCAAACAGACCAAAAAAACCAGCAAACAGACAAATCAGTACCGCCTGCCCCCCACCCCCACCCCAATCCCCTCCCTAAGCTAGAATAATTGCCACAAAGGAAACAAACCAGGGGCTAGGTGCAGAATAACTAAGGGATGTACTCTAGGTGGGTAGTCACGGAAGGCCTCTCTGGGGAGGGTGCATTTGGACAGGTCTGCAGCTGGCAAGATTAATTTCCCCGTTGGATTGTTGGGATTACACTGCTAGTTGCCCCTCCTACACTAATTCCCACACTTCCCACGGCCTCGAGGGCTGGATGGGTTGAGACTGTTTCTGCTCCAGGTTCTCCAAGAAGGGACCCTCACAGAGGTCACTGCTGGTCTTGCCTGGAGACGGTCTGACAGCATCTTCTTACGTGTCCTCTGCATGACAGGTTTGATGGATGGTGTTCACACACAGCTGGCTGCTGAGCCCAGCTCCCTGTAACCTTGAAACTGCTCTAATGCATTAAGAAGAAGGAAATAATTGGGAAACTTTGGTCCTTTAGTTATTAGCTGTGACACATGCAGCCTCATGACTATGAGTGAGGGGGGCTGGGCAGGGGAGAAAATGGATGGAAGCAAAGAGTTTGGAGCCTTGGGGAGAAAGGGAAACAGCTGGTGCAGTTTCTGAAGCTGCTTTGGGACTTGGAGGAGGGGTAAGGTAGTGGGAACTAAATGGGGTTTTCACAACGATGGAGGGAATTATTCACCAGAAGAGCTTAGATTACAACAGGAGTGATGCAGGCTAGACAGCCGGAAGAACTTTTCCTGGTGGAAAGGGCAGAAAGGCCCCAGAAAGCAGTCCTGGTGAAAAGCTTGCAAATTGCAGACTCATAGCTGCTCGCTGGGAGGCTCAAAGCTTGGCTCCTAGCTGGGCGAAGCTCAGGGCATCTGTGTCTACAAGGAGGATAAACTTTGTGTTTGTCTTTAAGGCTAATAGGACTTAAAGTCATCATGGGAAAGAGCAATGAACACATCAATGAGTTAGAGTCCAGAGTCCGTTGTGAAGCAAACTCTAGTTTGGGTTAGGTAGAAAGCGTTTGATTATGGCCGCCTATAGGGGCAATTTCCCTCGAGAAAGGAGTATCCGACCCAGAGTTCTTCCGGGACCCATAGAAGCAGGAGATTAGTTCAGACAACAGGAAAAAAAAAAAGGGTTTATTAGGAATCAGGTCAACAGGGCCACAACCTATGAATTTTCTGGTTGACTAGGCTTGTGAGGGATCTGCAATCCACACCATCCACACAATGTGATCTTCATGTTCTGCTTGTTACGCACACTACACACACACACACACACACACACACACACACACACACACACACACACACACACACACACACACACAGTTGGGCTGCACCCCAGAGGGCTGCAAGCCGTGTACTTGCCCAGCCTTGAGAGGGAAGAAAGAGCCTGGAGTCAGCGAGAGAATCGATGGTTTAATGGACAGGGGATCTTACATGTCTGAAGCAAGGTCCTGGAGTGACACCGCACTGTGTGAGGCAGACGAGGGCAGGACAGGGCAGCAGTCTTCACTACTGGAGGGGAGAGGGAGGTTACCAGTTATAGGGGGAATTGATGTCAGGTTGGCTCATCAGTTACCAAGAAAACGAGCAGAGAAGCACGCCCGTCACCCCCTTTGATAAGCTATTGTACAATCAGTAGCTGGGGCCAAGGGGAGGTCTGTAGGCATTTACTGATTAGGAAGGTCAGTCATATGAGTAGGGAGTAGATGAAGCAGGGGCTGGTCGAGCAGGGGATGTACAGAGAGCAAGACAACAGCCATCTTGGGCGGCCTGATCATACTGTCTTCAGGACGTGTAAGATCTGTGTGTCTGTGCAAGTAAACACTCGCCCGCTTGCTGGTACCCAGGATGCTTGGCCTAATTGTTGTCAAGCTCAGGCATACCTCATTTTACTGCACTTTGCTTTCTTGCGTTTCTCAGATATTGCATGTTGTTTTTGTTTTTTTTTTGTTTTTTTTACAAATTGAAAGTTTGTGGCAACCCTGTGTTATCAGACGATGGCTAGCATTTTTTAGCTATAAAGTGTTTTTAAATTAAAGTATGTGCATTGTTGTTTTAGACATAATGCTATTGCACACTTAGGAGACCACAGTAGAGTGTAAACATAACTTATATATGCACTGGAAAACCAAAAAGTTCATGTGAATCGCTTTCTTGTGATTTTTGGTTTATTGCGGTGGTCTGGAACCGAACCTGCAATATCTCCCAGGTACACCTGTATTTGGTTTCCCAGGAAGCAGTCACTGTGAGCAAGGACTTCAAACAGCACAGTGAGAAAGGCCACTTAAAGAGTACCTGCGAGGTGTTTTTGCATGCATTCTCCTTTAATTAACGATAGCATCCATTTTTTTACTTATTTACAAAACTAACATGTAGTCCTTATAAATTTATAGATAGAAGAAAAGCACAAAGACAACAATAAAAATCATCATAATTCCATAGATAAACACTATTAACCTTTCTTCCCCCCACTATGAACATTTTCTTTTTACTTTTTTTGGTCACGCTGTGCAGCTTGTGGGATCTTACTTCCCCAACGAGGGATCGAACCCCCGGCCCATGGCAGTGAAAACGCCAAGTCCTAACCACTGGACCACCAGGAAATTTCCTCTTTTTATTTTATATTGTGGAAAATATCAAGCATATACAAAGTAAATGGAATAGTATAATGAACACCCCCCCTAATTATCAACATTCTGCCATTCTTGTTTCATCTATACCTCTACCCACTCCACATCCTCCCTCTATTATTATTAATTTCAGTTTTTTGAGGGGAAATTTACATACGTTGAAATGCACAAATCTTAATTGTACATTTTGGACAAATGTATCCCACCATCCTGTCCTAATAGAGAACATTTCCATCTCTCCAGAAAATCCCCCACCTCCAGAGGCAACCACTGTTCTAATTTTTTGTACTTTAGATTGTCTGTTTTAGAATGTTGTATAAATGGAGTCATACAGTAAGTATTTTTTGTATCTGGCTCTTTTTCACTCCATAATGCTTTGAAATTCAGCCATGTTGTTGCATGTGTCAGTATTTTGTTCCTTTTTATTGCTGAGTGGTCTTCCATGGTGTGGATAGACCACAGTTTGCTGATGGACCGTCTATTTTGAATAAAGCTACTACGACCATTTTCATACAAGTCTTTGTGCGGACCATGCGTGCTCACTGAAGCCTTGCAAGAACCCTAGGAGGATGGCACTGTTGTTACGCCCATTTTACAGATGACCAAACCAGGGCTCAGAGAGATGAAATTTCTAGCCCACGGCCACACAGATAGTAAAAGCTGAGGATAGGATTCTAGCCCAAGTTCGTCTGACTGCGGGGTCTTTAAGTTTTTATTCCCTCGCTGTAGTATCTTCGCATCATAGCTGATCGAGGTCATTAAGTATAGAGACAAATGGGTCCTCACCCCAGTGACCTGTTCTTCATAACTGAGTTTTAGCTTAAGTACAGGAGGTGGTATTGATAATAATGGCTCTGAGTCACCAAGAAAAGTTTCCATTAAACCTATATTTGAAGTGGACAAAAAATCTGTAAGACATTTTAGAGAAATTTCTAGCCAAGGTCATAACAATAAAAGCAAGCAAGCAAACAAAGAAAAGTTTTGCTACTCAAAACTCTGTTGTCTGGAAATCTCACTTAGCTGTAATACATCCTTTCCTGAGGAAGCCAGCACAGAAGGTGTTACTGGGTATATAGACTAGTATATAAATAATGCACATATAAGAAACCACTCTGTTCTTTGTAGAGCCAAACAGAATAGGTTTTTGGAGAGTCTGCTGGTTCTTGCTTTGAAAGATGTTGCTAAGCAATGTTGCTAATATTATGGAAAGACAGCTTTCCTCCCCACTTTTCCACTCAGCCCCAGAAAGCCTAGAGTTGGAAGTGGCTCCACTGGTAGCAACAGCTAATCAGTGAGGTGGGGAACGACTGGGGGCCCTGAGCATGAGATGGCTGTGCTGCAGGCCACCCACCCTTGGCCCCATCTGCTCCCGATTGTCTGGAGTGACCCCTGGCAGCCTCCATGCAAAATCTGCTTCCTGCTCATCAGAAATTTCACACATGGAAGAAGCCTTTTGAATGTTTCTACTGTGGGAAAAATTGTAGCCATGCCGTTTAGATTCATGGATTCAAAATTCCATAAATAAACCAAAAAGAAATATTTTAAATACCTTCAGTAGCCCAAGAAATAGGTGAAGAACTCCTTTCTTCTTCCTCCTACCCCCTTTTTTGTAATTCCTGAACAGGAAATCAGCAAAGTTCTGATTATCATCATGCATTGCAGGCTCTGGGTACTAAATGACGTGCAGCCCAAAGGCTGGATGCCTGCCACTGAGTGGGATCTGTGGGTTTCCTCAGGCATGGTTTCCTCTCCCTGGAGCTCGGAAATGCCACACAAGTCACCGAGATCCCTTTCCAAAATCTGAGCCAGTTTCTCAGCAGATCCTCTGTTCAGTATGACATGTGTGGCTCCGGGGAAGTAGGCTGAGCTGTGGTTCCCAAGCTTGGCTTCCATGCCCAGCCTGGGCGTGGCCTGTTGCTATCCCCAAAGGAGCCTGTTGTGGTGGGAGGGACCCCTTTGGGGGCTGGTGGTGGGCTCTGAGAGGGGAGGTTAGGAGCCGGGAGGAGATTCAACGTGTGGCAAAGATCCCTCCTGCGTCTCTCTCTCTTTTCAAAACAGAAACTGCTTCCCCACTTCAAATGACCTTCCCAGTCTTTCCCTTCCCTCCCCTTTCCCTCTCCCCCTTCCTCGTTCTCCTTTTCCTCATATGGTGGCATCCCAGAGACGCAACTGTAACGTGGTCCAGCAGGGGGTGCTGACGTACCTGCCAAGAATGAATGTCAGTCTGGCTCCTCGCAAGCACAGGTGTGAGCGCTCTTGCAGAGAGACATGAGGGGGGCTTCTGAGTGATTTCTCTCGGAGCTGGAGCTGGTGTGTACCCCCAAAGGCATAAGAGAGTGGGTGGGGATGCTGGCCTGTCCTGAGCAGGTCTAAAGGTGCATAACCCTTGAATTGCTCCAAAGGTTGTGTTTCCAGTGGCTGGGCACACTGTCCCCTGTAGAAGGGGAGGAGCAAGGTATCTGAAAATAGCTGGTTTTCGTAAAAGGCCCTACCCTGTAGCTCTACAGTCCCTCTTGCCTGACATCTACCCGTGATCCTAGCCAAGGAGGGTTGCAATCCTTTTGGGGAGCGGTGGAGGCCCTGGTAGTGGAGGTGGGGTGGGGGTGGGGAGGAGCGCTTGCTTTGGCCTCTCTCTCAGACCTGGGCGCTGGCGGCGGGGCTGATTCCTGCTTTCACACGGATGTGTCTCCTGGAGCGGCTTCCCAGGCACAGAAGGCCCTTTTCTTCAGGACCAAGCATGCGTGTCTGTCTGCTTCACCCCACTGGCCCCTTAGGAATGGGCTGTGCAGCTGTCTGCCCTCTGTTCATGATTAACTGCCCTGTCCCCTTCCCCACCCGGCTCCCACCCAGGCCCCCTCAGCCTTTGGGTTTCCCCGGATTGGGACGGAGACCCAGGCTGGCAGCTGCCTGGCACTTTGTTCTCAGGGACTGTGGGCTGGGAAGGGGGGAGGGCTGGAACAGACCTTGGAGGTCCTGTGAGCTGGGACACTGCTGAGGATAAACTGCTGCTCAGTGGCCTGGGATCCGGGAGAAGACCTCTTCTCTGACCACTGTGGTCCTCACTGACCTCACTCCCTGTGGTCTGGAAGTGTCCAGTCTTCTCCGTCCACCCCAAAGTGCCCCATGGATGTGGCCCTAGAAGACCTTTGAGTCACTTATCTGAAAAATTGTTCCCTTTTGGTTCTCTTTCAAACGTTGTGATTTTTTCAAGGACAGTGTCTTCATTTGGTGCAAGTGTGTGTAGCTAAAGACTAATGCTTGTCTATTTTTCTCTTCTAACGAAGGTGCTTCAGGTGCCGGGCCTTTGCCCGGCAACAGAATTGAGCTAGAATTTAATAAGTTTGTGTACGTTTGTATGGGATGAATGACAAGCAATAATAGATTTTAGGGTGGTAATAATGTTTTCTTTTGAAATTAGTTAAGAAGCGAGTGGATTTGATTAAAGCAAAGTTAATCAGTAAATAACTGAGTAGCACGGTATTAAGACATTGTGAAGGTGGTATGCGGATGGCCTGACTTGGGGGAACAGTGGCTGGGTCACATTGGATAAACTGGATAAGCCAGGAATGGGATGGTTTTGTGGTTTCATGTGTGTTAGCCCTGCTTGTTTTGAGCAAGGATGGTCTTACATTTCTCTTACCCTAGTTTCTTGCACAAAGCTGGATGCATCCTAATTGTTTCATAAATGTTGGTGGAATGGCCACATCTAGCAGATGGCCATTACATTCTCTGCCGTTGATGGGTTTTCTTATGCTTTGGTGTTTCCTGTGTGGGATGTGGGCAGGAGGGATGGCTCTCCCACCCCCAGGAAACTTCTTCCTCTTAGGGCGCTAGGAGTCAGATCAGGTTACGGTCTTTGGGGGGCAACCTTATATTTTCAGCCACACTGGGGCTGGAAACATTGTGGTCGTAGATGAGTTGAGAGGGCCTGGAAGCCCAGAACAACAATGAATAAAGTTACCTGCTTGGTGGAAAGATTTTTCACTTGCATCCCAATGCCCTGTTTCTCACTGACAAACTTGACCTAAAATACCTCCCAGGCAGTGGGGCATAGGTGGGGGCCATCCACATTCACCCACCTGGGAGGGAGTCAGGTCTTGCACCGAGGTGTACTCTAACTGTGTGTGGATAAAATACACCCCATGCTGGCCTAGACCTACAGCCAGTGCCTCCAGCACCCTCCTGGCCATGGAGAGGTTCTGTGTATGGCAAAGGCTGGAGGAGCCCTGGGCTGTACGTGCTGCAGCGCTGCCCTCTTACCCACTGAGGACATACTCATTTCCCCATTCTTTTTCCAGACTGATTCTCAGGTCACTTACTGGTGTAGTCCTTGAAGCCAGGGTAGCTGCAATCCCAGGGGTGGGGCCTGGGACACTCCTCTCTGGCTATAGATAGATGTCCATGGCTATATCTGTGATCTCCCACCGCCCAGGCAGGCTCAGGGGGGCTGAGGCCATTGCTAATGGATGCTTCATAAATAAACCAGGCACATTTTGGCACCACTCTGGCGCTCCCTGCCCTCCCCCCAATTCCAGTGCCAGCAAGAAGCTGTGCCCACTGGAGAGGCGGGGTTGAGGCCTCAGGCCCTTGAGTTCATTCGCAGCCCCTGTCCCCTCTCCAGCAAGGTCCCCTTCCCTGTCTGGATTTTCTCTGCTTGCTTGAACTGCAGACTGTATAAAAAACAAGGCAAATTGCCTCAGGGACCTCTTTGGCCCCAATAGGGCTGTTTCCAAAGAGGGACTAATTGGCTAGTTTTAATTCCCTCCAGTCCTCTGCCGATTCCCTTCCCTAGGGGGATGGAAGGAGAAGCAAAGCCAGTAGTTAAGCAGGGGTTGGGGGGAGGTGAGGGTGGTGAGAGGGTGCTAGGCTTCCTGGCAGCAAATGGAAGTGACTGAGTGGGGCTTAGGAGCACCCCACGCCCGTAGTAGAGACCAGGCCGGGGCCCTTTCCCCACCGCCTGGCTTCTGAAGTGAAGAAGAAGCGTGCACGCCGTGTGCAGGAGGAGGGGAAGAATGCTCGTTTGGGTGTGTGAGGCGGCCCGCGCTGGGGCCCCGGCTGCTGTGGAGTAGGGTCCCCCTCCCCCCCACCTGCGTCTCCCTGGCAACCTGGGACGCGAGGTGCAGGTGTAGCAGCCAGGAAATCTATCAATGACCCTATGTTTTGTCAAACTCTCAGGGCCGGGAAAAGAAATGTTAACCGGGGGACTGACCCCAGCCCACATCGATGCGGACTCTGTAGTAGATCTCTCTACCCCCGCACGACAGTCCTTTCCCGGATTTGGGGAAAGGTGAGAGGTAGCATCCGGCCGAGTCAAAACGCCAGGGAGCGCTGGCCCGGGAGGGCGGGCGCCGCGCGCTGGGCGCGGGATGCCCTTCTAACCGCCCGACAGCCTGGCCCCGGGCGGAGGAGGCCCGCGGCGGTGCCCGCGCGCGAAGGCAGTTTCGCTTGGACTGAGGACGCGCGTTTCCTTTCGGTGCATGTTTTTTCTCCCTCTGTTTTAAAGACAGTGACAGCATCGGAGAAGTATCTCGGCGGGCCGGGCTGGGAAAGCGCGTCAGCCGCCTTTGCCTGGGGAGGGAGCCCAGGGCCCGGCCAGCGGGGGCGGGGGACACGGAGCGCTGAGGAGGGGACAGAGGAGAGGCGAGGGAGCCCTGGGGCCTGGCCGCCCGGTGGGACGGGAAGGACCCGGGGCGCGGGGCAGAGGGCGGACGCGGGCGCCGAGCCCCGGGAGCGCTGAGCGCGAGCCGGCCGCCTTCCTCCGGGGGCGGCCGGGCCGCTTGAACCGCCCGCAGCCGGGGCGCCCCGGGCCGGGGCCCGAGAGGCGGGTCCGGGGCGGGGTCCAGGGCGCGGGCGGCGCGTCGGAGCCAGAGCCCCGGAGACGCCCGTCCGGGCCGCGCCCCTAGCGAGCCTTGGAAATGCCCGCGCTGGGGGAGCGGGCACCGGCCGCCCGGCGGGCCCCGAGGAGACGCTGAAGGTCGCCGGGAAGTGAGCACCCAGTCACCTGACCCCCAGGGCGCACCTAGGCGGGGCGGGGCCCATGCGAGGCGAGCAGCCGGGGACCCGGGCGCGGGCGCAGGGGCCGGGAGCGGGCGGCGCAGAGCGCGCGGAGCGGGGCTGGCGGGGGCGCGCGGCGGGCGGGCGAGGGCGCGGCCGGGCACCGCCGGCGGCCTCGCCATGTCCCAGCCGGCGGGGAGGATGCATTGCCGAAAGGCGGGGATCCGCGCCGCCGTGGTGCTCATTGGACTCCTGCACAAATCCCGAAAACAGAGTAAAGAGAAAAGGTAAAGCCTGGCGGCGCCACCTCCCCCTTCCCGCTGCTTTCGGGCTAAATTCCCGTTTTCTTTGGGGTGGACTTTTCCAAGAGGGCGTTTGGCTCGGAGCTGGATGGGGAAAAGCCTCTACTCCGGTCGCTGTCTGGGGAGCGAGTTCGGAGCTTAGCCCCCGACACTGGCTGTTATGGGAAAGCCCAGGCAGGGCATTGGCTGGGTCGGAGGGCGGCTGGGAGAACCCTTCGGACTTCATCCCCAACAGAGGGTCACCAAGTCCTTCACTCCCACTCCCCGAATTTGCCTGTCGCGGCGCCCTTCCCAAAGCCTGCAGCGCGAGTAGCATTGATCCGACCCGGGCGACCGTCCCTGGCTCAGGCCCGAGTGGCCCAGTACGCTGGGGATGCCATTTGCTTCTCTGCAACTTGGCTGAGCCCGCGAGGTGCCGGCCAGGTCGGGATCTGCTCGTCTTGCGCAAGGTGCCGGCAGGCGAGGAGCAAGTTTGGAGGTTGCTTACCACCTCCACCCCTGCCTCCGTGTCCCTCTGTCTTTGGGTATTTCTGTTTGACTCTTCACCTTTCTTGGGTTTACTCTCTTAATTGTTTGATCCTGTGTGTTGAAAATCGTTCTCTCCGGCGATTTCAGAGATAGGCTGGAGGACCTATGGGGTGAGAGATGTGGGGTTTGGGATGGACAAAGGAGCTTTTGGGGTTGCTTCCGGGGCTGCAGCCCCCAGCTACAGATGTGATGTCCACGAGACTGCAGGGAGCTTCCCACACAGGCTGGCATAGCCTCCCACCTCTGCTAGGGTAAGCGAGCCCAAAGCTTCCCAGCAACCGGGGGTCATTCGAGTTGACTGTCCACAGAGATGCTGTGGGGATTTGGGGTAACCGCTGGTGGCCCTGATGCATCCTAATTTCCAGAGGAGTTCGGAGTTAGTGCTGCGTTCTGCATTGGACAAGGGCTAAGACAAGGGCAGTGGAGCCATAGATGCCTGGGTGGTGACTGGTGGCCCCTGGGCTTGCCCAGAAGCTGGGTGTGCCTGGGGGAGGTGACAGGCAATGAACTAACTGGAGCACTTGGAGAAGCTGGCATGGGTTGCCGCTTATGGTTTGGTTGTCTCCCATCCCTCCTCTCCCCCTTCCTATAACCTAGTCTAATTTGATGTTTCCCACAGCACAGGATGAATCTTCAGTGAAGTAACTGAAGGTGGTTAAGCATGAAATAACATTGAGTCACCTAGTGAGAAAGTTCTTCCCTTTTCAGTTCTCTGCTAATCCTTGTAATTTCTTCAAGGGGAAAGTTTTAGATTGGTGCTAGTCTGGCTTTAACACCTTTTTAACACTTGCTAATCTCTCTTTTATAGCAAAGAGAGCAGACCTCTGGCTCAGGGCCTTTAAATTGGGGAACAGTGCCTGCCTATAACTTAGGTTGTTTTTGTACTATTTATTTTTAGGATTCTCTCCTGGTTTTGGCCAGTGGTACTAATTTTCCCTCTTGCAGTGGTGATATAAAGCATCACTTTAAATTAGATGTATCAAGTCACAAGAATGAGCCTATTTAGTAGAAACAGCAGTAATAGTACAAATGGTATAGAATATGGCAGAAATTCTGCAGGTGATCTAGGAATGACTGATGCTCAGGGCACACTTGTCTAGCAGAAGAAGCTGCCAGCAGGACTCTGGAGCTCAGGGCTCCAGGTCTGGGCCCCATTCTCCCGTAGACTTTGATTCTCATCTCTTCCGTGCCTTTTGGCATTTTATCTGTACAGGGGGGATGAACGATCCAATCCTCTGAAGTCAGAAGGATATGGGATGGCTGTTCTGAGACAACCTGGACCTGTTTTGAGGGATAAGAAGGGAGATGTGCTGCCTAGAAAGGCAGATGCATCACAACACTCCTGCCTCTGAGTGTAAAATGTGGGAGCGTGGCAAAAGCCCTGCACAGAGGGCTGGAAGCTCTAGTCCTGGCTCCTCCGTTGACTGTGATGTGATAGGTTTCATCTCTTTGAGCCTCAGTTCCTGCATCCACACAAAGGGCGTGCAAGGCTCAAGGGAGATAATGTGGGTAAACATGCATCTGAAAGGTAGGAAGTGCTGCGTGGGGATGGAGAGGTTTGATTGGAACTTCTCCCATTCTCCTCTCTCTGGGCCCATGTCCCAGAAACGAAGGTAAGATGTTTGGTGACGACAGCCCCACCAGTAGTCCAGACCAGCCATGCATGGGCCGAGGAGGCAGCCAGGCAGGTGTGGGCCTGGGGGTGGGGGGCTGCAGTGAGGCAACGGGGAAGGACGTGGACAGGGGACAGGAAGGGACTGGCCGGGGTGAGGATGTCCCAGGCTCAAGGTGCTTGTTTTCCCTCCTGGATGCACTGTGCTCTTCCCTGCAATGCAAGCATACAGTGGTGACCCTCCTAACCTCTGCCTTTGTCCTTTTCTTCTGTTGCTCCTGCCATCCTGATGGCTTTGGCCATGGATTTAACCTGCCAAGGAGAGAGAGGGCTTGCTTTCATGTTTGTGCTAAATGACCTTTGCTTCCCTTGCTGTTTGTTTTCTGGAGTTCCTTTGTCTTTAAGCGTCTGGTCTGAAATCAGTGCCGTGTACATGATTGACCCTTGCTCTGCAGGCACCGGCCATGGGGGGGCCTGGAGCAGGCTGCAGCTGCCAACCTCTCTTAAGCACTTCCTAAACCCCATGATGAGTGTTAAATTTGCCGAGTTCCTCCTTCCTTCCCCCTCTCATCACAGGGTCAGGTCAGATTCAGGTCCCCTCCTCGTCCTTCCCAGAAGGCTTGATTCACCCATCAATCTTCCCAGCACCTCTCCTGACAGGCTTGTGCAGATAACGCTTGTGGCTGTTGGCCATAAGGGATGTAAAGTACTGTGTGTCTTGCAGTAATGGCCCAGTGGTCCTTGTCACCTTCCTGTCCTCTGCAGGCCACTTGGAGATAGTGTGTATGGGGGGCAGGTAGGTGTGCCAGGGAGAATGGTAACGACACAGGTAACCCATAGGGGCTCAGAAGCAGGAGCCTCCCGGGCACTCTTGGTAGGTCCTGAGAACTGTACCCAAAGCTCCAGCCTCAGTTTGCCTCCTGGAGAAATGTGGGTAGGGCTCATCATCCTTGACCTGATGGCTCTCTGGGAGTTGTGGGACAACCTGGAGGTTCTGCTTCTTTCCCACCATCTTCCAGGGATTCCATCACCTGCGATCCTACAGAAACAATGTTGTGTTTGAGAGGGGACTGAATTTGAGCATGGTTGCAAGGAGGCACCTGAATGAAGCCTTGCTTGGAGATGGCAGTTTGGAAAGCCCTGTAATGGAGAGCTTCTTTAAAGCGCTCTGGGGGCTTCCCCGGTGGCGCAGTGGTTAAGAATCCGCCTGCCAATGCAGGGGACACGGTTTGAGTCCTGGTCCGGGAAGAACCCACATGCCGCAGAGCAACTAAGCCCATGTGCCACAACTACTGAGCCTGCGCTCTAGAGCCCACAAGCCACAACTACTGAGCCCGCATGCCACAACTCCTGAAGCCTGTGTGCCTAGAGCCCGTGCTCCGCAACAAGAGAAGCCACAGCAATGAGAAGCCCGCGCACCGCAACGAAGACCCAATGCAGCCAAAAATAAATAAATAAGTAAATGTTAAAAAAAAATCGCTCTGATTTTCAGAGCATATAGATGTGGTGGTGCCCTCTGAGGAGGAAACGGGGATCTTTTATTTTTATTATTATTTTTTTTTCTTCGCGTTACGCGGGCTTCTCACTGCTGCGGCCTCTCCCGTTGCGGGGCACAGGCTCCGGACGC
>NC_041227.1:91917880-91924749 GCF_002837175.3 Physeter macrocephalus | reverse complement strand
GCGGCATGTGGGATCTTCCCGGACCGGGGCACGAACCCGTGTCCCCTGCATCGGCAGGCGGACTGTCAACCACTGCGCCACCAGGGAAGCCCGAAACGGGGATCTTTAGCTGGAAAGACTGAGGTAGAGGAACACAGTCAAATTTTGTACCTTCTGAAACGTATGGGTAAAGTCCGTTTGGCTGCGGGTATGACATTCTGAACTGGAGAGAGGTCAATTAGCATAAATGAAAGAGAAATCCACATTTTACAGGGGGTAGTTATTTTGGGACAGCTCCCACCATGGGATTTATGAGGAGGAAAATATAAATTCACTCATTGTTCAGCAAATCACGAATGGCAGGCTGTGGGGAGGCAGAGCGGTGAATCTAATGAACCTGGTCTCTCGTCTCTCCATTGTCGGTAGGATGTCTAGTGGGTTATTCCTGTGTACGGTATTAGAAAAAGCGCATCCCTAGCTTAAAAAAACCCCTTTACGGTGGAAATTCTCAAGTGTGCTGCAAAGTGGAGAGAATAGTGTAATATAATACCCAGTTTCAACCCTTATCAACTCATGGCCAATCTTGTTTCATTTATTTACTAATCCACTCCCCCACAAGATTATTTTGAAGAAATCCCAGACATTATATCGTTTCATTCTTAAATATTTCATGCATCTTAAAGATAAGAATTCTTCTAAGAAATTAGTAATTATCAGACCCCCTTAGTTAACAATAATTTCTTAATATCACATTCAATTGGTGTTCACATTTCCCTAATTGCCTTCTAAAAGTTTTTCAAAAGTTTTTTTTTGGGTCAGGATTCACAAAATCCAGTGTGATTGGTGATATGTCTCATTATAAGTTTTCTCCTCCAGCTCTTTTTTCCCGCTTACGATTTCTTTATTGAAGAAACTGTGTTGCTTGTCTTGGGGAGTTTCCCAGAGTCAGAATTTTGTGGATGGAGTCTGTGAGTGTCATCTAACATGTTCTGCTGTCCCCTATGTAACTGAAAGTTGGTATTTAGTTTTAGAAGCTCCATCAGATTTGGGTTTGATTTTTTTTTTTTTTTTTTTTTGTTAAGACCATGCCAGTGGAGGTTGTTCAGTTGTCTGCTTTTGTGATGTTAGCAGCCATCAATTGCTTTGTCCTTAGGGTTTGAAGGCTGGTGTCATGGATGATACTTGGGTTCTCACATGGGAGAGCCAGTGACAGCCCTGCAAGCTGCCTGGATGAGGGTGTCCGAGCCTCAGGAGTGTCCAGGAGTCCTGGTCTTGGAGTCCCATAGTCCCAGGGCTGGAAGGGGCACAAGGCAGGAGCTAGTCTGCTCCCAGGCCCCAGAACAGATGGCTGCTTGTTCTCTTCTTAGGAGGTGGCTGGGTCCTGCCCTCTGTGGAAGGGCCTGGTACTCGCCCTCTCTTGTCTCATGTTTGACCCGGTTGGCTGTCGTTGCTTTAAAGAACAAACATCTCCCTTTAACCAGCTTCCCATTTCTAACTTCACTGCGAGTCTGAGGAGTTAAGGAACAGAATTTGAGGCATAAATGAGTTTATTAGATTCCTTTTGAGCCATTATTTTAATCTCCTATTTGGTCTCCTCGCTTCTTGTCCCCCTTACCCATTCTCCTGATGACGGCCACAGTGGAGTTTTAAAAATTCAAATAAAATTAAGTCTGTCTACTCCGTAGGCTTCCCATTACACTTTTTTTTGGTTTTGTTTTTTTTTTTAGAAAAGACCCTGATTATTTTTTTTAAATTTATTTATTTAATTAATTTTTGGCTGCGTTGGGTCTTCGTTGCTGCGCACAGGCTTTCTCTAGTTGCGGTGAGCGGGGGCTACTCTTCATTGCAGCGCACGAGCTTCTCATTGCGGTGGCTTCTCTTGTTGCGGAGCACGGGCTCTAGGCACGTGGGCTTCAGTAGTTGTGGCTCGCGGACTCTAGAGCACAGGCTCAGTAGTTGTGGCGCACGGCCTTAGTTGCTCCGCAACATGTGGGATCTTCCCGGACCAGGGCTCGAACCCGTGTTCCTTGCGTTGGCAGGTGGATTCTTAACCACTGCGCCACAAGGGAGGCCCTCCATTACACTTTACTTTAAATTTAAAAAAAAATTTTTTTTTAAATGGCTTTATTTTATTTTATTATATTTGGCCGCATGGCATGTGGGATCTTTGTTCCCTGACCAGGGATTGCACCACTCCCTCTGCATTGGAAGTGTGGAGTCTTAACCACTGGGCCACCAGGGAAGTCCCTCCAAGACACTTTAAATTAAATCTAAACTCTGAAGCTGGGTCTACTTCCCCTGCCTGGTTCTGTGAACCTATCTCTTAACACTTTCCCCCTCACTCCCTGTGATCACTGTACTTCTGTTGCAAAGGCCTTCTCTCTGTTTCTAGAACATGCCAAGCTTGCTTCTACCCCAGGCCCTTTATACATGCTCTTTACAGTGACTCTATTGACTGTGATTTCTCATCATCGTGCTCTCAACTCAAATGTCATCTCCTCCAAAAGGACTTCTCTGACCATCCAACCTAAACAAGTCACTCCAGCCGTTTTTACTTTACTCTGACTTATTTCCTCCATGGCACTTATCATTCACTGATATCATCTAGCGTAGGTAATAAATAATTTATTGGCCATTCCCTCCCCTAGAAGGTGAGGTGTCTGAAAGCAGGGACTTTGCCTTTTTCACATCATTGCCTACAATAGGAGCGCTCAGTAAATATTTGCTGAATGAATGAATGAATGAATGAATGAACTCACTGACTCCCCCGGCGAAATGTGCCCATTGCTTCTTACCTCGAGGTCCTCTTAATACTGCAGTGCCCTCTGACACAGGTTTCAAGATGCCCCTTTTCTTGTCTGAGATTTCCCGCCTTTCCTCTCTTTCCTTCCCTTCCGGAAGAGATTTTGGAGAGAAATGAACCTGATTGCTTGCACATGTGTGTCTCCATTGTTAGTCCTCTAACTCCTTCCTGCCTCTGCATGGTTTGGGGACCCATAGATGTGAGGGTCCAGGCTGAGTCCAGCCCACCCTGAAGCTGGGTCTGGGCGCCAGGACTGTCCTGACTCTGGGTTCCTAGATTTGGGGTCCTGGGGCTGCTGTCTGATAGGCAGAGTCACGCTCCCTTCATTTATGCCCAAGAGGGGCCAGTGGGCGTCTGAATTAGCGAACAGTCGCCATTAGCAAATATACATTTTTTTCTGAATGCAGCTTTATCTCTTGGGAGCCTGCGTGGTGCACAGATGGCTGGTTACCAGGATGTTGCCAAATAGAGGGCTTGCCAGGCCTGCTCGGTTAAACCAACGAAAATCACTTCTGTGCAAACGGGGGCTGCTGAAGGGCGCAGGAAGTTTCTCAGTCATTTTAAGCAGATGAGGCCCACCCCCCGCCCCTACCCCCCCACCCGACCGGCTCAACAAACGGAGTTTATTTGCCTCCCAGATGCACAAAAAGTAAAGGAGGTAGGCAAGATGGTTTCAGGTGGACAAGTGCTTTTTATTTTAACAGCTATTTTAAAAAAATGAATTCTGGCAAGTGACGTTGTTTTTCCGTGTATGACAGTTACATAACATTTTTAAAAATTGATACAGCCACTATGGAGAACAGTATGGAGGTTCCTTAAAAAACTACAAATAGAACTACCATACGACCCCGCAATCCCACTACTGGGCATATACCCTGAGAAAACCATAATTCAAAAAGAGTCATGTACCAAAATGTTCATTGCAGCTCTATTTACAATAGCCAGGACATGGAAGCAACCTAAGTGTCCATCAACAGATGAATGGATAAAGAAGATGTGGCACATATATACAATGGAATATTACTCAGCCATAAAAAGAAATGAAACTGAGTTATTTGTAATGAGGTAGATAGACCTGGAGTCTGTCATACAGAGTGAAGTAAATCAAAGAGAAAAACAAATACCATATGCTAACACATATATATGGAATCTAAGAAAAAAAAATGTCATGAAGAGATTAGTGGTAGGACAGGAATAAAACACAGACCTACTAGAGCATGGACTTGAGGACATGGGGAGGGGGAAGGGTAAGCTGTGACGAAGTGAGAGAGTGGCAGGGACATATATGCACTACCAAATGTAAATTAGATAGCTAGTGGGAAGCTGCCGCATAGCACAGGGAGATCACCTCTGTGCTTTGTGACCACGAGAGGGGTGGGATAGGGACGGTGGGAGGGAGGGAGACACAAGAGGGAAGAGATATGGGAACATATGTATATGTATAACTGATTCACTTTGTTGTAAAGGAGAAACTAACACACTATTGTAAAACAGTTATACTCCAATAAAGATGTTTAAAAAAAAGTGAAAGTGAAATAAAGATATTCTTAGATACGCAAAAAAAAAATAAAATAAAAGTAAATTTGTTTAAATAAAAAAATGGCAAGTCATTTAAAGAAAAGTGTTAAGAAAAGTAATAGGTGGTACATGGATTTGGGGAAAATTGGGAAGATGGTGAGGAAATGCCTATGGTTTAAGGAGCACTGTTGGCAGGAAGGGGGCACTTTTCTCATATGTTACAATGGACCCTACGGCACCAAAGTCCTGGGTTGTTGAGGACTGAATGATTGTAACAAGCCAACACCTTTTTTTTTTTTTAAATATTTATTTATTTATTTATTTGGTTACACCGGGTCTTAGTTGCAGCAGGCAGGCTCCTTAGTTGCAGCACTTGGGCTCCTTTGTTGCGGCAGGTCAGCTCCTTAGTTGCGGCTCGCAGGCTTTTTTGCTGTGGTGTGCGAACTCTTAGTTGCGGCATACATGTGGGATCTAGTTCCCTGACCAAGATCCAAACAACGGCCCCCTGCATTGGGAGTGCAGAGTTCTAGCCACTGCATCACCAGGGAAGTCCTAGCCAACACCTTTTTAAAAAAATTCCTTTAATGTCATATCTATTTTATTTATTTATTTTTGGCTGCATAGGGTCTTCGTTGCTGCGCGCGGGCTTTCTCTAGTTGCAGCGAGCAGGGGCTACTCTTCGTTGCGGTGCGTGGGCTTCTCATTGCGGTGCCTTCTCTTGTTGAGGAGCATGGACTCTAGGCGCGCGGGCTTCAGTAGTTGTGGCACGTGGGCTCAGTAGTTGTGGCTCATGAGCTCTAGAGCGCAGGCTCACTAGTTGTGGCGCACGGGCTTAGTTGCTCCGCGGCATGTGGGATCTTCCCAGACCAGGGGTTGAACCCGTGTCCCGTGAATTGGCAGGCGGATTCTTAACCACTGTGCCACCAGGGAAGCCCTAGCCAACACCTTTTGAGGCTTACTGTTTTTGAGGCTCTGGGCTAAGGGCTCACGTGCACATCTATCTTAATTCTACCAGTTATTATCTTTGTTTTCCAGCTGAGGGACAGAGGCTCAGAGGTCAAGGAGCCTGCTGGGGGCAGAATCAGAGGTGGAGGAGCAGGGATTTTTTTTTTTTTTGCGGTACGTGGGCCTCTCACTGTTGTGGCCTCTCCCGTTGCGGAGCACAGGCTCCGGACGCGCAGGCGCAGCGGCCATGGCTCACGGGCCCAGCCGCTCCGCGGCATGTGGGATCTTCCCGGACCGGGGCACGAACCCGTGTCCACCTCATCGGCAGGCAGACTCTCAACCACTGCGCCCCCAGGGAAGCCCAGGAGCAGGGATTTTAACTCGGTTCTATTGCGGTCCAGAGACTGTGCTCTTAACTATTATATTATCTGGAACCCAGGATAAGCACTTATGCAGTGCCTGACTTCTGAGAAGTGCTTCCTCCATGCTGTTGCTGTTATTATGAATGTAATGAAGGGTAACATCCACATAGTAAGTGCACAAATCTTAAAGGTACAGCTCAATGAATTGCCACATATGTATCTGCCTGTGTAGACACCACCCGGATCAGATGTAGCACTTTCCAGAAACCCAGCAGGCTCCCTCAGGCCTCTCCACAGTCCAGTTATAATTACTGTGGAGTCAGGCCCAGTGCCTCGCATCTGGGTGGTACCTGGGGTAGCCTTGACACCTGTGATGGAGGGAACTCATGTCATGAGGTGGTATTTCTGAGTGGGGAGTCCCAGTTCAACCGTGGTGGATGGGGTCAGACTCCACACTGGTTTCTAGGGGTGAGGGAGCCTGGTGTCACCTTCCCTTCTCCTTCCAGACGTGCTCAGTGGGGGCCTGGAGCCGATGCTGTGTTTACTTGCTGCCCTTGGAGCAAGGCTGGGTTGAAAAATTGTCACTTGCTTTTAAGCTTATCAGTTATGAACACTGTTTCATGAAGGCTGGAGCTCTGGCCAAGTCCTTCCCGGAGCCCTTCGGGGGTGGGCTGACCCTGCGGGGCCACTTCTGCAAAGGCAGGAGGGAGCCGGCTGTTGGTTAGGGCCATCCCCTCCCCTGTCCTTCTCCTCCTCCGCACTTTTCTGTTTCTTTACTATTAAGATCTTTACCAGCCACGCTGAACGTGTGTGGTAGAATCAGGGCGCTGTGCTGATACCTGTTGTCATAAGTGCTTACTCTCGGGGCTAGAATAACTCGTAACAGCCCCCGAGCAAGGCGCAGCTCTCACCGGGTTTAGAGGACAGGCCCTTGTAAGGGTGGAGGCGGGACCCCCCTCATTTTTCACTGTCATGTGCTGCAATACCACACTGTCCTGTCTGCAGAGAGTGGGGACAGCAGAACTGCTGGTACCTGGGAGTTTGTAATCTGAGGCAGAGGTGGGAAACTGGCCCCTGCACACTCCTCAGATCCTCATGAAGCCTCTGCTGTGTACCAGACACTGTTGCAGGCGCTGGGGAGGCCGCAGGGAACAGCACAAAGCTCTGCCCGTTCTCGAGGGTGCTTGTTAGACCCACATATGTTTTCTACATTTTTTTTTTTTTTTTTTTTTTTTTTTTTTTTTGCGGTACGCGGGCCTCTC
>NC_041227.1:91904067-91917858 GCF_002837175.3 Physeter macrocephalus | reverse complement strand
TTGTGGCCCCCCCCGTTGCGGAGCACAGGCTCCGGACGCGCAGGCTCAGCGGCCATGGCTCACGGGCCCAGCCGCTCCGCGGCATGTGGGATCTTCCCGGACCGGGGCACGAACCCGTGTCCCCTGCATTGGCAGTGGGGCTCTCAACCACTGCGCCACCAGGGAAGCCCTGTTTTCTACTTTTAAGCTGATATTTTAAAATTGGAAGGTTCCATGTTACAAATGTGTATTTCCATCTTCTCTTGAGAAATCAGAAGCTCTGGCAACATTGGCTGGGCCTGCCTTCCGCATGGCACCTACAGTGCCAGCTGCCGGCTCCATACAGGGCTGGTGCCCTCCTGCTCACCCCAGCACCCATACCTGGCTTCACCTGTGTCACCTACCCCAGCCCTGAGGGATTGGATGTACAGTGTGGGAAGCAAGAGGCTCAGGGTTGGGGAGCTCTATGTGTAATTAACTGAACGTGGAGGCTGGGGGTTGGGTCTCAGCCCTGCATGCCCTTTGGGTCTCCTTGGTTTGGGGCAGGTTCATTGTGATTGGAAATGAGGGGTCCTGGCAGCCTGGCTGGGTGCCGTGCAGGAGCTGGACTGCAGAATGGCCACTGTTAATTTGCCTGTAGGTGTTCCTCCTCCCTTGCCCTCCCTAATTACCCACAAATAAAATAACAGAAATTATGCGAGGCTGGGTTTTAGAGAACAAAAACTCAGGAATCCCAAGAGAAGGGACAGGGAAGGGAACTAGTATTCAGCTCCACTCTGGGCATGGCACTGGGCTGGCACTTAAACCTCACTAATTTCTTTCTCTGCACGACTGATCATTGTCATCTCCATTTTTCGTGGAGGAGAAAACTGATGTTCAAAAGGGGTGGCAGGGGACTTCCCTGGTGGTGCAGTGGTTAAGGCTCTGTGCTCCCAATGCAGGGGACTGGGGTTCAATCCCTGGTCAGGGAGCTAGATCCCACATGCATGCTGCAACTAAGAGTTCTCATTCCACAACTAAGGAGCCTGAGTGCTGCAACTAAGGAGCCTGTGAGCCGCAACTAAAGATCCCACCTGCCGTAACTAAGACCCGGTGCAACCAAATATAAATAAGTAAATAAAAAAACCCCAGAAAACCCCAAAAACAAAAGGGGTGGCATATTCAATGTCACTCAGCTTGTATAGCAGAGGTGTGATTCAAACCCAAGTCTGTTTACTGCCAAATTCTAGGCTTTTCTCCTATCCCTATTACATGGTGACCCTGGCCAAGTTACTTGACCTCTTTGCCCTTGACTTTCACCTTCTATGAAGTGGACTGTAATTCATCTCAGGTGTATGAAATGCATACCAGGTATATGAAAAGGCTTCAGGTTATATTGAACTATGACACTTTAGCACATTGTCGATATTTTGTAAGGAAGGGACTGGATAGGTCTCTCGGGCAGCTGGGCTTCTTTCGAACACCAGGCCTTAGCCGGGGGTGGGGTGCGTGTGGGGGACTGTGGAGCCTTAGTTGGGGGAGGGGTCTGTCCTGTCAGGCTTCAGATAAGCTGAAAGGTCTCTTGGCTGCTCTCCTCACTAATTAGAACAGAAATTCCTGCTCCTTTATGAGAACGGGAAGGTCTGGACTGGAGCCCGGGTTACCCGTGCCATCTGTATTTTAATAGAGCATTTATTTTAATAAGATATTTAATCTGAGATGCAAAGGCAGAAACATTATGTAAATCAAGAGGTGACTGAAACAGGCTGTCTGAAAACTCTATCTGCAAATGTGCCAGAAAGGGCTTTTGAGTGTGACCTCAACAGAGACCAGTTACTGATAGCCGAGAAGGTCCCCCAGGGGCGCAGCCGCGCGGAGCAGGTCACAGGCTGTAGTGCAAGTGATGGGAAGAAGGCCACCTGGCTTCCGCGTCTCAGGCCCTCTGACCTCTCCCCGCTTCTGGAAGGTGCTGCCGCCCCCTCTGCAACATTGCCTTCTCTTTCTCCTCCGTAAATGCAAACGCAGGCAGCAGTCCTGCTTCCCAATGAGTTGGGTTCCAGACATTCATTCGTGCTGTTCAAGTTCACATCCATCACTATACGTGGAGCACCGGATGTGTACCAGGCCCTGGAAGACAGGGTCCAGGAGGAGAATGAGACACACCCCCTGCCTCAAGCAGTCTGTGTTCCCAAAGGAGAGACCAGACATGTAGTGTGAACCCAAGACCGGAGATGGTGGGTGCTGGAGAAGAGGTGCCTGGTGCCCTGGAGGCCACCCGAGGAAGGATTCATGGAGTTGGTGGTGTTTGAGGTGGGCCATGGAGCCTGGACAAGATTTCTGAAGGGAGGGGTGAAGTGGGGAAGTACATCCTAGTTAAATAGGGTATGTAAGCAAAGGAATGGAGGTAGGATGAGCAGGGGATGTGCTCAGAACCCAGCTGGACTGTGGTGTGGATTTCGTGTTGGGGAATAGCGGGGAACGAGGCTGTCAGGGTCACCTGAGTCCATTTTGTGGTTGGTGCTGAGTGTTGGGGAGAGAAGCGCAGGTCAGGCAATGGGAGGCTTCTATGCTCTGGGCCTCCCCCAAACCCACGTGGCAGTGTGGTACCCCAGTTAGCAAAGAAGAGCAGAATCAGCATTACGGTTGAAATAGAGTTCTGTAATATTTGTTTTATCGTAATCTATTTAGTCCGGGGTTTGGGGCTAGAGGGTCTTTGTGTTGGAGGAGAGGTGGGTGGTACCTCCAAAATGACTCTTTTGCTGGGCAATTGAGCTGAATTAGTCAGGGATCTTTTGGTTTCAAGTGACAGACCCCCATTCCAGTTAACCTAAAGGAAATACAGAAATGTATTGGTTTAGGTCAACTGGAAAGTTCAAGGGAGCACAGATTCAGGAATGGCTGGATCCATGGCTCCGGTGGTGTCCTTGGGTGGGCACTAGTTTTCTTTCTCTGTCTCCAGGCTGTGTTCTTCTTTGAGTTGGCTTCATCCTCAGGCTATCCACACAGTTGGATGATGGCTGCTTCAAGCTTACATTCTCCCAGTTTAGCAACACCAGTAGGAAGAGCGAACCTATTTCCCAATAATTTCAGCCAGAGTCCCAAGGATGACCTACTGGATACAGTGGGTAGTGCGCCCACCCCTGACTTTGGCCAGAGGGATAGGATACACTGATTAGCCAGGTCTTCACTCTTGGTTCCAGAGATGGAGTCGCTTGGGCTGAGACAATAGGAGGGGTGGGTCACCTAAGGAAATTTGGTGTGTTGCTATCAGAAGATGAGGGGATGGAAGCAGGGCAGGAAAAAACCAACAGCTGTCCACTCTCCTGGCCCTGGTATTTTAGCTGGTGGTGGTCTTGGTTCAGTCTTCGCTGGAGGCTGCAGCTGTTGGTACTCTCTTGATGCCTCCTTCCGCCTCTGCGCGTGAGGTGTTCACTCTTCTTCCCTGATACAGCATATTGGATGCAGCCTTAGTAAACATGCTCCCTGGGCCACCTTTTCCCTGAGTCCATCCTGAACTTTGGGGCAGTCAGACGTGTGACTGTGCTAGACCTTGTCCCGGAGGACAGCCAGGCCTCCCTCAGGGTTGGCCCTCAGCTCTGGGGTTGGATCATGCTTTGAGTCCTCTTTTGCTGATGTTCAGTGGGGCCCAGTTGCTTCTCAACCCAGAAAGTCTGGGTTCCTTGCATACAGGTTGCCACCCCCTCCAGCCATGTAGCCAGTAGGTGCTCTTGGTCACAGGGCCCCAGCTAAGAGTGATCCATTCCCCCTGTTGGAGGCCCAGGCCCAGCAGAGGTCTCAGGTGTATGAGATGTAGAGACTCCTAGGTAACAAGGATGTAACTGCAGGAGGGCAGAGGGGCAGCCAGAAGCCTCAGGGAAAAACCCAGGGAAGCAACACCGTATGTGATCCTCGATGCATAGGGTGTTCAAACTGTGACCCTCAGTTTCCCTATCTGTGAAATGGGACTAGAACTAATGAATGATTGTCGCTTGTTCTTTATTTTTTTATTTATTTTTTTTTTTTTTGCGGTACGCGGGCCTCTCACTGTTGTGGTCTCTCCCGTTGCGGAGCACAGGCTCCGGACGCGCAGGCTCAGCGGCCATGGCTCACGGGCCCAGCCGCTCCGCGACATGTGGGATCTTGCTGGACCGGGGCACGAACCCGTGTCCCCTGCATCGGCAGGCGGACTCTCAACCACTGTGCCACCAGGGAAGCCCCTGTCACTTGTTCTTTAATGGAATTATTTGTGTAAACAAAAATCTTATTCAGCAATTCCATTCCTAGGTATATGCCCCAAAGAATTGAAAGCAGGGACTCAAACAGATATGGCACACCCATGTTTATAGCAGCGTTAGTCACAGTAGCCAAAAGTGGAAGCAACCTAAGTGTCCTTCTGCTGATGAATATATAAACAAAATGTGGTATATCCATATGATGGAATATTATTCAGCTATAAAATGGAACAGAATTCTGATATGACATGGATGAACCTTGAAAACATTATGCTAAGTTAACTAAGCCAGACACAGAAGGACAGAGATTGTATGATTCCACTTATACGAGGTACTTGGAATAGGTGAATTCATAGAGACAGAAAGTAGAATAGAGGTTACCAGGGGTTGGGGGCTGGGGTGGGGAGAGTTATTGCTTGATGGATAGTTCTGGAAACGGATAGTGGTGATGGCTGCACGGTACTGAATTGCACACTGAAAAATGGCTACCGTGGTAAAAGAAAAAAAATCTTATTCAGGACCCTAAAATGTAACACAGATAAAAGAGAGTATTTCCCTGGGTGGAGATGGGGTAGGCAGGTGGAGGTGTCTGTAGTCCCATTTCTGTGAAAACTGAGATGCGTGTGGAGCCAGAGTGCCTGGGGGACTCCAGGGAAAGGACAGCCCTTCCTTCCCTAACAGTCCATGTTCTAAAGTTGGAGGTCAGAACAAGGCCACTGTCCTGCCCAAGCCTCACTCCCCACTGATTGTCTTGTGGTGCTGGGGAAGGTCAGCCCAGGGAGCAGGCGCCGGAGGGACTGGGCCACCTCATGTGAGCTCTCCTTGTAATCCGTGTTTTCTTTTCCTGAAGTCAGCAGCTCAGGGATGGGCATTGGCCAGTGCATTATGGGGCTCTCCTTGGAGGCTGAGGGGACCAGGGCTGGGTGGGGACTATGGGGGGGTGCTCAGCATGAGCTGAGTATGAAGAAAGGAGCCTTGGCTCTGTGCTGACCTTGGGTCACAGACCAGAGCCCATGGCCACACAATGGAGGGCTGGGGTTTGTGCACACAAAGTGGCCTGAGATGGGCAGCAGCCACCCCAGGGGGTGCTGACCATGCAGAGCAGACACCTCTGCTGTTCCTGACCATGGCACATGCTCAGAACCTTCTATGAGTGCTCTCTGGGCTGCTTCCTGCCGATCTGATTTTTTAAAGAAATGTTTATTATATTTTTAAAATCCATGTTCCTTGCAGAAAAATTGGAAAACACAGAAAAGTACAAAGACTAAAATAAAACTCATCTGCAATCCCAGATGGGGGAATTGCAGAGATAACCACTATTAACATTTAATATATTTTCTTTGGTCTTTTTTCCTATCCAAACACATACCCTCCCACACGGTATATTTACATCTGCATCTACATCTGTTTCTCTCTATTATAACACAGTTGGGATTATACTTTATACACAGTGTATTAGTCAGGACTCTTGAGGGCAAGTGACAGAAGCCCAGGTTGAATTAGCCAAACAAGATCGGAGGATTTAATTGGCCGGCATAACCTATTTGCGGAAACGGCCTCAGGAACAGCTGGATCCAGGACCATGAACAATCTCTCTTCCTCTCTGTCTCTTGTGTCTCTGTGTTGGCTTCATTCTCTTGGGCCATTTCTCCCCATGATATTGAAACCACGGTTGCAGACCACTGTGGCTTTACATTTTAATCCCTTTTCCTCCAGAGAGGGAAAAATAGCTCCTTTCCACCAATTCTGGTTAGACAGATCCCAAGGAGGAGTTCTGATTGACTTGGATTATGTGCCCATCTCTGCATCAGTCCCTGTATGGGGGTGAGGGTGGGGAATGATGATGGCCCCTCCTGAGTCCGGGGATCATTCCTGTGGCCATCGTGGGTATTGTGCCTACAAGAGTCCTTTTCGGTGGGAGAGGATCAGATCCCTGAAGTAGGGGTGGGGAGTTTTAGTACTAGAGGAAGGGATAAGAGAGAGTTGGGCAGGTAAAACGATAGACAAAAGCTGCTTTGGCATTGGTTCCAGACACAAGGGCTAGCACAGTGTGTGGGGTGAACATGTGGGCCCTCTTTCTTTTCTTTCTTTCTGTTTTTTGGGGGCCATGCCGCCTGGCACTTGGGATCTTAGTTCCCCCACCAGCGATCGAACCTGCGTTCACTGCAGTGGAAGGGCAGAGTCTTAACCACTGGACTGCCAGGGAAGTCCTGGCCCTCTTTTTTTTTTTTCTTTTAGGCTGCATTGAGTCTTTGTTGCTGCGCGCGGGCTTTCTCTAGAGTTGCAGCGAGTGGGGGCTACTCTACGTTGGGGTGCACGGGTTTTTCATTGCGGTGGCTTGTCTTGTTGCAGAGCATGGGCTCTAGGTGCGCGGACTTCAGTAGTTGTGGCGCGCGGGCTCAGTAGTTGTGGCCCGCGGGCTCTAGAGCACAGGCTCTGTTGCTCCGCGGCATGTGGGATCTTCCCAGACCAGGGATCCCACCCGTGTCCCCTGCATTGGCAGGCGGATTCTTAACTGCTGTGCCACCAGGGAAGTCCCCGGCCCTCTTTCTTGTACCAGTTTAATGGGAGATCAATGGGTACCATCCTATAAGCAGCACAGTTTGGCAACACTTGTCATCATTATGCATGCATATCCCCTTTGACCCAGGGAACCACTTTTGGGGATTTATCCAGCATGTATATTTCCACGCTTGTGGAACGGTGTAGTACAAGGTCAATTCACCACAATGTTATTTGAAATAGCAAAACGTTGGAAATAACCAAATGCCTATCAGTAGAGAACTGGTTACCTAAATTATTTCAAATTCATGCCATGGGCTACTATATTACTTAAAAAAGAATGGTGAAGCTTTCTATGTAGCGACAGAAAGTTCTTCCAAGATATTTTGGGTAAAGAAAGCAAGGTGCAGAGTGGAATGTAAAATATATTAACTTTTGTGTAAAAAAAAAAGGGGAAAATAGGGCTCTATCTTTGTGTTGGTTTATATTTGCATAAAGATGCTGCAGAAGGATGTGTAAAAACTATTTCATGGGCCAGGTGGGAACTGGACAGACTGGGACAAGGGTAAGACGAGGCCTTTCACTGTATACCTTCTAATAATTGTTGGCTTTTGGACTACACGAATGTATCACTCGTTCAAAAATCAACAGGTCAGTTTCCTTTGGGGGTGATGAAAAAGTTCTGGAGCTAAAACCTTCCCGGTAGTCATGGTTGGACAACATTGTGAATATACCTAAAGCTACTGAATTGTATACTTTAAAATGGTCAGTATGGTAAATTTTATGTTATGTATGTTTTATCACAACTAAAAAAAGTGAAAAAAGTCAACAGACCAAAAAAAAAAAAAAAAAGTGGAAGAAACCGAAAAAACATGGTATGAGGGGTCCTGGGGTCAGATTGCCTGGGTTTAAAGCCTGACTTTGCTACTTTCTAGTTTTATGATTGGATAGATAAATTACTTAATTTTTTGGAGAATCAGTTTAGTCATTTATAAAGGGCGGATAATAAAAGACTGTATCCTGAGAACTGGATGAGAGGTGAAGGATTTAGCTGGGTACTCATAGGCCTCCCTGTGGGTTAGCTATCCAGAAAGATGAGGATTGTAAGGGCGGCCTGAGTTGGCTCCCTCCTTCTGGCTAGCTGGGACATTTGCATTTTAATGGAGACTCTTGAAGACTGAAAACAATCAAGACTCAAAGGGAGGAATGGTTGGAATTTCAGCAAAATTTATAGTTCCCAACTGGGGAAAATGAGGTCTTTTCATTTCCTGGGCAGAGTTAAACTTTTACCTTGTCCTCACCTGTGGCCCCAGATGGATGAGTTGAAAGGAGCAGAGGTGGGCTAGGAGAAAGGAGAGAGGAGAGCTGAGGATCAGACCCAAGACTGACAGAGCTTGAGCCAAGCCTAAGGTTTGAATCTGGAGAAAATGAGACAGCCCGTCAATCAACCAAGAAATCGTGTCACCCCGCCCCGCTCCCCCCCGACCCCAATCGCATGTCCACCTCCAGCTACTGCCCCTGGCTCTGCTCCCCACCACAGGGGCTGCTCTGGTTACCAAATCCAGTGGTTACCTTTGGGCTCTCACCTTAGTCATTTGACGCTGCTTAATACTCCCTCCTTCTTAAAATGCTTTCTTTGTTTTGCTCATGAAAACACCCTCCTGCTTTCCCTCCGTCTCCTGGCCAGTCTATCTCAGTCTCACCCTCCTTCGCCTACGTGGACATGTGCCTGGGCTGATCCCTCAGTGATCTCCACTTGGACGTCTGAAAGACGTTCCAAACTGAACACGTCCAAAGTGGAATCCCTGGTCTCTGTCTCTCCCCGCTCCCCCAAACTCATCCCTCCTGTAGCCTTCCCTGTCTCAGTGACTTAGGCCAAATTCCTTGGACCCATCCTTCATTTCTCTACATTGTCCTTATCCCACCCTCCGCCCCCATCCAATCCATCAGCAAATCCTGTTGGCTCTGCCTTCATTCTCCATCCAGAGTTGGACCACTTCCCACCACCTCCACAACAGTCAGTCTAGTCCAATCCATCATCAGCTCTCACCTGGGTTATTGAGGTAACGTTTTAACTGGCCTCCCTGCTCTCAGTCTTTGCCCTCTTACAGTCTGTGCTCAACACTGCAGCCAGAATGATCCTCTGAATCCATAAGTCAGATCACATCTCTGTTCTGCTTACAACCCTCCCTCCCTGGCTTCCCATTTCTCTGCAGTAAAAGCCAAAGTTCTTACCATGCCACAGGCCTTACATGATCTGCCCCCTGTGGTTTCTCTCCCCTCAGCTCCTATTCTTTTCTCATTGCTCGCTCTGCATCAACGACCCCGGCCTCCTTGCTATTCCTTGACCCACTAAGCTATGCTCCTACCTCAGGGCCTATGCACTTGCTGTTCCTTCTGCCTGGAATGCTTTTCCCCCAGGTATTCTCATGGAATGCTCCCTCACTTCCTTCAGGTCTTCCCTCAAATGACAGCTTCTCATTGAAGTCTTCTCTTGACGACCCTATTCAAATTTGCAAACGTTTTCCTGCTTTCTTTCTCTTTGTAGCATCTGTCACCACTTGATAAACCTCAAATTTAAAGCTTTTACATCATTCGGTATTTATTATCTCTTTTTCTCCAGTAGAATATAAGCTCCACGAGGGCAGGGTTTTTCATCTATTTTGTTCACTGTTCTCTTTCCAATGCTTAGAACAGTGCCTGGCACATAGAAGATACTCAATAAGAATGCAGTGAATGGATGCATGACCTAAGGTCTTCATAATGAGGGGAACTGGATGCCATTTCAAGGCCTTATGTAGGGGGCTCCTTTGATCAGATTTACATTTCAAAGGGTCGCTCTGTCTCCTGGGGGAGAAGGTATCAGAGTGGGGCAAGAGTGGGGCTACGGAGGTTGGTTAGGAAGATGTCAGTGGCTTGAAGGTGATGGTGGAGGGGGATGGAAGGATGTGGATGGACTTGAGAGAATTGGAGGAGGCAGAATGAAAGGATTGTTGATCGTTAGAGCTGCGCTTCCTAGACTTTAATGTGCACACAGGTCATCTGGGCATCTTGTTGAAATGCAGCTTCCTCTGCCATATGATCCAGCAATCCCACTCCTGGGCATATATCAGGAGAAAAACATGTTCGAAAGGATACAGGCACCCCAGTGTTCATTGCGGCACTGTTTACAATAGCCAAGACATGGAAGCAACCTAAATGTCCATCGACAGATGACTGGATAAAGAAGAAGTGATACATATATACAATGGAATATCACTCAGCCATTAAAAAGAATGAGGGCTTCCCTGGTGGCGCAGTGGTTGCGCGTCCGCCTGCCGATGCAGGGGAACCGGGTTCGCGCCCCGGTCCGGGAGGATCCCACGTGCCGCGGAGCGGCTGGGCCCGTGAGCCATGGCCGCTGAGCCTGCGCGTCCGGAGCCTGTGCTCCGCAACGGGAGAGGCCACATGAGCTCCGCAATGGGAGAGGCCGCAGCAGAGGGAGGCCCCCGTACCACAAAAAAAAAAAAAAAAAGAATGAAATAACGCCATTTGCAGAAACATGGATGGACCTGGAGATTATCATACTAAGTGAAGTAAGTCAGACGGAGAAAGACAAATCTCCTGTGATGTGGCTTGTGTGTGGAATCTAAAAAAAAAAAAATGATACAGATGAACTTATTTACAAAACAGAAACGGACTCACAGACTTAGAGAATGAACTTGTGGTTGCCGGGGATGGGGGGAAGGGTGGGGAGAAGGGATAGACCGGGAGTTTGAGATTGACATGTACACACTGCTATACTTAAAATTAAACGCCTTTCCATTAAAAAAAAGAAAAGAAATGCAGCTTCCCATTGGTGGGTGTGGGGTGGGCCCGAGAACCTGCATTTTCAATGAGCTTCCAGGTGACGCCCCTGCTGCGGGTCCATGGATTCACCTTGGGGTTGGCTGTCAGGCATAAGGCAGGAGGAGGAGTCAGGAGTGCTCGGGGCCTTTGATTGGGAGACAGAACCCAGCAGGAGGGCTAGGTTGGGGGAAGTGTTGAGGCCGCTTTTGGACACTTTGAGTTTGAGGTGCTGTGAGATCCCAGAGGAGATGTCCAGCTGGCATTGAGATCTGACTCTCAGCGGAGAGGCCCGGGCTGGAGGCAGAAAAGGGGGTCATCACAGGGGCGGCAAAGGCAGCCCCGGCGCGGGTGAGGCGGAGTGGGGAGAGGGTGCGCTGAGGCGGGGGGGCAGGGCTGCGGGGAGCCCTCTCCCTCCCTGGGAGCTCCATTGCCAAGGGAAGGGCCTTGCTTAAGACACCCGACCGGACACTGGGCGTGGGACAGGTGTTTTCTTCACTGGGTTCATTCAGTGCCGCCCTGACCTCGCTGGTTCAACAGCCCCACAAAGAAAACGGCAGGAGCCTTTTCCTTGACGGAGGCGGCCAGCCTGAGGGCACAGCAGGGAAGCCAGACAACTCTGGTTCCCGTGGAGGCGGGACATTCTCCATGGTGCTGCTGTCCCAGGGGGCCTGTCCTGGAGCATTTGGGTGTCCCTGCTGCCTGGAGCCTCATTGAGGACTCAGGCAAACCTGGGCTCAGGTCCCGCTTCACCCCTGGGTAGCTGGGTAACCTTGGGCAAGGCACTCCACCTCTTTGGACTTTGGTTTTCTCATCTGTATGATTGGGGTAGTAACAGTGGTGGTTGTGAGGGTCAGTGAGATGGTGTGCCTAGCACGCGGAACCCAGAGGCTGGCGCTGGCCAGTGCTCAGCAAAATTATAATGATCTCCAGAGGGTGTGGCGAAGTCAGGATGGGCACTGGCTTTGCCCACTCCCTCCCTGCCTGCCCTCTGCATGCACTGGGCTTGGCTCCACCTCCAAGCACTTCTCAGGTCGAAGGGGCCCTGCATCCTCCTTGGTCCCTCCCCTCGGCTTGCACCCAGTCAGATCAGTCCCCGTGATCTCTCTTGCTTTGAATTCCACCCCTGTTGGTGCCCATGCATTCAAGCTGGTTTCTTGTCCATTCACTTTTCCCTTCTGAGCTGACTGTAAGCTCCCTGGGGGCAGCATAATTGTCTGTCTGTCCATCCGTGTCCCCCATTACATATCAGTCCTTGAGCCTGGGTAGGGGCTGAGGATCCAGCAGGGATGAGGCAGGCCTGATCACTGCCCTTTTGGAGTTCACAGTCCGGCGGGTGGAGCTGGGGAGAACGGCCTTTTGGTGAGGGTCTGACTTGATGGGAGCCGTCAAGGGCTGAACTGGCAGCTCTGAGGGCAGTGAAGCCTGTTCTGAGCTCTCCCGGCTTGTGGGGAGAGCACTTCCTGTCCGCAGGTCACTGGGATGTTAGGGCAACCGCTGCCGCTCTTCAAGGGGATGCTCAAAGGTTTCCTCCATTCTTGTCACTTCTTCCCAGAAAGACCTGGCCCAGCCCTTTGTGTGGTTCCACTGATGTTCCCGCCACAGCCTCAGCTCTGGGTGCCCACCCCCGCCTGCTGGGGCTTCTTCAGCTCTGTGGCCTTTTAACTGATGGATTTTGGCCGTTATGGGGAGGGAAGTGTCTTCCATCTAGAAGCTTCTAAAAGCTTCCATTTTCTCTCTTCCCCCTCTCTCCACCCTGTCTTTCTTTTCTTCCTCTTTTTTCATCCTCTGCCCTGTCCCCTTGCCCCACCCCCAATCCCCGTTCTGTAAATTTGTAAAACAAGCACATTAAAAAAAAAACAAACTCATTTACCTATTGCATCTGCAGCTCAGAGCAGGATAAAGCTGCGGCCTCCCTTGGGAGTTGGCTTTTGAGCCTCGGGCGTTAGCTCTGTTCCTGGGGCGATTGGCGGAGAATACCAGGGCCCTGCCATGTGGCCTGGGGCCCGTTCAGCCAGGCCTCAGAGGCTCTGACCCAGATAGGCGGGTGGATGGCCCTTTCACTCTGCTCCGTGCTCACCTTCTGATCTGGAGAGGGACCCAGAAAGGACAGGCAGGGGACTGGGAGGCGTCAGCCAGCCTTTTGAGCAATAACAAAGCTGCGACGGGCTACCGCAGTCACCCCTGGTCTGTGTGGGCCCTGGGCTCCTTGTCAGTCTTGGCCTCTGCCTGCTGTCCTCTCCCACGGGAGAGCTGGGGCTACAGGGGTGATTTGCGGGGGGACACCTCCACCTGATGGCTTGCGTTCCTGGCCTAAGCGGACAGCACACGTGCTGCCTCAACAAGGACACGGCCAAGTCCTTTGCTCGGCCAGACAGGAATTCATCGTTCAGCGCTGTTGGAGGTGCGGAGGGTAGCGGTAGCTGTAAGGAGTTCAGGGTGTGGTTCTTGGAAGCCTGCCTGGAGTTTGCCCTGCGAGTGAGGACCATCCTTACCTGGCGGGACCCCGACTGAGCAGGGAAAGCCAGGGGTGGTGATTTCCGCGCTTTGCTGAGGAAAGGCAGAGGTGGGAGAGGTCAGAGGGGACGCAGCTGCCCTTTCCTTGGCTCATTCACTCCACACAAAAACAGGAGAGCTCAGCCCACAGACCTTGAGTCATTCTTGAGTTTGAGTCCTGGTCTCTCCACGAACTCCCTGTGAGTTCTTTAGGAAATCATCCTGCCTTCTCCAGGCCTCAGCTGACTCATCTATATATAAGACGAAAACATCACGCCTGTCCTGATGATCTTCACCAAACCGTGCTTGGCAGAGAAGGTGTTGATAAACGTCGTCAGTGCAAATTGTTATATGAATGTAAGGTCTTAGTGTTAACAGACAGTTTTGAGGGTCTGCAGTGCTGCCCTGGGCCCTGTGTGCTCTACGGAGGTGGCCAAGACAGTTCCCGTCCTCGGATCACTTACAGCTTAGTCTGCGAGTAGATTCATTTCTTGGAGGATCTGCCTGGAAAGTTCTCATCATGCTTCCTCATGGGGTACTGACCCGTCATAGCCCTCAAGCTCTGCAACTCATTCAACAGATAGTTACTGAGTGCCCAGAGGAGTCGGGTGATGCGTGGGGGGCAGGTTGGAGGCCAGCAAAGGGCCCTGGTGCCCCACTGAGTCTTTTCTTTTTTAAATTTATTTTTGGCTGTGTTGGGTCTTCGTTGCTGCGCGCGGGTTTTCTCTAGTTGCGGTGAGCGGGGGCCACTCTTCGTTGCGGTGCACGGGCTTCTCAC
>NC_041227.1:91854581-91903835 GCF_002837175.3 Physeter macrocephalus | reverse complement strand
ATGGGCTTTAGCCGCACGGGCTCAGTAGCTGTGGCTCATGGGCTTAGTTGCTCCGTGGCATGTGGGATCTTCCCGAACCAGGGCTCGAACCCATGTCTCCTGCATTGGCAGGCAGATTCTTAACCACTGCACCACCAGGGAAGTCCCGCCCCACTGAGTCTTGAAGCTGCGCCCGGCTCCTCTAGCAGAAAGAGTTGTGTCCTCTCCTCTTACTTGCTCCTCCCATCCCATCACACACACTAAGTTCCGGCAGTGCCTATTTATCGGATGATTTTCTGGCTGGCCCAGGAGTGGCCTCTTCCTGTCTCTCTTTGGTCTACTCCTTGGGACAGGGAGATCTGGGAAAGGACAACAGAGGTCCTGGGCAGGGGCCCTTACTTCTCAGTGGCCCCAGCTGCCTGTCGAGGCTGGCTTCATGCCTCCTGGGGGGAGTAAGGCCATGTCCATGGACAGACCCTTCCAGCATTATTGATGTTGATGTATCATCTTGTCATTTAAGTGACCAGGGCAGCTGGAAATGATTCAGCAGGAAGGCTGAAACAGCAGCCTTTTCTCAGCCCTGATTCCCTGTGGCAGGTGCTGGGTCTGTTCCCTGGGGCTTTGCCTGCTCTGGTTTGATGGGTTGCATCAGAAGAGCAGAAAGCAGATGTGGCAGGGCCCCTCCCTGCCCCCAGTCCACTTCATGAGATGCCTCTGGATCCTCTGAATTTGTTCCCAATGAGTTTCTATTAATATTTACGATAAAATGTGAAATTCAGAATTAGAATGATAGTCTCTCACTCTTGGTGTCCTTTGAAACAATCCAGAATAGATTATTTGTATTTAAAGGGATATTTTTTAGGCATTTAGCAAATGAAAAGTAACTCTCTCTTAAAAAAATACTCATCCCAGGCCCCTTTCCCAGCAGCATTGCTTTTGGACCCCAGGTTGTTGTAGGAGGGAACTTCAAGCCTCTTGAACTACTCTTTTCCCAGCAGAATGTTTCATGAATGATCCCAGTGCACTAGCTGCCAGCTCTCGGAGGCCAGGGCTGCAGGGCTGAGCACCAGGATTGATGCTGAGGCCACCAAAGCAGGAGTGTAACAGAGGGGAGCCATCTAGAACTTGCCCTCCAGGGCCCCTTAGAATCCCAGCTTTGCTACTTACTTGCTGTTGGACCTTCCACAAGTCACTTAACTTCTCTGAGTCTCAGTTTCTTCATCTGTAAAATGACAGAATAATTCTGTATCTACCCCATAGGGTTGTTGAAAAGATGAAATGAAATAATGCATGTAAAGCTTCACATAGTACTAAATACATCTTAGCTGGTATGATGAGGATGACGACGATGAAGGATGCTTCTTTTATGTCCACTATCCATGTCCAGAGGAGTAATGCAAGCTCGGAAGCAGAATCAGTTACCAGAGAATGACATGAGCTTAGTAACAGATCAGACTGGTAGGGAATGGGTTAACTGTGTCTCAGACTCTTGAGCAGGGCACTGAGGTCAGCTGAAGCCACAACAGTGAATAGACCAGATTGTAGTGGAGATAGCAGCCTCCTGCCCCATTCTGCTCTAACTTAGCCCTCTAGGTCTGAAGGTCTATGAGTTTCTCATTTTCTTATTCTGAACTCTTATTGAGTTCATTCAGTGCCAGCTGCTATGCTGGCAATGGGCCGGTGGGCAGTGTACATGTTAGAGACCTGTGAAGGGGCCAGACAGAGGTGGCTTCTGTTCTGACTGATTCAGGAGGTGGGCCTGTCCTGGAAGTAGGTTTCTGCTCATCACTTGGGGCTCTTGGTTATCCAGAGGTGCTCTAGGCTGCCAAGCCCTTCTTCTGAACCTTCCAGTCATAGAATACTGCAAGGATCACACCCAGATTCCGGGATGCTCCTGGAGGCTCTCACAATTATCCTTCCTTTCCTAGTGTCCACTAGAGAGAAGCCAGTGCTGGGAGGAGGCAAGAGGTTTGATTTTGCTGGGTTTGGTTCATCTGCTTGGGTTCTGTAGGCTGGGTCAGAGCATGTTGTTGGTAAGAAGAGATTGTAGCCCTCACTCCTGTGGGCTGAGTCAGCTATGGTTGATTTCTTGGCCCCAGGGGGATCCCCCTTGCCCTGGACATTCATCTCCCAGTGGTGCAAGAATGAGGGTGGGCCATGTGCCCTGCCTCGGTCCTGGAAAACAACTCCAAGCATTTGTCTTTCTAATGAGTGAAATTTTCAGATAAGGAATGACATTATTAATTGAAAAGATCAGACCTACTTACCCTGAAATGCTATGATCTCTCCCCACTGAGACTATCATTTAGTTTGAACCAATGATGAAAATCCTTAATCTGGTATATCACCAAGTAATAACGTATTCGGAAGAGTTAAGAATTAAGAAGCAGAGTCTTGGAGTGATAGCTTAGCTGGAAGGCTGGTTTGCTCTGTGATAGGGTGACTCCTAATGCCAACAGACTGTTGGGTGGTTTCTTAGCATGGATGATTTAAAACACCCGTGTGCTGGGCACTCTGGAGGTGGGATCCGGGGGTGCTCCTTCCTTCCCACGTTTTACCAGGAATTCGGCCAAGACCTGGGGCCACTTAATGCGCAGTGTATCCTTCCACTAGCACCATTTTTTTTGTTGTTGTTCAATTCAATAGTCCATGTTTACTTATTATAACTGTGTAAATATTATTTATTGTTGAGCCAAAGAGGGTGCTATAATTGTGTTTCCCTTCTTGTATAACCTTTTATTTTTCCAAGAGTTAATGAGCAACTCTAATAGCTTTTCTTCTTTAATAGCTTTTCTTCCCCCACCCCAAAGCTTATGCCCACTGCATATCCTGTCAGTTCTACTCTTTCTAGCAGGAGACCTCACTTCCAGAGCTTTCTGTCTTCTGCTGGATTGATTGCTGCTTTTTAACAGTAGCCTTCCAAGAAAGGGTGCAAGGTGGTAAATTTTTGGGGGCTTTTACATATTTCAGAATATCTTGGTTCTACTCTCACAGTTGCTTGATAGTTTGCCTGGGTATAAAATGTTAGGTTGAAACTAATTTTCCTTCAGAGTTTTGAAGGTATTATATCATTGTTTTTACTAGATTCTATAATTGCTGTTGAAAAGTCTGATGATACGCTGATTTACATTCCTTTGTAAATGGTGTGTTTTTATATTTCCTTTCTGGAATTGTTGATGATTTTTCATTTACCTAGGCATTCTGAAATTCCCTGACAATGTTTGGGGTGGATCCTTTGTCATTTACTGTGCTGGGTGCTCAGTGGACCCGGAGACTCAGGTCCTTCCTTCAGTTCTGGGAAGTGTTCTTGTACTGATTCTCTGATAAATTTCTCCTGTTAAGGTGAAACAACAACCATTCAATTATGCTCAAACTCTGTGTGTTAGGATTTTAGGTAGTGCACGTTGGTGATGGATGGCTTATCTCTGCTCCACTATGTTTGAGACCTCATCTTGGGTGGCTCAGGTGGCTGGAGATGGTTGGGACGCTCTATGTCTGGGGCCTTGGTTCTGGCTTGGTTCCTCGGTTCTTCGCATCTTCTGGGGGTGAAATGTCTAAGACGGTTTCTTCACTTGTATGGACTGAGATGTCTGGGACATCTGAGAGCTGGCTGGGTGTCTCTCCATGCAACCTCTCCATGTGTTAGCCATAGCACGGCAATCTCAGGATAGTCAGACTTCTTACATGCTGGCTTGCTTTCCCTAGAGCAGATGTTCCTAGAGATCGAGGTTGAACCTTCAAGGGTTCCTATGACTCAGCCTTGGAAGTTAAGTAATATTATTTCTTTCCCATTCTGTCAGTCAAAACTGAGTCACAGGGCCAGCCCAGATTCAAGGCGGCAGCGGGGACGGTACAAGTGCATCAGTACCAAGAGATATACTCACTGGGAGGCCACCTTTGGAGACTAGCTACCACAACTCCCCTCTCTCTTCTCTCTTACCTCTTTCTGGAAACTTTATTGGTCAGATATTGGATCCTCTAATGTTTTTACCTTTTCTCTTTCCTTTTCCATATTTTTATCTTTTTGTCCTACTTTTTGGGAGACTTCCTCAACTTAGCCTTCCAACCATATTTCTCTTTTCTGAGATCTCTTTCTTTCCTGATCATTCCATTTTTACAGTGTTCTCTCCTTGTGTTGTGCATGTAAAATCTTGTCTTATATCTGAGGCTGTATTACTTTATAGTATATTTTGAATTTTCCATTGGTTCCTTGCAGTGTCTGTTTCTTTCAGGTTCCTCTTGTTTATTTTGATGTCTCTTGCTTATGTTGGAGGCTTTCCTCAAATGTCTGGCCACCCTTAGCTGTCTCTCAGTCCTTAAGAGTGAGGTAGTGGAAGTGGGTTGGGAGCCCTGTGTGCTTGGGCTGGCGTGCACCTGGGGGTTTCCACGCAGGGTGATGACTGGGTAGTAAGCTGCCCTTTTCATTGGAGGAACATAGATGTTGTCTTTTCTTAGGGATGGTTCAGTTTCTCGTGGTGGTGGGGTGGTGGCGGTTGATGAGGTCATGTGGTTGGTGAGGAAGTGAAAGGTTGGGGGATGGGGTCCAAAGACTTAGTGTCTCAAGTATCAAACATTCCCCCAGGTCATCCATCCCCCATCCTTCTTCCAGGCACTTGTAATCTCTTCTAGGCTGAATTTTCTTCTTCCATTGCATTTGCTTGTGTCATTTCACACCTTTTTAAGGGGCTTCAGAAGAAGCAAAATAAATGCATGGGATCAGTCTGATATGTTCATCATAAGGTCTCAGCAGGCTTAAGAGTATATCTGTCTCTATCTCTATCTCTATATCCATATCCTTATTTATATTCATCTCTCCTAAAGAAAGTGAGAGAGAACTGCTTAACAATTATTTTTTATTGTGATACATGTCCTGTGTCCAAACTGAAGTGCGAAATGAGCACCCATGTACTTGCTATCCAGGTCAGGAAATCCGCACAGGCTGGGAAAATGCTGATATTCTGTGCCTTTGTGACTCCGTGGCTTTATGATTTTGATTCTGAAGCTGTCTGGGGCTGTGACCTTGTGAGCTGGCTGCCTTTGCCCTGACCGTGATGTAGCTCCCTCAATTGAGGCCAGGCGGTGCTAAGCAGAACCGCTGACCACGTGAGGGAAGCTGCTCACTCAGCAGTTTTCAAGTGATGCAGTACGTTAGGGGCTGGATGACAGGCAGGTAGGTTATTTCCTCAGTGCTATGGACATGGAGCCTCTTGGACAATGGGGTGACCTGCCCTCCGTCGCTTCCTTGGCACTTGCCCTTCGCTTGGCTTCCAAACTCCATCCGGGCATGGTCCTCCCTCTCACCTCTTCTTATCTGCCCTGCTGAAGGCTTCTGTTCCTGTTTGCTTTTTCAGCCCTACCTGTTCTCCCTGGGCGCCTCCTTTCCTCTCATGGCCTCAGCTCCTGCCTCCGTTTTCCTTACACCTGTGTCTCTGTTTAGGCTGCAGTTCTTTTCTGATCCCACCTGGGGATCCCAGGGGCTCCTGAGCTGCAGCACACCCAGAATGAACGCTTTATCGTCGGCCTCTGCAAACCCAGTTCTCCCCCTTTGTGTCATGGTTGAAGCGTCACTCAGTTTTCTGAAACCCAAGTCTTTTCACGTTTTTGGCTGTCTCTTCCTCCTTTTCTCTTAGTCACCAAGCGCCCTTAATTTTGGCTATGAAATGCCTGATGGATCGGACCCTTTCCTTTCATTTTTGTGACCATAAGCAGAATGGAGCCCCTCCCATGCTGTTCCTCCCCTCGCCCCTCCCCTTCCAGTCACTGCGTCCTCCGCTCTGCTGCCTGGGGCCCTCCAGCAAAACCCTGCAGGTCAGCCACCTGCCTTCCACGTCCACGCTCCCCTTTGCCCATGAGACAGAGTTCAGCTTGCTCAGTGCCTGTTTCCCAAACCACCTTCAGTGCTTCTGTCATGTCTGTGTGACACCTGTATCCGTTACTTAATAGTTTTCTTTAACTGGCTCAGTTTTAAAAACTTGAATGAAAAAATAAAATAAAATAAAATAAAAACTTGAATGAACTCGTTTTAGAAGGTGACGTTATGTCACTAGCATAAAGGGAAGATCCGGGTGGCCTGCCACAAGTAGAAGATCAATAAGCGATTATTGCAATGAAGGGCACCCCAGATCACCTCACTCTGGGAAAGTGCGATGTGAATGCTTTTCCTGAGCGGGCTCTAGCTCTTCCCAGCAGGCAGGGTGGCACCGTGGTTAACATCGTGGACTGTGGAGCCAGACTGCGTGGGTCCAAGCTTTGCTCTGCTACTTTCCTGCTGTGGGAACTTGGGCGAATAACTTAACCTCTCTGAGTCTCAGTTTCCCCATCTGTGAAGTGGGGTTAATGATATTTGCTGCAAAGGGTTGTTGTGAGTGTGAAACGAGATAGGCTATGTGGGTCACTTCCAACAGTACCTAGTACATGAGAAGCCCTGAGGCCTGCTTGCTGGTTTTCACTTTTCCTTTTTGAGGGCCTGTTAAGTGCCAGGCATGTGTTTCCTCCGCGGCCCCATGGTGCTCCTTGCTTTCACTCCTCCGTGCCTCTTTCAGCGCCTTTCCCCTTCCTCTTCCTCTCCCAGACAGATGCTGGCCTTTCCCTCCAGGTCTGGCTCAGCTGTCACCTCTTCGGTAACCTTAGCTGATCTCCCAAGGAGACCTGGCCCCCTCTTTATCCTGTATCTGTTTTAACCCATAACCCACAGAGCACATTTGGCAGGTGGGTCTTTCACGTGGGTGCTCTGTGCCTCCAGTGTGGCTTTTGCAATTTCACTTCTCCCTCCCGGATTGTCTTCTCAGAGGCGGGTAAATAATCCTGACGTCACCGCCCACGCTAAGACACACAGCCCATCCTTGGTCCCCTGCAAGAGCTCAAGCTTAAAGGACGTGGAAGCTGCTGGCCAGTGTTCTCCTTTCAGATGCCGCTGTGGCCCTTGGGCCCGGCAGAGCCGGCTTTCTCATTGTGACTGGAAGGAGATCTTGGGGTTGGGGCCCGACTCTCCAGTTCTCTGACTCTGTGACCCTCAGGACCACATGGAACCCCTCTGAGTCTCCACTTCCTCATGTCTGAACCCAACGGCCTGAGTCACTTCTAAAGCTTATGTGTTCAGTAAAGGCGTGTTTTCCCGGGAGTGTGGAGGTTTGCCCTTGTGGACGGGCTGGTCCACCAGCTCTGAGTTGTAATGCCGGGAGGGAGGCTGTGTGCCCCCCAGCCGGGGGCCACAGCTGGTTCTCATGGCTGGTTTGCCCTGTCGTGTGCTGCTTCTCCTGAAACCTGCCCTTTCTCCTACCCCTGGCCCAGGTTAGGGATCAGGGTCCTCCAGGGAAGGGCAGTACATCCTCCCCCTACACACCCGGAGAGACGCCGGCATGTTCTTTGCAGCTGCAGGCACGGAGCGTCGCCCCGGCCTCCCCTTGGTCCCACGTGCTGGCCTGCGGCTGAGTTACACCCGGCACACCCGCGCAGCCGTAGGCCCGTAGATCCCCGGGGCCCCTGCCCCACCTCTCCCCTCACACAGGGCCCCGGCACTCATGCTTTATAAACGTTTGTCCATAAACCAGCCGTGCTTCCTCAGGTTCTTCCTGAGCTGTTGTGACCCGCTCACCTCCCACGTTCATGCTGAGATGACGGGGGAGCCGCAGCGCTTCTCAGGAGAAGAAGAGAGAGGCTCGCTGTGGGGTTTGGGCATCTCCCTCCGCCTCTTCGGGCCTCAGTGTCCTCGTCACCATGATCAGGCTGTCGGGTGGCTTCTATTGGTTTCTCCCGGCTCTGCTGGCCTCTGCGTCTGTGAACCCTGGGATTGGGTGGGCACGGTGGGGTGCGATTGGGGTTGCATTCCCTGGGGAGTTTTGCATCCTCGAAGGTCCAGAGTTGTGCTCTGAGTCTCCTGGATCCTCTTAGAGTGTTCGTGGGAATGGGATGTGTCACCAGAGCCAGCCCTGCCAGGTGCGGACAGGTGAGCAACACCTGCTCCTTCCCAAGGGGCTCTCCAAAGGGGGGATCGGCACTCAGGCCCTCCACGTGTTGGAGCCTCTCATTCCTGAATCTCGTGTCCCCTTCCCTCCCTCCGTTCCCCCGCCCGTTCTGCGGGGCTGGCATCCTTCTCCCCTTCTACACTGGCCCCAGCAGAGTGTGGACAGTAATGTCTTCACCTCCATGTCTGGGCCCTTGGGGCTTGGGATCAAGCCGTGTGCACAAAGCCAGGACCTGGCGGCCCACACACAGTGGCTGGACTCTCCTGTCTGGAGTATGTGGGCATCCAGGTTCCCTCGGGTTTGAAGCCGTCCCTGCCTCCTCTCTGCTCTCTGATTGGCTTTCTGCCTTCGTGTCCCCGCCACCATGCCCATTCCCTCCAGCTTATCTGACGGCAGCCTTGGCAATGACAGTGGCGGCCAGGTATTATGTTTTTGCTGTGAACCAGGCACTGTGCTAAGTGCTTTACAGGCCTTATTCAGACCACCCAAGGAGGTGAGTATTATTATACCATTTTACAGATGAGGAAGCTGAGGTGGGGAGAGGCGAAGTAACTTGGTCACGGTCACACAGCTAATGAGGGGTGGCACTGGAATTCAAATCCAGGTCTGTTGGACCAGAGCGCCAGGGCTTTTGATCCACTGTACACACTGCCGGCCCGCCTCCCTCGAGGCTGGAGCCTGACCCTCTACTCCAGCATCTGCCGGCCTGTCCTGCCATGATGGACAGAACTTCTCGGACATGTTTCCAACCACAGGGATGCCCCAGCACTGCTGGCTGCTGGAATGAGGGCTACGTGATTGTGCCTCTGGCCTTAGGGTCTCTGTAGACAGCATGGTGGATTCCTCTGGGCTGGGACCCCCAGCCCATACCCAGCCCGGTCCCTGCTGGTCCCTCCCCCCGGCCCGGCTTTCCCACCACAAAAACTGTCTAAGACTCTAGTCATATTGAGGAGTTGAGCGCAATTTTCCGAGTCCAGTGCAGGGAACAGGAGTTGGGGGTTAGCCTGCCCATTCTGCAGAGGGCAAAGCAGAGATAATAAGACTCTGAGGGTCCAGCTTGTCACGGCTAGAGCTGGTGGGAGCCAGTCCTGGCTTCTAGTTCCCTTCCCATCATATCTCCTTCTTATGATGATTTCTCTGGAAGCTTTTAAATTTCATTTTGTTTTATTTTATTTCCTATCGTTTATGGTCTAATTGGTTATACAGGGTTTGGAAATGTGAAAAGTTGGAACTCCAAAACCCTCTCCTGAGTTCTTAAGTACTATGCGGCAAGTACTTAAGAATGCTGGGGGTGGGGAAGAAAGGCACTGCTTTCAACAGATGGGATTAGTCAGGAAACCGTACTCAGCATCTCCAGCATCTCCAGCGTCTCCAGCATCTCCAGAATGCAAGACCCTGCACACAGCCCGGGGCCCCGGGGCCACCAAAAGGCAGCCAGAGAAGAAAATTAAGCAGCAGGAATGACAGAAATGGAGCCCATTCAGCCCCTTCATCCTTATTTCTTTCTAAAAAATTGAGGTATGATTTACATACCATGAAGTTCACCCTTTTAAAGTGTACAGTTCAGTGGTTTTCAGTGTATTCACAAAGCTGTGCCATCACCACTGCATAGTTCCAGAACATTTTTATCACCTCCAAAAGAAACCCGGGACCCATGAGCAGACCCTCCCTACCCCTTCTCCCTCTACCCCTGCCCCCTGGCAGCCACTCATGTGCCTTCTGTCTCTGGATTTGCCTATTCTGGACATTTCGTATAAATGGAATCATGTAATAGGTGGCCTTTTGTTTCTGGCTTTTGTCATTTAGCGTGTTTTTGAGGTTTATCCATGTTGTAGCATGTATCACTACTTCATTCCTTTTTATGGCTGAATAATATTCCCTTTTGTGGAGGGACCGTGTTGATTATCCGTCCATCGGTTGATGGCTGCTTGGGTTATTTCCACCTTTTGGCTATTGTGATAATGTGTCTCGTTCCTTTTGGTTTGGTTTTCCTGGGAAGCTCTTCATAGCGGCCAGCTGTATGCATTTCTCTAGCTTGGCTACTTGGAAAGCAAGAGAAAGCAGGGCCGAACATGGCAGGGTGGCTGGGGAACTGGTGTAGTGGGAGATGCAGACAAGGGGAGTGTGTAGGTTTGGGAGAAACTCTGTGCCAAAGGGAGGGCTTAAACCTGGCCCCAGAGCCATCTGCTGTTACAGGGGATTTTTCCTGTTGTTGATTATTAACCGATGGTTACGATCCTGACGATAGATCCCCGGGGCTAGAACTGGTGCTTATTTGAGATGCCAGAAATGTTTTCAAAGACATGTAAACAGCCCTGGACCCTTGCTTCTCTCTTTCCACTTGGAAACCTGATCACCATTTTATGAGTTACAATAATAATGGTCTCCATTTTATAGGACTTTATATTTTATTGCACAGCCATTATGTTTAATTCCTCAGAACATTAGCACCCCCATCTTTGCAGAGGAAGGAACTGGGACACAGAGAGGTGAGGTAACTTAACCAAGGTCACACAGTGGGGTAGCAAGTAGAGACAAGCTTGAACCCAGGAATCTCTTGATTTTTAATGTAGGTCCTTTTCATAGAAATGTGGGAGAGATGAAAGCTGCAATGACTTCAAATGGTCTGGGGCAGAGGCGAGGAGGCTGGAGGCGAGGACCCTGGCGGCCTGGGTGCTGTAATTGGGGTCTTTGCCTGGAGGTCTGCCCAGTTCCCTGTGAACAGCCCCATCTGGGTGAATCATCCCCCTGCTTTCTCAGCTTCCTCTCCCGGCTCTTTGATCATTTCCTCCTGAGATTTACATTTGACTAAAGCCAGATACGACCTCTCCCGGCCTCGCTGAGCCCTCCCAGCTGGGGAAAGAATCCCAGCATAGAGAACCTCAGCGCCAGGCAGCTCTGGAGCAGAGGGAAGCTGAGTGGGCTGCACCTCCAGGACCCCAGAGGCGGGAGGCTCTTCTGACCTGCTCATTCACACCTGCTCTTACCACCCTTCTCTCTTAGCTGAGTGTGTAATCTCCCTGCTTCCCTCCTCTGCCTCTGTCACCAGCCCCTCTTCTTGTGGGTTCCTGGGTAGGTCTGGGACCCTGTGGGCTGGCTTGGCTCAAGAGGCAGTTTTCAGCCTTAGTGCCACGACCTGTGTCAAGATCACTGTGGGTTACAGGAAAGTCATCACAAATAAGAGGGAGGTTACCATTTCTGCTAATAATTTACCTTTTCCTTATAGTAAATTAGAGCAGGTTCAAGGTTATCTCTTGAGATAATCATGTCACTTTCACCACTCAGTATGTGTGATGTGTTTGGCTGAGAAAGGGCTGGAATTGCATTGAGCACCATGTTCTTACTCTGTCTTATCTTAGCACCAGCTGGTGGCTAGGCCGGGCCTGGCTGTCCCTGGGAGGGTGGCTCACACACAAATGTCATTGGTTGTGAGGTCTGGGGCAGGGCGAGGTTGAGCCCGGCTGACCTTAGCAGGGGTGGTGAGGCCGAAGCAGGGATTTCATCCTTTTGGGTTTTGGTCTTCCAATTACAAAGCCAAGGCTAGAACATGGGACCTGGGCAGTGTATTTGTTTCCTAGGGCTGCTCTAACCAAGTACTACAAACCAGGCAGCTTAAAACCACAGACATTTATTGCCTCGGTTCTGGAGGTGAGAAGTCCAAAATCAAGGTGTCAGTATGGCCATGCTCCTCTTGAAGGCTCCAGGGAAGAATCTTCCTTGCCTCTTGTAGCTTCTGATGCTGGCCTGCAGTCCTTGGCCTTCCTTGGTGCTCCAGGTGCATCATTCCAACCTCTGCCCCTGTTGTCACATGGCATTCTCCCCGTGTGTCTGTGTCTTCAGGTGGCCACCTTCTCCTCTTACAAGGACACTAGTCATATTGAATTAAGGGGTCACCTTAATGACCGTATCTTAACTTGGGTACATCTACAAAGACCCTATTTCCAAACGAGGTCACATTCACAGGTAGGCGAACACTTCAAAATATCTCGGGACTTCCTGGCGGTCCAGTTGTTAAGACTCTGTGCTTCCGACGCAGGGGGCGCGGGTTCGATCCCCGGTCAGGGAGCTAAGATCCCAAATGCCGCACAGCGCGGCCAAAAAAAAAAAAAAAAAAAAAAGACTTCAAAATATCTTTAAGGCAGTTCATGATTCAATCCGTGACAGGCAGTCAGCTCTTAAATAAGTACCTTTGGCTCCTAGGAGGGAGGGCTGAAGTCGAGAGTAGGGTTTGGTGCCGTGTGGCCCATCCCCTCCCGTAAAGCCATTCCAAGCCATCTAGGTACCAAGGCAGGGTAGTTTCTAACTTGCAGCCATCGGTGTGCATGTGCTCTGGGTTCTGATCTTTTTTTTTTTTTTTTTTTTTTTTGCGGTACGCGGGCCTCTCACCGCTGTGGCCCCTCCCGTTGCGGAGCGCAGGCTCAGCGGCCGTGGCTCACAGGGCCCAGCCGCTCCGCGGCATGTGGGATCCTCCCGGACCGGGGCACGAACCCGTGTCCCCTGCATCGGCAGGCAGGCTCTCAACCACTGCGCCACCAGGGAAGCCCTGGGTTCTGATCTTTTTGAGGGCAGTGGTCATGCCTTCTGCCCAGCCTGGTGTCCCCTCTGGAGTCTTGGACAGGGCCCTGGAGCTAGCAGGAGGCCAATAGCCACTGGTGCTTCTTCCTGCTCCAGCACCTTCCAGGCTCCAAGCATCATTTGGGAAATCATCCTGGCAGATGCCCCGTGCTCCCATGCGATACTCCTCACCACTTCCTGAAGACTGGTCCAGGGAGAACAGACTGGCTACAGACTGGCTCAGGGGAGAGAGGCTTAGTCCACGAAGGGCTGGGTACGAGGGCCCTTGGCCTGGGACTCAGGGACCTTGGTAATAATCTCAGCTGCTCTGCTCTGCTCCTGCGAACATCTTCCACCTTATGGAGAGAACCGGACAGTGTGACTATGTATATGAGGGTCCCCCGACCACTGATATGAAAAACCTGCTGGCATTGCCCTCCTCTAGGGTTTGTGTTCCCAGAGCGCCAGGGCGGCTACTGGTCAAGTTTGCCCACAAGCCATCTCCAGGGGAGTAAGCCAAAGGTCCTCAGCTAACCCCACACCGTCCTGTAGACTCTGGGTGGGGGCTTGCCTCCCCTCCCTTCCCTGCGTGGTTTTCCCTTGCAGGCTCCCAGACCCACCGAGGAACTGCCCTGTCCGTCCTCACCTCAGGGGTCCTGAGGGTGATGCTCCCCTTCTCTGATCATCTTTCCTCCCTTCCTTTTCCATCATCATGAGTCTCGGGCTGCAGGCCCATTGAGGAGGGGCAGTGCCTGCTTGGAGAGGGTAGAGTGGCTAGGGGAAGCAAGCTTGTTTCCCACCCAGCTCTGTTGGATGCACAGGCAGGCGAGGGCCGGAGCAGCCGCACGTTACCCACAATGGGAACATCCAAGGCCCTAAATGCAAGGGGGGTGCTGGTGGCTCTGACCGAGAAGTTGAAGGAGCTGCGTCCGTTGCTTTGTGTGTGACCGTGTGTGCGCGCACGTCTTGAGTCTTGGCTCTGTGGTTCTTGTGTTAGTTACAGTCTGGATCAGGAGGGAGGGGACCCCACTCTCCAGTCATCGGAGTGAGTCCAAGGTCCAGGAATAAAGGAGGAGGAAGGCAGATGGAGGTGCAGAAAGGGGGATTGGCAGGGTTGAGGTTAATGGGGTCACATGGATCCTCCAGCAAGCCAGATGTTCACACAGCCTCCGTACCTGGCTCCCTGGAGGACAGGTGACAGGGACAGGCAGGGGCTGTGCCAGGGTAGCTGGGCCTGCCTGGGCTGAGGGGAGCCAGGCTGGGGTGGTGTCTGAGCCCCAGGGCCAGGGTTTCCTCTGGAAAGACGGAGGGCGGGGGTCCGTAGGGAACATGGCTTCTCTCACGAAGGGGGCTTGGGGTTGGAGCTGTCACCCCCATTGGCAGGACATGAGCTGGAACAAAGTACAGAAGCATTCTCTCCAGGTGGCAGTGGGGGTCCTTTGGTCATTTAAGTGGGACCAGGTTGGGGGCTGACTCTTGGCTGCTTCAGGGTGGGGCTCTGGAGAAGCAAACAGTTGCAAAATTAGGGGCTTTGTGGCTCAGCCTGGTCTTCTTAGGCTCTTAATTCTGTTATCCTTGCCTCTCCCTCCTGTCCCAGGATATAGCCAGGGCACGTCCTGGACACCAGAGTCCCTCGTCTGGAGACTCCCCCAGGTTCTGCCCAGCTGGCCCTGCGCGTAGCCATCGCTCTGAAGGCTTTTCCGTGGCACACATTCTCCCTACTGATTGGAATGTAAACTAGCACTCCCTGGTCACCAGCAAGGGCCAGATGGAAAGTGGGGAGTGTGTGAGAGCAGCGGACTTGTCGCAATTGTGTTGTCATGGTGACACAACTCTGTTTAGCTGCCTCTCCATGGTCCTAGCCCACATGGACTAAAATAAGTTTTACCTGCAGCATACACAGCAGGCAGCCCTGTCTTCCCAAAGTCTGACCAGGGCGTGTGTGTGTGTGTGTGTGTGTGTGTGTGTGTGTGTGTTTAGGGACAAAGGGGTCCCCCCAGGGAGGATGAATTGAAAACGTTTACCCCTCTCCCCTTCTTTTCCTTCCCAGTCCTGTATCTCTTTAGACCTGTGGTTCTCAGACCTCAGCATCACAATCACCTGGAGAGATTGTTAAAACACAGATTCCTGGGCCCCATCACCCGGAGTCTTGTGTGCACCTGAGAATGTGCATTTCTAACAAGTTTCTGGGTGTTGCTGGTGCAGTGGTGCAGGAACCACACTGGGAGTAGCCCTGCCTAAGATTTGAGCACATCCTGGCAAAGAAATGCACTGGCTCTATTTTCTGCATGTGTTAGACTGTGTCCTTAAGCCCAGCTGCTGTTAGAGGAGAGGGGGGAGGAGCAGACAGGCCCCCACTCACCTCTTCTGTGTTCTGTGGCCTAACAGGAAGCAGGAGCTGGCCAACAGCTCGGATGTGACCCTCCCAGACCGGCCGCTGTCCCCTCCTCTCACTGCGCCTCCCACCATGAAGGTAAGAGGCTTCCGGCTGGTAAGTGGGGAGGGGAAGTGGGCGGGGAAAGTGCTGTTGCTTTGGCCCCTGGCCCGGCGGCTTCTGTCCCCATGGGGGCCTTGGAGTGTCTCCACACCTCTGAAGGCAGCGTCCGCTTGAGATCACCAGTGTAGGAGGAAAGTGTCATTGTGAGATTCAGGGGTGTCAAGGGGCGGTGAGGAAATAGACTGGGGCTGAATGGGGTGTGAGGAATGCTTGGTGATTAGCGAGAGGCCTTGTGGGGCCGTAGGTTCCGGCACGGGGGGGCCCACGCGGGAGTAAGTGGGGACACTCAGAATGCAGCTGCGAGCCTTACGGGGCTGCTGCCCAGAAGGGCTGCCTGGGGCTGGGGGTGGGGAAGGAGGGGTCCCGTGGGCTGGGACCCTCCTGGGACTTGAATGGCACTTGTGTGCTGCTCTACCTGCCTCTGACTGGCCTCCTGGGCTGGCCCTGTCACCCTAATCTCTGTGGGAGAGTTGCCTTGGAGGTTCTGGGAGCCAGTAATTCTTTCCCTATTAGCACTTCATTCACAAGTCTCTTTCCTGGGAGACTACATCCCAGGACCCTGAGGGCGCTGCATCCTCCCTACACCGAGCTCTCCCCCTTTACTGTTCAGTCTTCCTGGCAGGGTGGCCACATGGGCCTGAGCTGGCCCGCAGGGAGGACTTCGGTTCAGCCAGTAATCCTGCCTAGGCAGCAATGCACCTCCCTCCTCCCCTCACACTTTGCCAGGTGAGGACTAGCTCTGAGGACGGCACCTGAGTCATCTGAGGGGACATCTAGGCCAGCCCCCACCTCTGTCCTGGGGTTCTGCTACAAGGTGACTCACAGGGAAATAATTAGGTATCTCTTTCCTGGGAGTCCCTGTTGTACCGCCTCTTCCCTGACCTAATCTGTTGCAAAGTGATACCCTCAAAGGAGGTAGATAAAAGCCCTCTTCCCATTATCGTCCCACGTTGAATGCCCATCACACACAGAACTGAGGGGGAATATCACAGAATGGCAGTCAGAGCCTGTCCTGGTTGAACGAGGAATGCAGGAGTGGGTAGGGTGCAGGGCTGACCTAGGAGACAGCTCTGCTCTCCTCCTGGTGGGGTACCCAGGGGCATTGAAAGCCAGACCATCTTCATCAGCCTCGTCACAGTGCTGGCATCCGAGCCAGGTGCTGGGTGGCTTGTTTGCACAGGGTATTACTGAGACGTATCGCCATTCTGAGTTTTAGTCCCTTGGTCTGCAGAGTTGGGTGTGGGATGCTTGTCTCTTTGCTCATGGATGGCGGGAGTTTGCAGGGAGGAATTCTGAAAGTCTCCTAGGAGGAGTCACTGAGTTCTCTTGGCAGGCTTTACTTATGTGCTCATTTAATTTACCCAACACCCAATATTTATTTGACTGTTGTGTTAGTCAAGACTCTTGGTGGCAAGTGACAGAAACATAACTCGCTTTGGCTTAAGCATAAAAGAAAATTTATTGCCTTCGTAGTGGCAAGTGTAGGCTCCAGGCACGACTGCATCCACGAAATCCGTCTCTTACCATTTCTCTTCTGTGTTTCATCCTTTGTCAAGCTCTGGCTCTGTGGTGGCAGATGGTGACAGTAGCTCCTACTTGCTAAGTAACTCCAGTGGAAAGAAGAGTATCATTTTTTCCCCAGTAGTTCTAACAAAAGTCCCAGGGAGGAAGCTCATTGGCTGGGCTTAGATCACATGTCTATCTCAGAGATGGAAGGCTCTGATTGGCCAGACCTGGGTCTCTTGCCCACCGTCTAAACCAGCAGTCCCCAACTTTTTTGGCACCAGGCACCGGTTTCGTAGAAGACAATTTTTCCACAGACTAGCAGTGGGTTGGGGGATGGGATGGTTTCGGCATGATTCAAGCGCATTTCGTTCATTGTGCACTTTATTTCTATTATTATTACATTGTAATATATAATGAAATAATTATACAACTCACCATAATGCTGACAGGAGGTGGAGCTCAGGTGGTAATGCGAGCGATGGAAAGCAGCTGTAAATACAGATGAAGCTTCGCCCGCCACTCACCTCCTGTTGTGCGGCCCGATTCCGAACAGGCCGCGGACCGGTACCGGTCCATGGCCCGGGGGTTGGGGACCCCTGGTCTAAACTGTAAGAATGGATAATGGGGGAGGGGTGGCGGTTTAAAGGAAAATTGAAGGTGCTACAATGAGAGGAAGAGGAAACGGATGCAGGGCAGGCAAGACCAACAGCTTTCTACTGCACGTGCTGACCATGTGCCAGGTCTAGTGCTGAGCACTGGACACCTAGTAGCAACAAGGCAGTATGATCCCTCTTCTCTTGGAGTTTGTCATCCAGCTACGGACACAAAAGTTGAAAAAACAGTTTCAAGAATGAGGGATGGACGGTTAGGTGTGATGAATGTTCCAGAGGAGAAGCACAGCATAGCTCGGACAATATAAGGTCTGTGGAGGGGAGATCTAATCGAGCCTTGGAGAGGGTCAGGGAGGGCTTTGAGGAAGTGATGCTTAAGCTGAACCCTGAGAGTGGAGTAGGACTTAGTGAAGCAGAAGTGCAGTCAAGGTGGAGGAAAGTGTTCTAGATGCTTGTCACTCAGAGTGAGGCCAAGAGACCAGCTGCGTCTGCCTCATTTGGGAGCTCCTTAGAAATGCAGACTCTCAGGCCTCACTGCAGACCACTGAATCAGGATCTGCATTTTACCAACGTCCCCTAGTGATTCACATGCACATTACAGCTCCAGAAGCACTGCCGTAGGCTCCATCCTCCCTGAGGCAGGAGAGAAGGTAATTCTCGAGGAACAAGAATGGCTAGAGCACTCCCAGTTAGGGACAAAGAGGCAGACCCTTGGAAGTTTTGCTCAAAATTTTGGGCTTTATCCTAACTAGGGGCACCGAAGTCATTGAAGATTTTAGTCAGAGGAGTAAGGTGACAGGACTTCTGCAAAGTCACCCTGGCTCGTGTGGAGGGTGTGGGGGATGGAACGGAGTGGAAGTGGGGTGAGTTGGGAGGCCACTGCAGGAGTCCAGTGGGAGAGGACTGACTCTGAGGGGCCTGTGACCACCTGGAAGTGGTCAGATCTCAGAGATCTCCCAGGAGGTGGATTGGTGAGATATGAGGATTTGGGGAGAGGTAGGAAGCAAGAATGGTCCCAGGTTTGGATCAACCGGATAAACGATACAGCCATTCTCTGAGAGGGAGTGACCCAGGAGGGAGGATGGGGATTTAAGTCCTAAGCGCTGAGCTGGACATGCTTGGGACACCAGCGGGGGCGTCATTGAGCAGCTGGGTATTTGGGGGCCAGGCTCAGAAGAAGGGTGTGACTGGAGATAAAAATCTGGAGTCATTTTTGTAGAGATGGGAATTGGAGCTGGGGTGGAGGGGTGGGTGGGTTGGTGAACTCTCCAGGGAGAGGATGGAGTGAGAAAATGGGAGATTCCGGGGGTGGCCTCCCCAGGGAAAGGCTGGTGTGGACGAGGCTGGGGACATGGTGAGAGGGATGGGCAGATGTGTCAACTACGGTGGAACTCACGGTGGCTTCTGGGGTTAGTGTCCTGGTGGCTACTTAAAACTACGATGCCGGGCTTCCCTGGTGGCGCAGTGGTTGCGAGTCCGCCTGCCGATGCAGGGGACGCGGGTTCGTGCCCCGGTCCGGGAAGATCCCGCGTGCCGCGGAGCGGCTGGGCCCGTGAGCCGTGGCCGCTGAGCCTGCGCGTCCGGAGCCTGTGCTCCGCAACGGGAGAGGCCACAACAGTGAGAGGCCCGCGTACCGCAAAAAAAAAACACGAAACAACAACAACAAAAACACAAAAAACTACGATGTTCATTTACCTCTCCCCAGCCTGCTCAGCACAGAGGGAGCGGCCGTGTCGGGACTGCATTTACCAAGTCGTGTTGTTAGCCCAACGCGTCCCTGCATTGAGTTCAGGGCAGCGACTGCGTCCTGTCCTGTGGGTTCCTAGTTCTGGTGGATGTTTATGGTGTGTTGACTATTCTGGAATCCAGGTTGGAGGAGCAGGCACTTCCCTTCCACTCCTCTGGTTTTGTCTGAATCTCCTATCCCAGCAGACCCTCTTTCTCCAGGTAATACTTTTCTAAATTAAGCCAGAATACAGGGACTTCCCTGGTCGTCCAGTGGTTAATCTCCGCGCTTCCACTGCAGGGGCCACAGGTTCGATCCCTGGTCGGGGAAGTTCTCATGCTGCACGGTGCGGCCAAAAAAAAAAAAAAAAAAAAAAAAGCCTGAATACATGTGTTCCTCAAGATGTGGACTGAAGCGCCCTCCTTCCCTATCAGTTTCACCTGTGGAGTCACCTGTGCAGGTCTGGGCTCCCGCCTGCGATGTCCTCTCCAGGGTGGGATTAGGCCTCTGCTTTGCTGATACCTCCCAATTTCCCCAGGTTATTACTGCACGTCGAGGTCTGAGACACTGACGGTGGAGGCTGGAATCTCTCCAGGGTCACTGGCCCTGGAGTTCCATCAGCCCCCCTACCCTCCCAGCATCTGGGCAGTGGAGGAGGGTCTCACTTGGTTCCCTTGGCAGTGCAGGCTTGGGTTAGGGGTGGCAGTGAAACCCCTTTGGTATTGATTAGCTCGGGAGTCACAAAATGTCAGAGGTGGGTGATCCATTTCCTTTTTAGGGAAGCTGGAGGCCAGGAGGTGGGAAATGACTTGGCCAAGGTCCCATTGAAGATAGCTGTGTTCCTCCTGTAGTCATAGAGTAAGTTCAGTTCTAAGACCCAAACCATTTTTTTTTTTTTTTTTTGCGATACGCGGGCCTGTCACTGTTGTGGCCTCTCCTGTTGCGGAGCACAGGCTCCGGAGGTGCAGGCTCAGCGGCCATGGCTCACGGGCCCAGCCGCTCCGCGGCATGCGGGATCCTCCCGGACCGGGGCACGAACCCGCGTCCCCTTCATCGGCAGGCGGACTCTCAACCACTGCGCCACCAGGGAAACCCCCAAACCGTTTTTGATAAGATGCTCTCATCCCACCCCACACACCAGGGACAGCCTCCTCTAGTTGCTTCCCCCATTGGGAAGGAACTGCTGGAGCAGAAGCTGTCCTCCAGCCCGAGAAGCGCCCCCCGCTCCCCAGGCCCCTGCCCCCCACTGGCATGCCTGCTGCAATTGGTCCTTTACGCCCCCTCCTCCACCTCGTTGTGTTTGTGGTTTTCAAGGGAATTTTTTTTTTTTTCTCGCTAATTTGAAAGTGAGAAAAAGCCACCAAAGAGATGCTGAGCAGATGGGCGGAATGCGAGCCCAGTTCCCAACCAGAATTCAGACTGTGGACGGCGCAGGGTGGGCCGGGAGAGGGGTTTGGGGCTGTCTCCCTGGGAATGCTGTGGGTTGTTTCCCAGCCCCCATCTTTTATGATCTGGTTTTCATGCCCAAATGGATCACCAGGCACCAAGGAGAGCGGGTGTGTGGCCAGCATTGCGCTAGGCCCCGTGTGGTCAAACTGAGGCCGCCGTCCTCGTCCCTCAAAGAACCTGCTGTCTTCGGGGGGCCTTAACTGAGCAGAAGAAACCGTATGGCTGAGCATGTGACAAGCTGCAGTGCGTCACGTGGCTTCTCAGTGGGGGGGGGGAGGAGTGAGCATGGCTTCATGGGGAGGTGGGGGGGGTGAGTTGGAAGGGACCCTAATGGCAAGCACGGGGGTTGAGTGACCCCCTGGGACCAACCATACGACAGCCTTTGGGGCTTGAAGAGGTTGGGATTGACCCTCCTGATTCTTTTCCAGCTCACGGTAAGTGCACGGGGCGTTCTATCGAAGGTGGTGATGCTGGGACTTGGTGTGTCCTTGATCTGAATTGTCACACTCGTCTCTGGAGCCCCACCAGGCCTGGGCTGGCCCGGTCAGCCGGGAGGTGACCCTTTCTCAGCCTTCTCCATCCCTCTTTGTGCCAGTCTGAGGGCAGCCTCCTCCACCCCAGACCTTCTCCTTTCCCGAAGAGAACAAGGAGGCCTGGGGTGCCCGCTGTGGGGGGAGCAGAAAGTCTCATGCCTGCTTTGCCCCCCTGGTACTTTGCTCTCCATCACTCACCGATGCCCTCGAAACCCTCAGTGATGGGTCAGGCAGGTGCAAAGTCCCCACATGTTGGGGAAGAAAGTAGAGGTCAGAGGTGCCTTCTCTGCACTCCCTTCATTCCCTCTGGGCAGAGCTGTGCTGGGTCTCGGCCTCCTACCCTCCCAGGCTCCCTAACTGCCCACCAGCCACTTTCTATCCTGGGTGGGGAGGTGCTGGGGTTTCCTTTCCAGCTTGTAGCACTGCCCCAGGCCCGATGCCATCTCTTACTTTGCCTCTGGTTCCTGCTCCCTGTCTTCTGTTCTCACTGGGAAAAGAGACCACCCACCTGCCTCTGTCAGGGTTGAGTGAGGGGGTGTCAGCCCCCGTCACATCTACCAAGTTTGTATGGACGAGGTGAGGAGGCGTTTGTGGGAAGGATGTTGGGACCCCTCTTGGGCGGAGGCAGGAAGGGCTCAAGGACACCAGCAAGGGGGTTTGGTTTCCCCTCTTCAAGAAAGCTGTGCAGTGGGGTGCATGCCAGTTGGAACAAGCGTTTGTTGCGGCCCATGACCGCCGCTGCAGGAGGTTCAGCTGGCTTTTTTGTTGGCGCTCCTAGAAGAGCTGTCTCTGGTCCCCACGCAGACCCTATTTATGTCGCTGGTCCAGATGCTGTCTCCTCAGGAACCACTTCCCAGGAGGCCTCTGATTTCATACAGGCCAGTGGACAGGGGAGCCCAAGGGCAGTGCAGATGCAAGGGGGGGCTTAACCTGGCTCTGCATCTGTCGGGGGGCACCTTGGAGGCTTAGAGAGCTGGAAGATGTCTGTGTGTGCACCACCTGCATGAACCCACCCCTCATGTGTGCACATGTGTATATCGTACCTGATTTTGTTCATTGTTTTAAGGCCAACTAGCCTACATGTCTTGCAAATTACTTTAGGTGTAACTGGATTTAAAAAATTTACATACATTGAAATGCATACATCTTAACTGTATACTTTTATTAATGGATACACCCATGGGACCCATACTCTGATTCAGATAGAGGACCTTTCTCTTCCCCCAGAATGTTCCACTATGTCCCTTCCTAGTCAATCCCAACCCCCGCCCCTCGGGAAGCAACCAGTATTCTGATTTTTTTTTTTTTTCCACTGAATTAGTTTTGCCTGTTCTAGAACTGAATTTAAAAGGAATCACGGGGACTTCCCTGGTGGTCCAGTGGTTAAGACTCTGCTTCCAGTGAGGGAGGCCCGAGTTTGATCCCTGGTCAGGGAACTAGATTAAAAATAAGTAAATAAAAGGAATCACATAGTCTGTACTTGTTTGTGTCCAGCTCAGCATAATATCTGTGAGATTCACCCATGATGTAGAGTGTATCGGTAGTTTGTTCCTTTTTATCCCCACTGTATGAATACAGCACAGTTTGTTTATTTTCCTGTTGAGCGACATTTGGGTTGTTTCCAGTTTTGAGCTATAATGAATAACCAAATGCTCTGAATATTCTGGTATAAGTTTTGTTCTGTTTTGGACATGTGTTTTCATTTCTCTTAGGTAAATACCTAGAGGGAAATGGCTGGGTCAAAGGGGAGGTGAATGTTTAACTTTATGTGAAACCGCCAAACTTTTAGCCAGGTGGTTGTACCATTTTATGTCCCTACCAGCAGTGTTATGAGAGCTCTGACTGCTTCACATCCTTGTCAACATTTGCCATTGTCAGTCTATTTAATTTTAGCCACTTGAGTGGGTGTGTAGGGAGGGATATTTCATTGTGGCTTTAATTTGCATTTGTCTGATGACTAATGATGTTGAACACTTTCTCATATGCTTGTGGACCATTCTTACAGTTCCTTTGCCCCTCCTCCCCCTTTAAAATTGGGTTGTTTGTCTTCCTGTAGGCATTCTTTACATATTCTAGATACAAGCTCATTCCTTGTCTTAACAGCGTCTTTGATGAACAGAAGTTTTAATTTTAATGATGTCCAATTTATGGATTTTTTTTTCATTTTGTGTCTGTAGCTTTCTTTGCTTATTCCATATCACAAAGATTTTCTTCCATGTTTTCTTCGAGAAGCTGTCTAGTTTGAGCTGTAGATCTAAGATCCATCTCAATTTAATTTAACTGTGTGGCATGATACAGGCATTGCTGGGCAGCAAGCGTTATACTTGCCCAGCCTCGAGACAGAAAGCCTCGAGAAGAAGGAGCCCAGAGTCAGTGACAGAGACATCGATGGTTTAATGGACAGGGGCTCTTACATGTCTGAAGCAAGGTCCTGGAGTGACACCCCACTGTGTGAGGCAGACGAGGGCAGGACAAGGCAGCAGTCTTCACTACTGGAGGGGAGTGGGAGGATACCCGTTATAGGGGGAATTGACTTGACATCAGGTTGGCTCATTGGTTACCAGGGAAACCAGCAGAGGAGCACGTCCTTCACCGCCCCTTTGCCCCTTTGATACGCTATCGTGGTGGAGGTGTTCTGATCTAAAGAATAGAACTAGCTGGGTCGGGGGGGCATGTATGTAGGCATTTTACAGATTAGGCTCTATGACTAAGAGGGAAAGTCTGTCAGGTGAGTAGGGTGTAGGTGAGGCAGGGACTGGGTGAGCAGGGGGATGTATAGTGAGCAAGAGAATAGCCGTCTTGAGTGGCCTGATGGTACCGGTGTCTAGGTCCATTTATTCCCATATGGATATCCAGTCATTGAAAAGACTTAGGGTTGCTTTGGTACCTTAGTCAAAAATCCGCTGGCTATATACATGCACCCATGCATGTGTATGGTTGTCTCCGTAAGCCGTGATGTTTCTCTAGATCAGGGCTGGCAAACGTGTGACACTTGTGCCATCCCACCAGCCTCCTGCCCCTCTGGCGGATGTTAGTAATGATCATGGCACCCTTGCCCATGAGTTTAGATGTGGATTCAGAATCCTCTCCAGCAAAGCCCTGCAGGTAGCCACCGCCAGTCATTTGGAGCTGACACTTGAGATGAATTGCTTCTGGCATCTCTGATTGAACTTGGCGGAAGAGGTTAAGTTGTTTGCTCGATGTCCCACAGCCGGTGAGGGCAGGGGCAGGCTTTGGACTCAGGTCTGTCTGTTGTGGCTCTGAAGCCTGTGCTGTCTTAACCACACTCCAGACTGCTTTCCGTGAGTCCTGTGAGCATGTTACTTAATCTCCCTGACCTCCAGTTTCTTCCCCTGTAGAATGAGGGCAATGGCCACCTGGAGGGGCGGGTGTGAGGAGTAAAGAGGTCAACCCTGACGCAGCTAGTGGAGTGCTTAACACATAGTGGGGGCTCAGTAAGTGGTTGTGATGATAATGATGATAATGATGATGGTGATGATGATGATGATGATGATGTAGTTCTTGCCCTTGAGAAACATACAGAGGGCTTCTCTCTAGGGAGCTGGGAGCCACCAGCACATGAGAGTCCTTTGCCTGTTCCCATGGAGCCTTCTGAACTGGAGGCCCCGGGGGGCGCCCTGCCTCCTAGAAATTGCTAATGGAGCCCAAACCTCAGGCTTTGGCCTAGGCATCCAGTCCACTAGGGCCTTATTCCTTCTCTCCTTTGTTTCAGGGGAACAGGCCAGCTGGGCTTCCAGAATGGTCTCTCTGGGAACCCTACCTCTCTCCTTTGATTCTCCAGCCCATCTCCCTTTCCTTCTGACAGGCCACATGGTCTACCCCGTCAGGGAGGTTAATCCAGTGCCTTTGACCTGGACCCAGATCCCTTTGAGGCTCTTTCTCAAAAAGGTGACACATATGGAGTAGTATAGTAGTTCAGAGCACAGTTTCTGGAGCCAGCTTGCCTGGTGTGAGGCTTTGCCACCTCCTAGCTGTGTACCGTCTCTGGGCCTCAGTTCCCTCATTTGTAGAGTAGGGATATGAGAGTACCTGCCACGTGTGGTTGTAATGGGGATTAATTGAGATGATGTACGTTTGTCACTTAGAGGCACGTGGCGTGTGCTGCAGAAATGTTAGTACTTATTATTCCTCCAGAGAACAGCAATGCTCAGAGGGAAAGTCTGGAAGGAAGTACACTGATTTTTCTATTGCTAATATAGTTCCTCCTCAGGACTCCCTGATGCCCTGCCTGGTACCCAGGACTGAGGTGCCTCTCCATAACCAATGAACAAAAATTGAAATTGCATTTTGTGTGATTGGCCCCACCTGAGCCCCGTGTATCAGACCCAAAACCCTGCCTGATAAGTATGGATGACAGTAAGGGTATTGGAAAAAGGCCCAAACCGAAGATCCTGCCCAGCAAACTCAGATGGACCTAGGGGAGGGGTCTTTAGGGAGGAAGCTTCCCTCTGGATCATGTTCCCGTCACTTGAAGTCAGGCTGCCCTGAGCTAATCAGTGTTCACAGACCAGGCCCCACGGTGATAGGGAGAACCTGTAAGGCCAGTGTCCTCATGAAGGATTTGGGGATTGGACTGAGTGGAGATCTGGAGAATTCAAGGCCGTGGAGAGTCCCGGGGTTGGCCTTGGAATGCATTTTATAATCTGTTTGCCCCCATCAGAAAGTTCCTTCCTAATTCCTTTTGCCTGCAGCTAGTATTGAAACGAGTCTATATTTCTAGACAGATACTGACGTTGTGCCCTGATAGAGCACTTGGCATTCCGGGCGTCTCCTTGGGGATGCTTCGCATGCTGCTGTAGCCCTAGTCATGCCACCTGCCTTTGAAGGCCTGGCAGCTGTCCTACCCCATAACTTAGCCTCTAGTTTACAACATCCCTGCTTGTTTTAGGCCCTGCCTTCTCTGATGGACAATCCTGGGTCTGGCACACAGAGCCCGGGCCTGGCCCTGGGCCTTAGTAACAACTGTGTGACATTGTGCAGTTCGGTCATCTCCTAGGAACCTCAGTTCCTTCATTTGTGGGATTAAGCCCACCCCGTAGGGTTGCTGGGAGGATTGCAGGAGGAAGCGGGTGGGCAAGGGCTTCATACCAATATAACACCACACAGGTGTTACGTTGGTATGTGATGGATACTCGTGGTTTTTCTCGTGGGCAGTGAGCTAAATGCTTGTGTGGTGGTTTCATTGATGATCCCATTCCTCTTCTGGCTGCCATAGACACTTCTGCCCTGAGACCGGCTCAGGAGTGGGGTCCTGCCAGATTCCATGCCCCGCCTCGCATCCCCACCCCATGCATGCCTGGGGGGTCATGTCATTGACCTGACACTCAAGCCCAGTGTGTCTGGTGCTTTGTGGGACGGTGGACAGTGGGTTTTGTGTTTGTTCCTGGAGAGAGTCACCCCTGCAGTATGAGTCCCGTAGGTACGTCCTGTGTGTCCCCCTCCTGTTGGCTTTTTTCCCCTGGACCCCTAGTAGATTCCGTGTTCTTGGATGAGTGTGGAGATGGTGTTTCAGGCCTTAGGGTGTGTATTCATTTCCTGGGGCCACTGTAACAAATTACCACAAACTTTGTGGCTTAAGACAAGGGAAATTTATTCTCTCACAGTTCTGGAGGCTAGAAGTCTGAAATCAAGGTGTCGGCAGGGCTGAGCTCCCTCCAAAGGCACTAGAGGAGGCAGATCCTTGCTTGCTTCTTCCTGTAGGCATGTAGGTGGCTATAGGCATTCCTTTGGTTTGGGGCTGCATGATTCCACTCTCTGCCTCCGTCTTCACATGACCTTCTCGTCTCCCTGGGTCTGTGGGTCTCTTATAAGGATTTAGGGCCCGCCTGGTCCACCTGGCTCTCATCTCAAGATGCTTAATTATACCTGCAAAGACCGTTTTTCCAAATCAGGTCACATTCAGAGATTCTTAGGTGGACATATCTTTTTTGGGGGGCACCATTTAACCCACTATAGGGTGTGAGCGGCCCTCTTTCAGGAGGCCCCGATGGGAGCCTGGTGAGGCCCAGAAGCTGTGCCAGCACCTGCTTACTCTTGTGTAGTTGGAGGTCATTCAGGTGTGACTGCAGGTGTGTGTATGTGTGTGATGGGACAGGGCGTTGCTGGAGCAGGGCTGGGAGGAACTGGCCCAATGCAGCCCCAGCTCCATGGCCCGAGGGAGCAGGACATGTTCTCCTATCCTTGTTGTCACAGTGCCTGGTACATAAGGGGACCAGAGCACATGCTTCATAAACACTTAGTGGTCGGTGCTTAATACGTACCCATAATAGGTGATTTATGAATTCTCATCGATTGATCCAGCCTTGAGAATGTGGCATTGAACTAAAAAAGCCCAGTATTTTCTTGGAGAATTGTTTTTAAAAAAATAAATTTATTTATTTATTTATTTTTGGCTGCGTTGGGTCTTTGTTGCTGCACGCGGGCTTTCTCTAGTTGTGGCGAACGGGGGCTACTCTTCGTTGCAGTGCGCGGGCTTCTCACTGCGGTGGCTTCTCTTGTTGCGGAGCACGGGCTCTAGGCACGCGGGCTTCAGTAGTTGTGGCACGCGGGCTCAGTAGTTGTGGCTCGCGGGCTCTAGAGCACAGGCTCAGTAGTTGCGGCGCATGGCCTTAGTTGCTCCAGGGCACGTGGGATCTTCCCGGACCAGGGCTCGAACCCATGTCCCCTGCATTGGCAGGCGGATTCTTAACCACTGCACCACCAGGGAAGCCCCATCTTGGAGAAGTTTTATAAGATTTTTTTTTTTTTGCAAGTGAACAGCAACCCCTCACCCCACACCCTATTTTAAATAAAGTGATACATGCTTCTTATAAAAAATGTAAGCAATTGTAAAGTATAAAGTAAAAAAATCCAAAACTAAACTCTAGTAATAATCCCACCATCCGGCCATGTTCATCATTACCATTTGCTAAGCCTCCAGACATCTCGGCATCATGCACACAGACAGAGGCATAAATAAATGGGATCTGACTTACTTCACTCTGTATGACAGACTCTAGGTCCATCCACCTTATATGACCATTAGTGGGATTGCTGGGTCGTATGGTAGTTCTATTTTTAGTTTTTTAAGGAACCTCCATACTGTTCTCCATAGTGGCTGTATCAATTTACATTCCCACCAACAGTGCAAGAGGGTTCCCTTTTCTCCACACCCTCTCAAAATGAGAGAGTGGCATGGACATATATACACTACCAAATGTAAAATAGATAGCTAGTGGGAAGCAGTCGCATAGCACAGGGAGATGGGCTCGGTGCTTTGTGACCACCTAGAGGGATGGGATAGGGAGGGTGGGAGGGAGATGCAAGAGGGAGGAGATATGGGGATATATGTATATGTATAGCTGATTCACTTTGTTATAAAGCAGAAACTAACACACCATCGTAAAGCAATTATACTCCAATAAAGATGTTAAAAAAGAAAGAAATTGCAAAAATAAATAAATAAATAAATAAATAAATAAATGGGATTGTACCATTTGTGCTCATTTGTAATAAAAAAGAGTTAAATTCGATTTTATTTGCATTTAACCAGTGAAGAGAAAACCAGTTGGCTCAGAAGGAGTCACTGAAGTTTAGATAAATGTTTCTGCTCCAGAAGAGATAGTAACCCCTGTAAGAGTCCTCTAAAGATGAGGTAAATTATTCTATTAAATTATTTTATTAAAAAAATATGGACAAATTTTTGGGGTTTTTTTTGGCTGTGTTGGGTCTTCGTTGCTGCGTGCGGACTTTCTGTAGTTGTGGTGAGCGGGGGCTACTCTTCCTTGCGCGCGGGCTTCTCATTGCGGTGGCTTCTCTTGTTGTGGAGCATGGGCTCTAGGCACATGGGCCTCAGTAGTTGTGGCATGCAGGCTCAGTAGTTGTGGCTCGCAGGCTCTAGAGCGCAGGCTCAGTAGTTGTGGCGCACGGGCTTAGTTGCTCCACGGCCATGTGGGATCTTCCCGGACCAAGGCTTGAACCTGTGTCCCCTGCATTGGCAGGCAGATTCTCAACCACTGGGCCACCAGGGAAGTCCCCAAACAAATCTTTGAGGGTGGTGACATTAATTTTTTAAAAATAAATTATTTCCACTTTATACATAGTGTTTGGCTCCCTTCTTTGGGATATGAGAACCAGGTGATTTTGGAGGAGCGGTAGTGCAATCTGTGAACGGCGTGGCTCACTCCTTTTGAGGGGAACTGCCATGCCCTTACCAGCAGCCTGGGCTGCCAGGGTCTGCATCTCCAGGTATGTGGAGAGGTGGAGGGAGCCTTTCAAGAGCTCCAGCCCAGGTCCACGTGGAAATTAAGCAGAACCTGTTGCGGGAGTGAATTGGGTTTGCTAGCAAATGACACGGCTGAGCTGATTTGATTTGGCAGCAGGACTGAGAAGTTTCTGAAATGTCAGATGTTAATATGATGGCTGGTCGGCTCTAAATGGGAAGCCAGGAGTGAGGGGTGGGTGGCCTGGTGGCGTCATCTGCTGTGGAAGGGGAAAAGAGGAGGGCCTGGGGAGAGGGGAAATAGGAGGGGGGAGGGGAGGGAAGAGGAGAGAGAAGGAGGGAAAGCAGGTGGGAAAAGGCAGGAAGGGGAGGAAGGAGGTCAGGTGGATGGGCTGGGTTTGCTTCTTTGAGGATCACTAGCTGGTAGGCCTGGGCCCAGTTTGCCCTCAGATATGCTTTGTTTGACCAACATGGTATTAAAAAATTGACTTCCGTACTATTGGGAGGGATGTGCTCTCTCCAACCATTTTGCCTTATATCCTCCCTGTGCCTAAGGGCATCCAGTTTTAGGACCTTTTCCTGATGCTCTGCTACTGTTTCTAGAGTTTTCCCTTCCCAGGGGCTCACCCTGGTGGGTGGCCTGGGCTCAGAGGAGACCAGCATTGCATCTCGCCCCAGAGATGATGATTCTGAAAATCCACTGGACCCCCCGATGGCTCCCAGCATCACTGCCCTGTGGACGTCCAGTTGGGTTTCAGGACAGCATTTGAGGGTCCCTTTGGGGTGGTTATTCCATGGTCGGGAGAACCCGGCTGTGGGATGTAGGAGACAGGAGCTATGCCTTGTGTAGCTCTGTCTCCTCATGCTTGATGGCCCTTTGTTGAACTGGGAAGATGTGATGTCCACCCTTTGAAGGTATGATGGCTACGAGGAGGCAAAGCCCCAGAAACCATCTCCGAGAGTGACCCAAGAAGGGACATGACCTCCACTGAGTGGTCTGGTGGTCCCTGCTTGGGTGTGGAAGCAAGGATGGCCTGGGTATGCTCAGAAGAGCAGAAAATCCTTGGACGATCCTCTCCCTGTCACTTCCGCATGAGGGGATGTGTCCTGGGGTCTGGGGTTGGGGGAGAGTGGGTCCCTCAAACATTAGAATAGTGAAGGAGAAAGCAGGTCAGGAACCATGGTGAGATCTGAAGAGCAGGAAGGTGGGTCTTCAAAGCCTGGGAGGATTCAGTAAGTGTCAGGGATGGGCCTTGTCACCCCAAGAGCAAAGCTGAGCCACGGATCCAGAGCCTGGGGGTACCTGAGGTTAGTGCTGGCAGTGGAGGTGGGAACCTTGAAACCCAGGTTTCCCAGGTCATCGGTCCAGCCTGAGTTGTCATGGACAGGCAGGGTCCTAGGTCCTGCTGGCATGGCATGGTCCTCTGCCATCTCTTGGGTAGCCTTTCTCCTTACTTATGGGTCCCAGGACCAGTGAAGGTCAGGAGTCCACACCTGGTTTCCTGAAGATCAGCAAAGAGCTTCAAGGCAGTTATCAAAATATCAAAATAACGTTCATCCCAGACTGTGAATATGTGTCACAGAACATTTCAGTTTTGCAGAGCAGGGGTGTGGGGCTAGAGCATCAGGGTTCCTTCCTGCCCGTGGTTATATTGGACTTATATCTGTCGAGAGGTCTGTATTAGCGTCTTATGGCTGCTGAAACAGATGATGACAAACGTAGTAGCTTAAGACAACACAGATTTATCATCTTAGAGTTCTGGAGGTCAGGAGTCTGCAATGGGTCTCATTGGGCTAAAATCGAGCTGTCCATGGGGACGCATTCCTTCTGGAGGCTCTAGGAGAGAATTTGTTTCATTGCCTTTTACAGCTTCTAGAAGGCCACCTGCATTCCTGGGCTCCCAGCCCCATTCCACCGTCTTCAAAGGCAGCAACATTGATTGGGCCAGGTCCTTCACACACACTGCCATCTCTCTCATTCTCTCTCTTCTGCCTCCTTCTAGTATAAGGACTCTTTTGTTTATATCGGACCTACCTGGATAATCCAGGATCCTCCTCTCACCTCAGGGCCAGCTGATCAGCAACCTTAATTCCCTCTGTCACCATTAACCTCACATGTTCACAGGTTCTGAGGATTAAGGACAGGAGCATCTTTTGTAGGTAGGTGTTATTCAGCTATGACTAGCTCAGGCCACCTTCATGGTTCAGTAGGAGAGGCTGGGTCTTGTTAGACCTGGGTTCCTTATCTGTAAAATGGGGGAGATTTTTTTTACCCCTAGTGGAAACCCTAGAGGCCCAGCACACAGTAGGTCTTCCATCTGTGGGATTCTATGATTCTGCGACTGATACTTTGCTTGCCTGATTTCATTGCTTTGTGAGCCCATGACTGATTATATGATTTCAACTGTCCTCCCCTGACCATGGGGTTTGAAGGGTAGGCATGTCACATGTCCCTAAGCTTTTCCACGGAGAAAAGAAGGTCACACGGTGTTCACATCGTCAATCTAGAGCTGAGATGTGACCTTGATTTTGTTACCTTCAGTCGGCAACTTGCCGATCTCCCATCCAGGTGGAAAGATAACCCCTCATGGAGGAAAAAAATGACACACGTGAGCTTCCAGCCCTGATTTGGCGTTGTCCAGTCTTCCCTTGGAAGGAGGTGCCATGGCCTGTCTCCATTCATACATGTTCATCTTCTTCCCATCTAGCCTGAACCTTTCTTCCTGCAAGTTCAGCCTGCTGGCTCTCAGTTTGGCCGGCAGGGAAACAGCAAAGCTGGCCGCCAGGTTGATAATGACACCACATCCCAGTGATCTGCGTCGAACAGATCCCATTCTAAAGTGTCACCACTTCCGTCGCAGGACCACCCTCTGCTTCTTGCTGTTAGAGTGGACCGTGTGTTGTGGGTGTGAGGTCACCTGGGGGCTGAGGGTGGGAAGGAGTGGGAGGGGAGAGAGGCACTTCATTGTGCTGAGACTAGCCGTGCTTAGATAACCCTCCCCAGGTGACCTGCCTGGCATGGAAAGTCCCCCTCCTGGTCCCCCAGGTCAGATAGTGTTGCCTGGCTACGGGGTAGCCAGCAAGGCTCTGGCAGGGACAGTAAACAGGCACACACGTTTAAAATTTAATATCCCCGGGAGGGTAAACACCTGAGCAGGGCCTTACAGCGCACTGATAATCTCGAATTCTCCTTCCTCCATGAGTGTGTGTGTGTGTGTTGGGGGTGAGGCATCACCAAGACCCAGATGGTCTCTTCTGGGAATCGGCCATCAGCTGTTGTGAGGGACGGGCAGGGGTGGGCGAGTTACAGCTTCAGCCCCATGACGACTGTCACCCTGGTCACCTGGGCAAGACTCCTGGGAGACCCTGGCGTAGCCTGGACTCCGCTGGGATGGAGCACGGGGATCTGGGGGCGGCTGCTGCAGATTCTGCCTCGGACTGCAAAGAGATTGCTATGGTGGGCCACGCCCCCGTGGAAGGCATGGACCGCACGGGGAGCCCAACATCAGGGATGAGTCGGGGCTGAAATCGGCAATCTGCTGGCCAACTGGGTATCTTGTGAGGGGCTGTCTGACGAGAGGGAAGGATGCCTTTTTCCAATTGGTTCACCCAGAGGGGTGCCCTGTTCTAATTCCCACAAAGGCACTTCGCAGGCAAGCCTTGGTCCTGCTAAAAGGAAAGTCATTATGCTCGTTGAGGCCCAGAGACCACTTGCAGGTTGCCAAGCATCACATGGCTTGTTCCCAGGCAGCTCCCTTCTCTCCTGAGGAGGAGCAGGGGTCCCAGCAGCTGTGGGATATGGGGGAGGTGGGCAGACTCACTCCCTCTGTGTGGGGTGAGAAAGTAGGCCAGCATCCTCTTAGCTGGAGGTGCACAAATGCCTGCGTGGGGCATCTCGCGGCACTTGGCTGGGGAGACCCTGGGGTGGTGTCCTAGTAAGGTCATTCCTGGCAGGGATCATTTGACAGCAGTGGGTGGTCTGCAGCCAGTGAGGCTGATTATTTTCCTGGCGTGTGCTTCGTGCTTGCTCCTCTTCCGTTGCTTGGCGTTCTTCCTCACCCCCCACCCCGCAGCCTCCCTCCTTCTTTCTAAATCTCCTCACTCAAAGGTGCAGCTTGGATGCCACCTCCCTCATGAAGCCTTCCCTGAGCTCCTCCAGCAGGAGTTTGTATTGCTTGGTCTCCTGCACAAGAACACCTTACACGAAGTGCCAGTGAAATCCCTTCCTTTACTTGGCTAGTATTTATTGGTCACCTGCCATGGATTAAGGACTGCTTTAGGGCTTGGGGACACAGCAGGGAAGCCGGCAGACACGATTCCTGTGAACACGGAGCTTACTGTCCAGTGAGGGAGACGGACGGTAGGTAAGAAAGTCATCAGACAACAGCAGCTTCCGATCAGTGCCCCGAAGAGAGACACAAACATGGTCTTTGGGTAGGGGCATCATTTCGAGGGTGCTATTCGAGAATATTGTGTCTGTGGGAGGGAGTAATGGCTTTGCCTGGGGGCTCAAGGAAGGCCTGGAGGAGGTAACATTTTAGCTGAGCCCTGAAAGATGAGAAGGAATGGCCGTGTGAAGAGCTGGGGGAGTGTCTGGGTGCCAGATATAACAAGTGCAAAGGCACCGAGGCAGGGAAGAGTCTGTTCTCTTTTTTTCCTCCCTTTCTTCTTTTTATTGAAGTATAGTTGATTTACAGTGTTACGTTAGTTTCAAGTGTACAGCACAGTGATTCAGTTTTACATAAATACGGGGGTGGCCAAAAAGTTCATTCTTTTCCGTAAGATGTTACAGAAAAACCTGAACGAGCTTTTTGGCCAACCCTGTATGTATATATATATTCTTTTTATTTTTTTAATTTTATTTTTGGCTGCGTTGGGTCTTCGATGCTGCTTGCGGCCTTTCTCTAGTTGTGGCGAGCGGGGGCCACTCTTCCTTACGGCGCCTGGGCTTCTCATTGCGGTGGCTTCTCTTGTTGCGGAGCACGGGCTCTAGGCACGTGGGCTTCAGTGGTTGTGGCACGCGGGCTCCGTAGTTCTGGCTCGCGGGCTCTAGAGCGCAGGCTCAGTAGTTGTGGCGCATGGGCTTAGTTGCTCCGCTACACATGGGATCTTCCCGGGCCAGGGCTCGAACCCGTGTCCCCTGCATTGGCAGGCAGATTCTCAACCATTGCGCCACCAGGGAAGTCCTAGATATGTTCTTTTTCAGATCCTTTTCCATTATAGGTTATTACAAGATGCTGAATATAGCTCCTCGTGATGTACAGTAGGTCCTTGCTATTTGTGTGTCTGCGCTTTGGAAGAACAGAAAGGAGGCCTGTGCATCTGGAGTAGGGTGAGCGAGGGGGGAGGTTGCCGAGAGGCAAAGCATCCAGGCCTGTGGGTCTTGGGAAGGGTCCTGATCAGCAGAGTGATGTGATTCATCTCTGGCTGCCACGTGGAGAACGGGCTATAGATCAGCAGAAGTGGAAGGAGGGAGACCAGATGGGAGGCTGTGGCTCTAGTCCGGGCAAAAAGCGAAGGGGGCTAGAACCTGGGAGGGTGTTGGCAGTGGAGATGGAGAGAAATGGATGGATTAGGGTTATGGTGAGGAAGTTGAGACGACAGGAGGTGTGGTGGATTGGACCTGGGAGGCGAGGGAAATGGAGGAATCTTGATGTCTCATCATCGTAGATGAGACTTGAGCAATGGATGGGTTTTGGTCCCATTTTTCTGAGGAGGAGCCTGCGGAGAGACAGGTTCAGGATGGAAGATCAGGGACTCTATCTTGGACATGCCAAGTTTGAGATCCCCATGAGACAGCAAAGTGTAAAAATCAAGTATGCATTTGGAGATGCTAATTTGGAGGACCAAGGAGAGGTCAAGGTTGGAGATATTCATGTAGGGGAAGCAGCATGGAGATGGAATTAAATTCAGGGGAATGGATGGGTACCCTGGGAAGGCAGCAGAGACAGAGATGAGGGAAGGTCCCAGGTTGAGCCTTGCGGGTCTCTACAGCGGAGGAGGAGCCTGTGAGGAGAGCTGAAGGAAACCCCAGAACGCTGCAGGGAGGAGGAAGTGGTGCTAAGGGATGAAGATGAGGGGAGAAGTTCTTCTGGGATTTGGCAACATGGAGGTCACTGGTGACATTGACAAGAGCAATTTCAGGGGAGCTGCGGGGCCAGATTTATCGACTGATGGAGGCAGGAAGACTCTGTTGCTTAAGGTGTGCAGAATTCCACAGCTGACCAGAGTGGCCAGGCGTAGGAAGACCGTGACTCTGTCTGCTCCAGCTGGAAGTGGGGTCTCCCATGTGTACAGTCAGGCTACCCTCCTGGTAGCTAGGACCCTATGACCACCCTGCTCCTCGAGGGCACCAGGCTTCCTTCACAACTCGGCACACAGTTTCCTTGGGCAGAACAGATCCAGACTGCTTGGTGGTTCTAGGAGGGGATGGTCATGAGGGTACATGCCCAGCCTGAGCCGTGTAGGTTCAGCCAAAATCACGAATGCACCTTCCTTCTGCATGGCTTATCCTTTAGGCCTGGGAGAGCAGGGTCATGATTTCACCTCCTGGTGGCCCTTTCAGACTGGTCACTCCCTGGCCTCCAACTCACCCTTCCCTCTGCATAGCCATGTGGCCAAAGGAACTCCCAATTCAGTGTAAACGGGGCTGTGTCTTGGGACCAGAGCATGCCACCTGCCCTTTGGGGAGCTGAAAGAGCCTGGAAGTGTGTCGGGGACTGGAAGAGGCCAGAGCTGTCTTGAGATAGATCTGCTTTGCAATCATCTGTCTTGGCCACATCCATCCACATAGCAGGGAGCTACCTGGATCTCCACCTGTGGTTCTGGAACTTCCATATGGCTCACGTGGCCCCCTTGTGGCTTATACCATCAATACCAGACGGTAGGCTGGGGGGAACTGAGGAGCAGTGACAAGCCCACCAGCTGCCTGCTAAGCCATCTGGGCAGACCCAGGGGGTCAGGCTGCCAGGAACTGGGGCCCCACCACTGTGCCCACTTCCATCCTCCCCACTCGGGCGTCCCTGGAGACCTCCTTAGGGGAGACCAGTCCTGGGTCAGAAGGCGTCCCATGTTCCCAGCCTCACAGGCTCCTCTGCTGTTTCGGTCCTGCCCAGACTACAGCTTCAGGGAAGCTCTGAAAGGTGACACCAGCTCTCTGAGCCAGGCACCAGCACTACTTCCAAAACGTCTACCAGGGACTTCCCTGGTGGCACAGTGATTAAGAATCCACCTGCCAACGCAGGGAACATGGGTTCAAGCCCTGCTCCGGGAAGATCCCACATGCCACGGAGCAGCTAAGCCCATGCGCCACAACTACTGAGCCTGCGCTCTAGGGCCTATGAACCACAACTACTGAGCCCACGTGCCACAACTACTGAAGCCCACATGCCTAGAGCCCGTGCCCCGCAACAAGAGAAGCCCACGCCATGAGAAGCCTCTGCACCGCAACGAAGAGTAGCCCACGCCTGCTGCAACTAGAGAAAGCCCGCGCGCAGCAACGAAGACCCAACGCAGCCAAAACTAAATAAATAAAATAAATAAAATTTTAAAAAAGGGCCTACTGGACGCACGGATCTCTTTTGGTGGAAAAGGGACGGATTGTGAGAAGCAGGCTGAGGTCTCTAACTTCGTGCCTCCTTCCCTCTGCGTGCCTCCTTTGTTGTCTGTCTGCTTTTGAGGAGGGGACCACTGGGCAGGCAGATTGCAAACAGCAACAGATGATAACTGTTTATAGCAGGAGGGCGTGTGCAGCTGGCTAACGGTCCTTGCCTTGGTGGCTCATAAGCCTCCCGAGGACTAGGTGTGTGTGTTTGCGTGAGTGTTTACGTGGGGTGAATGTGAATGTCTGGGTAGCTCTTTGTTGTACCCTCGTGCCTTTGGGGGGACTGTTCGGAGGTGGGTGCTGTGGGACTCTGCGTTGGTGGGCGTGTGTTCGCCCCCGAATGCTTCCCCAGCCAGGATAGCTCGGCCTGGGACGGGCAGTCCAACGGCCCTACCCGAGACCTTGTGAGGGCCTGTATTTGCCCCAGCACCCCGTTCATTAGCCCCAGCTGGCGAAAGGGGGCAGGGTAGTCGTGTTAGTTGACATATGGTTTATGGGGAAGAGAGCTGTTCAGCGTCACAGTCCCCTGTGCTGTGTATGTATAATTAGGCTGTTGGAGCTCGGGGACCGACTGTAAGAATCACTTGGGGGCTTCCCTGGCGGCGCAGTGGTTGGGAGTCCGCTTGCCGATGCAGGAGACACGGGTTTGTGCCCCGGTCCGGGAAGATCCCACATGCCGGGCAGCGGCTGGGCCCGTGAGCCATGGCCGCTGAGCCTGTGCGTCCGGAGCCTGTGCTCCGCAATGAGAGAGGCCACGGCAGTGAGAGGCCCACGTACCACAAAAAAAAAAACAAACAAAACAAAAAAGAATCACTTGGGACCGAAGCATTTATTTAGGTGATCATTAACTAGAAGATGGGGAAGGAAAAGGACGTGCAATTAGCAAACATCCCCTTCCTGCAGGTTAGTCTGAAATGAAACCCCCTGCAGCCTTCCTCCTGCCATCTCCTGCCATCTGGGGAGGGGCAGGTTGGGGTCCTTTAGGGGCTGCCCAGGGCTGAGGTGGGATGCCTCGGATGGCATCTTCCAGGCACATCCGGGAGCGGGAGCCCCCAAAGTTGCCAGTTTCCCATGACTTCTTTTCTGATACTGCCCTTTGCTCAGCCAAGCACAAAGCATGTATTGATTTATTCAGTTCTCAGCCTGGTACATCTGATGAGAATCGGCTATGTGCTAGGCAAGGGACTGGCCCCAGTGAAATCCCAGTAACCTATTGTCCTGGGTGGAGGCGAGCACAGATAATTGAAATTCTGACTCAGATAATCTCTAAACCTTGTTTTTGCCACTTACTATCAGTGCTGATGCTGGCATGGGGGGCGGGGAGCTTTGTTTTTCTTCATCTTAGAATAGAAGTGGCGCATTTGGGACATTTCGTAGGCAGGAGGGTGTTGGGAGCAGCAAACAGCTTGCTGCTGGTGATAGGGCGCCTAGTGGTCTCTCTGGGGCGACAGCTCAGCCCTGATGTAGGGGAAGGGAGAGCGGCTACCTTGCATACTCCATAGTGAGTGTGGAAACTGAGGCACAGAGATGGTAGAGGCCTGTGGAGAAGGTATGTTGGTATATGGTATATGTCTTGGTATGTGGCACCTCCTACTTTAGAAATGTGTGAGGTTGCGTCCTTGCACTCACTCAGTCTCGCCCAAACTGCCCTAGGGGTGAGCTGGGTAGTGAGAATAGGATGAATGTTTGTTTTGGAGATGAGTCGGCTGAGCCCCGATCACACCACGTCGTGAGGACACCTGCCCAGCGGCAGCCGGGTATGTTCATGGGTCCCTGAGATGACACTAGACTCTGCCGGGAGGACAGGGACACTCCTGTGGGTGGGGGCACCTGGAGGGGGAGCCTTGGGCAGCTTCTGGGATCAAGGAAGAGGAGCAGGGTCTGCTGGGGGGCCCCACGTTCCACATGCATTTCTCTGTGAATGGCAAACCCAGGCGCTTCTGCAGCTTCTTTTCTCTCCCAGGCTCATGTCAGGGCCAGGATTAGGGGAGGAGGCTAATCGGTCCCAGGGTCCTTAGTGCTTGGTTATTTTAGTTTTTTCATTGAAGGATAGTTGATTTACAATATTGTGTTAGTTTCACGTGTACAGCAAAGTAATTCAGATACACACACACACACATATACACACATACTCATATTCTTTGGTTCTTAAAACTTGTTTTGTGGAGAGAGAGGTGGAGGGGTGGTGGCTGGGCTTCTGCTGCCCTTCCTGCAAACCCAGAGTCCAGGTGTGCTGGTAGCATGGCTGCAGTTTCTACCCTCCAAGAGCCAGCAGGAAAGTGGATAGAATTGGGAGGGGAAGGGAGAGGGAGAGGGGAAGGAAGTGTAGTAATGTGCGAGGATAAGTCGGAAGGACGCTGGCTATGCAGGAACCTTGCCTGGGGAACAAGGACCACCAAGGCGTGATGGAGGGAGGGAGCCATGCCTCTGACACTCAGCCAGACACCCACCCACCCATGCCAGTTCGGAGAGACACAGCTGTGGAGCACCAGCCATTGCATTTCAGGGACAAGGGTGCTGGGAGTGAAGCAGAGATTTTTCTGGGAGGCCAACACTGCTCTTTGGTCCTACCTTCTCAGCCTCGGTGTTGCTTTATTTCCTATTCCTCTGGACAGACGCAAGCAGGGGGACCTGGGCCTCTTGCCTGGGCCACAGGTATGGCCACTGGTGAGACCAAAGCCAGACTCACCTCCTCCTCACTTTTCGGCCACCAAGCCCTCGTGGAGGCTGTTGCCGCCCCCAGGGTCCCTAACCCTCCAGTTCACCCTGTTGCAGACCCAGAAAGGTTTATTTCAAGTAACCTGATGAGGTTCATAGGCTATTTTTCCAGTCCCCCCACGGTGAGGCTCAGACCTGAAGCTGAGCCCAACTTTGTTGGAAGACTGGAAGTTTCAGGCCACAGACTGGATCAGAAGCAGAAGCTCTGCCAACTGGTACCCCAAAGCCTGGCTCGGAGAGCCTCCATGGTGTGCACACCGTGATTCCTTAACCAGTGCTGGGCTGGGATCTGGTGGTTCCAAGGTAGGGACAACTTGGAAGCAGCACTGCCAGTTATTTCCTAGAAGACAGGGCTGGATTACTCCAAGGCAGCCACACGCTTACAGAGCCTCTTGCAAACACACACAGCGTCTGCTGGTGTCGCTTATAACCTCTGAGGCTGCCCATCGTCTCCTCTTCATGCTGTTTACGCTGTAGGGTGGTACAGTGCTTGACAGCTCATAAAGCACTTTCTTGAACCCTCCTGGTTCTCACAGCCACAATGGAAGAGAAGAACTATTTTGCCCACTGTAGAGATGAAAAAATTGAGTCTTAGAGAAATGCAGCCCTCTCCCCTCAGGCAGCTGGTAAGACACAAACTTGAGGCTTGTGATTTCAAGTTAGCATTCTTTCTCTTACCCTGAGAAATAAATACTGAGTACAAATAATTACTGAGTATCTACTACTGTATTTCATCGTTGTGAAGACATACTCCCCCCCTCCCCCCCGTCTCATTTAACATCTGTGAAATCAGGCTGCATTTCACTAGCAATAGTGCCATAGTTTGTAATTGGTGGTGTTTTTGCTTTGTTAGTGGTACATAAAATAATATGTATCTTATGATGGGTGTCATTCAAAATTTGACGAAATGTGGCATGTGTACAACTCTGGGGTGTGCAGACGTGGCTTCTGCCTGCCAGGAGTTTTCGGTTAAGGGGAAAGATCAGACAGTCCTAGTAGCCATTCAGATAAAACAGAATATAAGGAGAATTCCCTGGCAGTCCAGTGGTTAGGACTTGGTGCTTCCACTGCTGTGGGCCCGGGTTCAATCCCTGGTCGGGGAACTAAGATCCTGCAGAACGTCTGGCACGGCTGAAAACAAACAAACAACCAAACAAAAAACCCCAAACAGAATATGATACCCAGATCGAGTCCTGTGCTCTGGGAATTCTGACTGAGGGGTTTCAGACAGACTTGAGGGAGGATGGGTGGGATTTGAGCATCCTGCTTCACCTGGACCAATCAGCTGCTCTGAACAGCATATCCAAGCCCTGTTAGCGTGGTGGTTCAAAGCTTGGATGCTGCAGGCCGTCTGTGTTTGCGTCGCTGATGCCACCTATTGACTAGTTATTTAACTCTCAGCCTCAGTTTTCACGTCTGAGAGTGGGGATGGTAATAGTGCCTGCCTCGTGGGTGCTCATGGGAATTAGATAAGAGGATGCATGTAAAGCACTTTGTCAAGGGCCTGGCACCCGTAGTGAGAGTTCAGTAAACGTCAGCTGCCCCCGTCACAAAATTAGTGCCATAAATCCAACAGATTTAGAGCCAGCCGACATTTGTTGATCAATTGTTGTCCCTGTGTTAGGTGCATTCACGTTTGTCATCTCACTTCATTGTCAACAGGAAGGTGGGGGTCATTATTCCAACTTTACAAATGACGAGAATGGGGCCCGAGGTCACAGCTGGCCAGAGGCTGGGCTGGGATTTGGATGCTGGTCTGTCTGAGTCCCAGTCCGGTGCTCTTTTTACCGGACCACAGCTGCTGGTGAGAAATTACAGGCAGGGAAGGAAACCCTGCTGATCCCAGTGGGCTTGCTGCGGGCAGGGTTTTTTATAATCAAATTACTGTCGGGCATTCTTAACAGTGGGTTTTGTGGTGTTGAAGGAAGAGAGGTCTCATTCAGAGGCTTGGAGGCTAATTTGACGGAGGGGAAATGTGTTCAGACCTTAATCTCTCCTTCCCGTCTCCCAGCGGTCAGTGGGCACGTTTGCCCCACTAGAACGGCTGCTGGTCTCTCTGGCCCTCGTTCCTTCTCTTGTACTTGCCTGTCCTCAGGCTCGCTTGCCTGGCGTGTGCACTGCCCTACCCCTCGCCCACCCTGGAGAGGCCACCAGTGTGGGGTCATGCTACCACCGCTGCTCGTGACCCTGCCAAGGGCTGTGGGCCTCCTCGCCTGGAGTCGCCTTCCTGCCCCCTGAGTATAGCACCAACACACGTACCTTCTCTCCCTCCCTGTCCCCCCCTTCCTCTCCATTTCCTCCACCGCATCCCCTCTTTCACCTAGAACACTTGGCTCTGCTACTAACAGGCTGTGTGACCTGAAGCAGGTCAATTGCCATCTCTGAGCTTCATTTCTCACCTCCTCCCCACCTGGATTATCATAAGGGTCAAGTGGGAGGTAGTGGGAATGAATCCTGGGCCTGGATATTGACTCCTGCTCTACCACTGTGTGTCCTGAGATGCAGGACTTGATTTTCTTGTACCTCCACGGCCTTATCTGCAAAACAGGGAGAGTAGCCCCTTTTGGAAGGTCCCTCCCTTGCAGCACAGCCATTGTCCACTCCTCTTTGAGTCCATACAGGCATTGGCTCATCCCCATTACTGTTTCTATTTTATTGAGTTCTAATTATTTACTTCTGTGATTGTCTTAGTCTTTAGATGGAAGTCAGTTCCTTTATTCAGTCCTTCATTCAACGAGTATTTATTGAACACCTACATGCCAGGTGCTGAGGTTAACAGATGAAGTGGGGGAAACACAATTAAATGAGAAATTATAATGCAGAGAGATAAGTGACTCGATAGGGTATATGCAGGATACTATGGGAATACTACCTGGGGGAGGGGTGGATGCCAGGAAGGCTTCCTGGAGGAGGTGACCTCCAAGCTAAGGCCTAAAGGACAAGTAGGAGTCAAGCAAGTAAAGGGGAGTAAGTAGGAGGAGAGGGACTGAGGCTGATCTTCCCAGGGTCCCCAGCCCTGAGCCAGTGCCTGGCCCAGAGGGAATCAGTATGTTAGTTGCCTATCTCTCTTCTTCCTCGCCGCCTCTGGATGTGTTCCTGTGCAGAGGCAGGGGCTTGGACCACAAGGCTTCCTGGGCCCTGGTGTGCTATGGCCAAGGGCCTTGCAGAAGTGTTCTGGATGTGGCATGTCCTGGAGAGTTTGGCTGCAGGGCGGGGGGCGGGGGGGGCCCTGGTATTGACTCATCGGCCCAGAGCAGGAATGCAGATGAGCCAGAAGCAGGTGTGGGAGGGAGCAGGGAGGATACTGAGGATGCAGGAGCCTTATCCAGGGTTCCTTTCTCCCAGGGAGGGAGAGAAGGGCTCGTTAGGGACAGCCCAGTGGGACGCCTTTTGGGGCAGGGAGGCTGGTGAGCTTGATCACATCCCTTCTCCTAACATGATCTTTTATATCAGAATTGTAAGAGCTGGAAGGGACGTTGCCAGCCTTCTCTGTAGCCAGGGTTTCCTCTAGCACGTGACTCCTCCAAATGTGTGAGATGGCTCAGTTCACATCCTAGAAGCCTGTCCCCTTCCCCCCTTCCCTGACCTTCATTGTCACTTGAAGCCCCCAGGGATGGACTCATGCCAGGACCTTCTTTGTCCTCGATTGAGCTGTGCCCTCCCCCAGTCCCTGGGGACATTTCCTGGCCTCTCTGATCTCCCACAGACGCTGTTGTGGTTTCTGGGGCTTAAACAAGCGCAGGATGGGGCTGCGCTGGACAGAGGGGGTGGGCTGTGTGTCTGGCGGCAGGCTGGGCTGGAGGAGGGAAAGCAGAGATAAGATCAGCTTCCTGGGTTTGGCTGAGCAGGTGGTGGGGTACTCTTCACACTGTCTTGGGGGCTGGGGCATGAAGAGTGAGTACGGAGCCTGCACTGGGATGAAGGAATGAAGATCATCATAGTTGCCATTTACTGAGAGTGTTTGTGCCCCACCCTCCCTGGACATATTATATACACCATACCTTATCCTACAGCCACTGTGCAGAGTGGGTCAGATTTTTCCATTTTACAGATGTGGAAACTAAGGCTCAGAGGCCGAGTAACCAGCCTTGCACAGCTTGTAAGGTTCAGAGCGGTGGGTTAAAACCTTGTCTGCTGAACACTAAGTCCAGGGCTATTTCTTCCACACCACGCTGTCTTTTTGTGAGGGATTTAAAAATTCATTCCTTTCCTTTTGAGCTGGGACATTGCTTTTCTCCCAAAGCTGGAACGGGACCGAGGGTCGTGGATGGATATTAAATGTGATGTGTTTATTAGTGTTGGAAGAGACTCCAAGACCCAGGTGAGCCCTGGGCTGAGCTCTGGGGCCTGGTTTCTCACTCTTGTTAATAGCACATCACTCGGTGCTCTGGGCCCTGGGCCGTAGATGCAGTATGAGTTTTCCCAAGCCATTTGCTTTATTTATTTTTAATTTTCCTTGTGGGATAGCCACAGGACATGAGGATCGCTCTCTTTTTTAAGGCACATTAAAAAATTTTTTAAGCCAAAGTAATACATGCAGTGATTAAAAGACAAAACCCAGGCTGTTTTGTGAAAGAAAGCAGTTCACCTTGCCTCTGACCCCCTCCTACAAGCCCCACCTGCAAAGGAACCATATCTTACTCTTTTAGCTGTTTCTTCAAACCTTTGAGTAGGAAGTTTGGGGCTCTGTGAGGGCCATGTGAATGCCCTTATAGGTGCAGGCACCTGTTTTCTTTCTCCTACTTCGTTTTTATTCTCCTTACACATGGAGCTTCTCAATTCGCAGATGGAAAATTGAGGTCCCAAGCCAGTGGGGCCTGCCTTGAGTCCCACAGCATCCCGTGCCCCAGTCTTTCCTCTCGTCACGCATCACAGGCCAGCAGCATTAAGAACTCACTCGAGATAAGAATGGAGGGACTTCCCTGGTGGTCCGGTGGTTAAGACTCTGTGCTTCCACTGCACGGGGCATGGGTTCGATCCCTGGTCAGGGAACTAAGATCCCACGTGCCGCATGGCGGGACCAAAAAAAAAAAAAAAAAAAGGTAAGGATGGAAGGACAGGAATGCTTCCCGCACCTTGACTCTCCCACACCCCTAAATGGTGGCATGGTGCCTCTCCCCTGGGATGGACCCCTTGCCCTTACTACGTATGATGTGTGGTGGCTCCACCAGCCCTGGGCTCCCCAGAAAAACAGCACTGGCGAAGGAGGGGTCAAAGGTCAGGCCTAGTCAGTGTGGAATAAGAGCTCCGGGCGGACACCCAAATCCTGCAGTTCCTTGTTTAATCTCAAGGAAGTTGTTCAGCGTCATCAGCCGCAGCAGCTGGGGTGGTAGCAGCCACAGCTACAGTGTTGCTCAGACAGACAGTCAGGGCCCCCTGACTCGCCGGGGAAGGCACTGGTGGAAGATGATGGATTTCTTAAAGAACCTTTTGGTGAGTGCACCCGGGCTGTGGGGCAGCGCCTGTCCACACCGGCTGCCTGGAGTGGCTGGGTCAGGGAGGAGCCAGAACCCCTCCTGCTGTCACCTGGCAGGGAGCCCCTGGTGCCTGCTGGCCTATTGTGGGGTATGGAAGCCACCTGTCACTCAGGGGAAGGAGGAACAGAGATTAGGGACAGAGGGGATTGTGTGTGTGGAGGGGACATGGGAGGGCGTGGGACAGAATCGGGGACCAGAGCCTTTCTTCCCTGGCGTGGCGGTCCTGGCATGAGACCGGGCAGAGCTCACCTCTGTGCTCCTCTGTCAAGGCTTCCTGATGCCGGGTGAGGGCCTGAGGGGACCCTCAGCCAACTGCAGGCTGTGCCAGGTGGGGTGCCCGGGTGGGAGAGGGAGGGACTCTGTAGCTGGGCTTCCGCCTGGCTCCAGGCACACGGAGCTGGCGGGCCCGCCCTGTGGGTCCAGCCCTCTCCCCTCTGTGCTGTGTGCCTGGGATGGCCCTGGCAGGGGACTCTGTCCTGTCACAGAGCCCCCGAGCTGTGCTGTTAGCGTGACACTTGGGAGTGGTGTGTGTGACGTTCCTGCTGGCCTGGGAGTTAAGGTCCTTTCCTGCCAAGTCAGCTAGTCCCTGGAGGCTCTGTGGGCCCCCCTGTTTCGTCTCTGCCAGGCCCCTGTGCGCATGGGGGCCCAGGCTGACTCGGCCAGGTTGGAACTGCTGGCCTCTTCTCATTCACGACCTACCTGCTGCAGGCGGGGGTGGGCTGTGTTCTTTCCTTTCTTTCCCTTCCTGGGCTATGACAGTTTAGAGAGAGTGTGGGGAGTGATAGGACACTTGTTAGGGGGTTGGACCAAGGGGTTCCCCAATCTCAGGCTGTGCTACCACTGGCTCCGGAATGGGGGGCAGGGTGTGAGCCTGGTGACACTGACACAAACCGAAATGGCCTGACGCCCCTGGACCTTGGCAGGATATGGAGTGGTGCATCGGAGGGTTTTAAGCTGGAGACGGATGTCATCTGATTTATCTTTCAGAAAGACCATGTGGCTGTTGTCCGGGGGGCTGATTAGGGAGGCATTGGTGTGGAGGCTGGGAGGCTGCTACCTGGTCCTGATGAGGGGCAGTGAGAGGTGATGGAGGTGGGGGAGCTGCTGAGACGTGCTCAGACTTGGGATATGTTTTGACAGTGGACTTGCAGGTCTGTTGCGTGTGGGGAATGAGGAGGAAGAAATCAGTGATGATCCTGGGGGTTTTCTCCTGAGTGTCGGGATGGGTGGACGATGGGGAGACTGGCTAAGGTGGAGGAAAGTTTTTGAGGGAAAGAGTTAATGATAAAAAAAAAAAAGAGTTAAGGAGTGTTCTAGTGTTCTGTTGGACCTAGTTAAGTCTGAGATGTCTGTCAGACACGCGTGTTGAGATGTGGAGTTGGCAAACCCAGATAGATCTGGACCTGAATCTGGCTTCTGCCTTTACTAAGTGTGTTCACTTTGGGCAAGTTGCTTAATCACTCAACCCCTTCCACCCCTCTAACCCTCCCTCCCTGGGACTAATGGGGTGGCATTTGTACTAATGAGGCGGCACTGATTTAGTGCCCCAGTGCCTGGCATGTCACGTGTGCCCAAAAGAGGATACCTTGGGGCTCCCTACACTTTCCTTACATCTTCTCATTTTCCAGCTCAGAAACATTCAATGGCTCCCTATTGTACAGAGCAGAGCTTGGAAATTGTGTCTTGTGGACTGACTTGGCTCATAGACGAATTTTGTTTGGTCCACGTAGAGATTTTAAAAACTTTTAATTGGTTATTAACGCATAAAAGTTGGGAGAGTTTACATACAAATTTGGATTTCTGGCTTATCCTGAAAAGTTGAAAACTCTGGTAACATTGAGCTTGCATTTCCTCTTGCAGCCTGGCAGAGATGAGCAGCAGTTGCCTCTTTTGGAAGGAGCACGTACTCTTCAGTTTACCATTGTTTCAGTCCCCCAACTCTTGTTGTTGTTGTTGAGGGGAAATTTTCACAATGTAAAATTAATCATTTGAAGTGAATAATTCGGGACTTCCCTGGCGGTCCAGTGGTTGAGACTTCGCCTTCCACTGCAGGGGGTTTGGGTTCGATCCCTGGTCGGGGAGCTAAGTTCCCACGTGCTTCGGGGCCAAAAAACCCACAACATAAAACAGAAGCAATAGTGTAACAAATTCAATAAAGACTTTAAAAATGGTCCACATCAAAAAAATAAATAAATAAAGTGAATAATTCAGTGGCATTTAGTATATTCACGATATTTTGCAACCATCACCTTTATCTAGTTTTAAACTATTTACATCACCTCCAAATAAAATCCCATTAAGCTGTTGCTCTCCATTCTCCCCCAGCTCCAGCCCCTGGCAAACACTCATCTGCCTTCTGTCTCTATGGATTGATTTACCTATTCCAGATATTTTACAGAAATGGAATCATACAGTATGTGACCTTTTGTCTCTGGTATCTTTCATATGGGATGTTTTTGAGGTTCATTCACATTGAAACATTTATTAGCACTTCATTCCTTTTTATGCCTGAATGATATTCCGTTGCATGGATACACCACAGTTTGTTTATCCATCCAACAATTGATGGACATTTGGGTTGTTTCCACCTTTTGGCAAGTGTGAACAGTGCGGCTCTTTAGTGTACAAGTGAAGAACATTCTTGTGCAAGTATTTGTTTGGGTACCTGTTTTCAGTTCTTTGGGTATCTACCTAGGAATGGAATTGCTGGGTCATATGGCAGCTCTATGTTTAACTTATTGAGGAACCGCCAAATTGTTTTCCACAGCAGCTGTACCATTTTACATTCCCACCAGCAATGTATGAGGGTTCCAATTTTTCCACATGCTTGCCAACACCTGTTATTTTCTATTTTTTGATTATAGCCATCCTAGTGGGTATGAAAGTGGTATCCCATTGTGTTTTTTTTTTTTTTTTTTTTTTTTTTTTGTGGTATGCGGGCCTTCCTCTGCTGTGGCCTCTCCCGTTGCGGAGCACAGACTCCGGACGCGCAGGCTCAGCGGCCATGGCTCACGGGCCCAGCCACTCCGCGGCACGTGGGATCCTCCCAGACCGGGGCGCGAACCCGGTGCCCTTACGTCAGCAGGCGGACGCGCAACCACTGCGCCACCAGAGAAGCCCTCCATTGTGGTTTTGATTTGCATTTCCCCATGACTAATGACGTGGAGCATTTTTTTCATGTGCCTATTGTCAATTTGTATATCTTCTTTGGAGAAACGTCTATTCAAGTTCTTTGCCCATTTTAAAATTGGGCTGTTTGTCTTTTTGTTAAGTTGTAAGAGTTCTTTATATATTCTGGATGCTAGGTGCTTATCAGATATATGATTTACAAATATTTTCTCCCATTATGTTGGTTGTCTTTTTACTTTCTTGATAGTGTCCATTAAAGCACAGAAGTTTTAAATTTTGATGAAGTTCAGTAATTTATGTTTCCTTTTTTATTGGTGTCATATTTAAGAATCCATTACCAAATCTAAGATCATGAAGATTTAACTTATGTTTTCTTCTAAAAGTTTTACAGTTTTAGCTCTTAGGTTTAGGTTGTTGCTTTTTGTATTTTTGTATATGGTTTGAAGTATAGGTGTCCAACTTCATTTCTTTTGCATGTGGGTATCCAGTTTTCTAGCACCATTTGTTGAAAAGACTGTTCTTTCCCCATTGATTAGTCTTGACCCCCTTGTCAAAAGTCAGTTGGCCATAAATGCATGGATTTATCTCTGGACTCTAAATTCTGTTCCATTGGTCTATATGTCTATGCTTATTCTAGTACCACACTGTTTTGATCACTGTAGCTTTGTAGTAAGTTTTGAAATTGGGAAATGTGAGTTCTTTTTCAAGAATGTTTTGGCTTTCTGAGTTCCTTGAGTTCCCACATCAATTTTAGGATCAGCTTTTCAATTTCTGCAAAGAAATCCAGCTGGGATTTTGATAGGGATTGGATTGAATCTGTAGATCACTTCGGGTGATTACTGCCATCTTAGCAGTATTGGGTCTTCCAACCCATGTACAAGGAATGTCATACCATTTATTTAAGTCTTCTTTAATTTCTTTCATCAATGTTTTTTGGTTTTCAGTGTGTGAATCTTTTACCTCCGTGTTTAAATTGTTCTAGGTATTTTATTCTTTTTGATGCTCTTGCAAATGGAATTGTTTTCTTAATTTTACTTTCAGATTGTTCATTGCTGGTGTATAGAAATACAAATGACTTTTGTATGTTGATCTTGTACTCTGCAATCTTGCTGACTTCCTTTATTAGCTCTAGTAGTGTTTTTGTGGATTCTTCGGGTTTTCTATATTGGATTATGTCATCTGCAAATAGAGATAGTTTTATTTTTCCTTTTCAGTATGGATGCCTTTCAGGGCTTCCCTGGTGGCGCAGTGGTTGAGAGTCCGCCTGCCGATGCAGGGGACACGGGT
>NC_041227.1:91832090-91854446 GCF_002837175.3 Physeter macrocephalus | reverse complement strand
GTGAGAGGCCCGCGTACCGCAAACAAACAAACAAACAAACAAACAAACAAAAAACAAACAATATGGATGCCTTTCATTTCTTTCTCTAATTGCTCTGGCTAGAACTTTCAGTACACTGAATAGTAGTGGTGAAAGTGGGCATCCTTGTTTTGTTCCTGGTCTTAGGGGAAAAGCTTTCAGTATCATTGAGCATGATGTTAGCTGTGGATTAAAAAAAAAAGCCCTTTATCTTGTTGAGGAAGTTCCTTTCTACTCCTAGTGTTCCGGATGTTTTTATCATGAAAGGGTATTAGATTTTGCCAAGTGCTCTTTCTGCATCAATTGAGATGATTATGTGGTTTTCCCCTTCATTCTATGAATGTGATATATTACATTGATTGATTTCCTTATGTTGAATCAAGCTTGCATTCCTGGGATAAATCCCACCCGGTCACAATGTATAATGTGCTGTTGGATTTGGTTTGCTAGTATTTTGTTGAGAACTTTTACATCTATGTCCATCAAGGATATTGGTCTGTAGTTTTGTTTCCTTGTAGTTTCTTAGTATGGTTTTGGTAATGCTGGCCTCACAGAATGAATTAAGAAGTGTTCCTTCCTCTTCAGTTTTTTGGAAGAGTTTATGTAGGATGGGTGCTAATTTTTCTTTAAATGTTTGGTGAAATTTACCATGAAGCCATCTGATCCTGGACTTTTCTTTGCTGGGAGGTTTTGGATTACCGATTCAATCTCTTATTATCTCTTCATTCTTTTATGTTACTTGCCTGGTACTTGTAGTCATTTGCATTTTCAAATCCTCTCTTACAGATTTAAATATAAATCTGCCTGATTTTTAAGAAGTCCTATAAAAACCAGCCATCCTCCCACCCTTCCTCCCTGCCCAATCTCAGCTCTGGCCAGGTTGGTCCCTTTCACATACCCCCTGCATTAAACATTATAATTCCATAGGTCAGTGGTTCTCACAGTGTAGTCCCTGCATCAGGAGTATCAGTATCACCTGGGAATGTGTTAGAAATGCAGATTCCCTAGGGGTGGGACCAGAAACCTGTGTTTTAACAAGCTCTCCTGGTGATTCCGTTGTATCACCATTGCCATAGGTAATAGAGAGCCTTGTAGGCTCCTGGCCCAAGCTGACATAGTTGAAGCTGTGCCTCTGCAGGACTCAAGCAGCTGAGGAGCTATGTTCCGTGTGCGTTGGTATGAAGGGAGACCAAAGAAGGGAAAGAGAAGCATGAAGGTTGCACAGGGGAGAGGGTGGAAGGAGGCTTGGTTGGAATAGGACCTGGATGCAACTTACTGGGGACACCTGTTGGCTGTCCAGGGTGAGGGGTGCAGTCTGTGGCCAGAGAAGAGACAGCCCTTACTAGCACATGCATTGGCCTGTCCTGCCCTGACTGTAGCCATCCTGAGGAGATAGCCCTGACCACCCACAGGCCTAGGAGTCAGTCTCCCCTGCCCACTTCATTCTCATTCATTCAGGAAATGTTTCTGGAGCATCTACTCTGTGCCAGGCAGCTGTAAGTCCAGGGATATAGCAGTGAACAAAATAATCAGAGCCCTACCCTCAAGGACCTTCTATTCTAGTGAACCACCCTTTGCCTTCTTCTGCAGGTTCCAGCAACCAGAGTGGCGGCCAGCTGGCCCTCACCCTGATATCCTCTGGATGGGGGCCTCTGAGCCAGCAGCAGAGCCAGGGCAGCGCAGCATGTGCTGTGCTTGGGCGGCCTTGGGACACATCCAGGCTGGCTCCTGATGGGGTGTGTGCTCTGGTTTCCCAGCTCCCCCAGCTTTCCAAAAATCTCTACAAAATTCTCCAGAAATCCTTTTTTTTTTTTTGCGGTACGCGGGACTCTCACTGTTGTGGCCTCTCCCGTTGTGGAGCACAGGCTCCGGACGCGCAGGCTCAGCGGCCGTGGCTCACGGGCCCAGCCGCTCCGCGGCATGTGGGATCTTCCCGGACCGGGGCACGAACCCGCATCCCCTGCATCGGCAGGCGGACTCTCAACCACTGCGCCACCAGGGAAGCCCCAGAAATCCTTTTCTTTTGTGGTGTCTTCCTTCTCTGTGTATTGAGGAAACCTGCTCAGACCCGTTTTCTTCCTCTCCTCAGCATCACCTAGCCCACATCTCCATCCCATTCTCCTGGGACTGTGTGGGGTGGAAGACACCTTGTCCTCCATCCTTATCTTGTTTTACCGTTTCTGGTTGCTATTGACATGCCTTTGCCTCCTCGTGCATGTCCTGGGCTGAGGTGGGATAAGAAGACACCTGCTGCTGGGCACGGAGCGAGTTCTGCGTTGGGTGCTGTGTCCGGCTCCGCAGACTGGCTCACGTTATCCCACCACAGCCCTGTGAGTCGGTGCCGTTTTGAGCCTTGTTCCAAGGTGCAGGCGCTCAGACAGCCTCGTCCTGTGTGTGAGCCGTGGGCGTGTGGTGCCTTCTGGGCAGGGGTGTAGGAAGACTGCTCACACACACATACAGCCCGCCTGCAGGAGGGGAGCAGAGGAGGCCAGAGCTAGGGCAGGACCCCCAGCAGGGATCTGGCGGGCAGCAGGTGGATGGCCGCGGGTGCTACTTCAACTAGGGTCAGAAAGGGAGAAGAGGAGGAGGGAGAGGGGAGTGCGCTGGTGGGGGCCCTTGCTGCGATGCAGCAAGAAGGAGAGAACAGGTGGCCACCCATCTGCCAGGAAAGGTCACGTCCACGTGTAGAGCTGCTGTGGACCGGAGAGAGGCAAGCCAGGCCGCTCCTGCCCGCGGGAAGGGCACAGGGTGCTGAGATGGGGTGGCGGCCCTCCTATGCTCGCACACGCTGCATTCCTTCCGTTGCTTCTACTTCTTCACCACCCGGGCAGGGGGCTGGCACCAGAGTGAACAAGTAGGGGCATCGGGAAGATTCCTCAAGACTGGCCTTGCAGCTCCTGTTCACTTCTGTTCCTGCTGTGTCGGACCTCCCCTGGCCTTCTCCCCGCAAGGACTCATTTTGTTCTTCTGAAGGAAGACTGGTCGGTTTCTATACTGAGAGGTGGGAGGACACGGCTTAAACCCGGACCGAACCTTGGGGCCCAGCCTGTGGCTTCCTTGGCTGGGTGCTGGCTCTCGGTGATTATTTCACATCCTACTTGACTGGCTGTTAAAGCAGAGCCCAAGGGGAAATGCTGGCCGCTGCTCTGATTTGGGTGTTGATGGCTGTTGCTAATAATAAATTAGACAGCTGGGCCGCTGCTATTGATGAGAAGGCCAAATTACATTTCTCTGTGAAAATCCAGCGCCTGGCTTCCCAATGGAGGGAGATCCCCTTCCGAAGAATGCTTTAGGCATTCTGTCCTAAAGGGCCTGTGGGACGATGCCAGTGAGTCCGTGAGCATTTATTGAGTGCCTGCTGTGTGCCCTTGGCCGCGTGAAGCAACCCCAGGGGGTGTGGACAAGGGTGGGACTCAGTGGCCGGAGCTGCCGTTCCAGGCTGGCCTGAGTCACCCTGCTTCTGGGTGGAAAAGGAGACTTGCTGTTTGCCAAGGTTGGAGCTGTCCCATTGGAAAGTTCAACAAGTCACCATGAAGTGGGGCTAGGCCAGCTGGGGCCAAGTTGCCACTGGCTGATTTCTGCTCCTGGACACTGTCCACGCAGCAATCGTCCACCCAGTGTGTTACTCAGGGCTCAGGCTGAATCACAGCCCTTTCATCTCACCGCCTGCGCCAGCCCTGAGGCCATGAAGCATCTTCATTCGGGAAATAGACCCATTTTTAACAGTAATCTCAACACGCTGCCTCTGGAAAGACCAATGAAATCAAGGAAAGCGAAAGGTACTAGACCGTCTCCCAACAGGACAAAGCTTGTTTCCAGAGCGAGCTTTCTAACAGTTCCGTATAGTAGTTGCTGTTTACTGCGTGCTGGCCGTGGACCAGGCCCTGGCACTTCTTGTCCATGTTCTTACTTGATCCTCACATGAGCCCTGGAAGGCAGGGGCTGATCCCGCTTTCAGGTGAGGGAAGTAAGAGAGATTGAATCGCGTGCCTTGTGCCGCACAGCCGGCCAGTAGCAGGTCGGTCACTTCCCATACCTGGCTTTGACCGCTGGGTTCTACGCCCTCCTGTTGAGTTGGCCTTCTGTATCCACGGGTTCTGCATCCACAGATTCAACTAAAGACTTCGATTTTAATCCCCGGTTGGTGGAACCTGCGGGTAAAGGGGGCAACTGTGCTATGCCATTTTAAATAAGGGACTTGAGCATCCTTGGATTTTGGTATTTACAGGGGTCCTGGAACCAATCCCCGCCAGATACCATGGACGACTTTATCTTTCTACCGTACCCAAACCTCAGCAGCTCTCCAGCGCCTTCCAGATTAAGCCTGAATTCTTGGCGTTCGGAACCTCTCAGGCCTAGACCCCAGCCCTCCTTTCCAGTCTGAACTTCAGGATGTGGGCCCAGAGGCCTCAGGCAGCCAGGTTCATCCACTCACCATTCGCTGAGTACACACCGTGCTTCTCCACCTTTGCCCTCACAGTTACCACCGCCTGTAATGCCCTCTCCACCCTCTCTATCAGGTGATTTCTGTTTATCCTTTAAGGTCTGGTTGGAATCCAGCCTCTTACAAGAAGACTTCCTTGATGTGGTAGTTTTAAAATATGTCCACAAGTTCTCTGCTACTTTTCTCCTTCAGAACCTAATTCCCCTCCCCTTGAGTGCGGGCTGGTCGTGGACACTAGCTTCTAAAAGAATAGGATGAAAGGGAAAGGATGGTGTAAAGGTAGTATAGCTTCCTTCATGCTTTCTCTCTTGGATCACTTGCTCCGGGGGAGTCAGCCGCCACGTCTTGAGGACACTCGAGCAACCGATGGAGAGGTCCGTGTGATGGGGAAGTGGGCCGTCCTGCTGACAGCCTTGTGAGTGCGCCATCTTGGAAGCAGATCCTCCAATCCCAATCAAGCCTTCGGGTGATGCAGCCTCTGCTGACATCCTGAATGCGACCGCCTGAGAAATCCTGAGCCAGAACTGACCAATGAAGCCACTTTGGAATTCCTGACCCATGGACATTGTTCTGAGTCACCAAGTTTTGGGGTAATTTGTTCTACAGCAGTGCAGAGCTAATATCCTCACCACCCAGCAAGAAGTGCTTCATGCCTCCTCTGAACCACTGGTCATCTGTAACATAACCCTGTGTAACTTTGTCTCATAATTAAGGTCAAGTTACCCTAGAAATGGAGCCCTTGCCTGGTACTTCCAGTGACCAGTCCATGCCTTGCCAGCGCTTAATCATTTGGGGTTAATTGATTAACCAACACAAGGGCATTATGTAGGAACACACCTAAGGTATTTTTGGTTGCCAGTTTATATGGATCCCAGGGGGTAAGCTGGATATGGGGGTGACTCTTAGTCTATAACACACAGGGCCATGGTTAGACCTGGAAATGAATTGGCCCGAATTTCAGGGGCTTTCTGTGGGCACAAAAGGCTGTATAACTTGTGTCCTTGAGCACAGCATCTTACGAGGGTACAGGAAGGGCATGTAGCAGGAGTTGGGAGAAGCAAAGAAAGGCATGCCAGAGCCTCTACTTACGTGTTGAAGTCTTTGCAGTTGATTAATTGCAAAAATAATTTATAATTGTTACAGAAAATTTAAAAAATACTGAAAAGCAAAAAGGAAAAGAATTATCCTTAACTTATAACTCATTTTGGCATATATCCTTCAAGATATTTTTCTCTGGAGGGGTGATATGTGTATTCAACATATATGTTGAGGAAAAAGGGGTCACATTGTTCTAAACCCTACTTTTCTCACTTAGCAGTACAACGTGAATCTTCCTAGTAGCGTAATCAACACAGATCTCCTCTTAGAGTATTTTATTGTACGGGCATACTTCCTTGTATGATTTATTCTTTTCCTCATTGATGGGTACTTCGGCTCTTTCCACTTTTTTTACCCATAAACAGTGTTTCGACAAATATCCTTGTATATATATCTTTGTGTAGTTGCCCAAATATTGCTTTTGGGTAAATTCCTTTAAGGGGGTTTATGGGCCAAAATACATGAACATTTTTCAGGCTTTGGACACATAGTACCAAATTGCCCTTCAGAAAGTACCAGGCGCACACTTACCTACAGTCCTTGCCAACACTGGATTTTCTTTTGAATTGTGGCCAATCTGATAGGTGAAAGATATTATCTTACTATTATCTTAATTTCTTTCATAACTTGGGAGGTTGGGCGTGTTCCATTTGTTTATTGGTCATTTTATATTTCTCCTTTAGCATGTTGTTTGTTCCTGTCCTTTGCACATTTTTCTGTTTTCCTTTCCAAAACTTATTTCTTTGAAATTGAATTATACCAGTAATGTAGGTCTACCTGCTTGTGAAGCAGGCCATGTATAAAGCAAAACCCCCTTCACTACTCTCTCCGCCTTCTCGATATAATCACTTTTTGATAGTGTGAGGTATATTCTTCTGTATTATTTTCTATGCATTTATATACATAAATACAGGTCATTTTAGGTTTTCTTTTTATTAAAAGGGGATCGTATTCTATGTGATGTTCTGATTTGCACCCCCCCGTTAATATATCTTGGAGAGCATCTTATATAAGCAATATAGATCTGCTGCTTTCTTTTTGAATAACTGAGTAGTTTTTCTTTTTTGAACAGCTTTATTGAGATATAATTCAGTACCATAAAGCCACCCATTTAAAGTATACAGCTTAATGGTTTTTAGTATATTTACAGAATTGTGTAACCGTTACCCACAGTCAATTTTAGAACATTTTCATCAGCTCAGAAAGAAACCATATATCCTTTAGTTATCACCTTCCAAATCCCCCATTTCCCTCAGCCCTAAGCAACCACAAATCTACTTTTTGTCTCTATAGATTTGCCTATTCTGGATATTTTATATTAATGGAATCATGTGGCTTTTTGTGTCTGGCTTCTATTACTTAGCATAATGTTTTCAACGTATATCCATGTTGTAGCATGAGCCAGTACTTCATTCTTCTTTTTTGTTAATGGATGAATACTATTCCATTGAATGGATATGCTATAATTTGTTTATTCAAAAGTTGATGGACTTTTGGGTTGTTTCCACTTTTTGGGTATTATGAATATTGCTGTTGTGAACATGAGCTTACAAGTTTTTGAGACATATGTTTTTAATATGTGTTTTCACTTCTCTTGGGGGTATATACCTAGGAGTGGAATTGCTGGGTCAAATGGTAGTTCTTTTTATGTTGCTGGATTCAGTTTGCTAGAATTTTGGCATCTATTTTCATAAGCTATATTGGTCTGTAGTTTTCTTTTCTTGTGATGTTAATTTTGGTGTCAGTGTAGTACTAGCCTTATGGGATAAGTTGAGAAGCGTTCCCTCTTCTATCTTTGGAAGAGTTTGTGAGGAATTGGTATTACTTCTTCTTTAAGGGGTAGAATTCACAACTGAAGCCATCTGGACCTGGGCTTCTCTTTGTGGGTAGTTTTTTGATTACTAATTCAATCTCTTTATTTAATATAGGTCTTTTTAGATTTTCTGTTTCTTCCCAAGTCAGTTTTGGTACTTTGTGTATTGCTAGGAATTGTCCATTTCATCTCAGTTATTGGCACACAGTTTTTCCTAGTATTTGTATTTTATTCTATGTAGCTTATCCTAACCAATTTCCTACATTTAAGTTGTTTCCATTTTCTGCTGTTACAAAAAATGCTGCAATGGCCATTATATTGTATCTATCTTTGTGTTCATGTGTAAGTGTGTTTATAGTACACATTCTTCGAAGAGGAATTGTTGGGTCAGAGGTCTGTGTATTTAAAATGTTGATTGTTTCTACCTCCTTGTCCTCTTTTTGCTCATCTTTCTAGCCTTACTGATCTGAATAAGTTCTTTATGTCTATTATTCTCGGTATCCTGGAGATTGGAGTTGGTAAGAACACACAGAACGAGTGGGAAGGATAGGTTTGAGAGCTGGGTGTTTGATGGCTGCTTCTGGTCAAGGGTGCTTGATGGGGGTGACCCAAGCTTGTCCTCAACCCTGTACATTCACAAGTGGGGTTTCCAGACCCTGAACTGCTGGGGGGTCAGAGACTCTTTGCCTCTGATGGGCCACCTCTAGCCTGGGAGAGGTCACATGGAGTCTGCAGCAGGGCCAGGTCTCTGCAGGTGACTCCACAAGGGTCCTTTCCATGGTCGTTCTCTTCTGAGAATGCTGAGGGTGACGGCGCTGCAGGCAGTTCTGGCCCATTGGTGCCTGCAGAGGAAAGCAGGGTGGATGCCCTGCCTCTGCATGAAGAAGTGACAAGGACATGCTTCCTTTTCACTGCTTTCTTTTGTTTCCTATTCATCTGGGGACTGTCTCTTCTGGGCGCTCATTAACTCGTGGCTTGCCAGTGCCCCGCTGTGGGCAGTGATCTTATGACAAAAAAGTGTAGCTGTTTTCACAGAGCGGGAAGTGGGGACACTTCTGGGGCAACCTCTGCATGTGTCTGTTAGGGTAGAGCTTTCAGTCCCTCACCCTTTCATTCCACTTTTTCTCCTTTTGGTCTTACCTGGAGTTTACGAGGGTGGCACCAAAGTAGGTTAAAAGTTTGGACTTACGTAGTTTATGATTTTAAAAATAACCCATCCAGGCCACAGGAGGCTGCAGTTCAATGGTTTTTAGGTTTTGCTCACCAGTTCTTGGGTCCCAAAAGGTGCCTTGGGGACAGGGGACAGGGACAGGCAGAGGTGGCACATCAGGGGCTCTGCCTTGGCCAGAGCAGCTGTGCTTTTACTGGTTTTGTATGTTGGAGTTCTAAGTGAGACTTCTGTGAGAAGACAGAAGAGCTGCGTGTTGCCACAAAAGTTGGAAAACTCCTTGTGTGGGACATCTTGGCCTCACCGTTGTGCTGAACACATCCCAGACACGAATCCTGCTGGAGGCTGAATCCCAGGGCTGACAGGCGTTTTGGAGACCTTGGCTTTTCCCAGGGACCCCTCCCTCTTGACAGAGACCGAGTAACTGTTCTCCCCAGGGCCATTTGCCAGCCCCAGCATGCTTTTCTCCCCCTCTTGTTGTATGGGGTTTTCTGGCCCTCCAGCCCTGCAAAGGCAAGATCAAATGATCTTGTCTCTTGATCCAAATGAATTTTGTCCCTGGGGAAGCCCTGGGTCGAGCTTCCAGACAGGCAACGGAGAGGCTTTCTCAGCAGACCTCCTGGCTGACGCCCCATCTTTCTCTCCCCGCCCTCTCTGTGTCTTTCAGTCAGCGGAGTTCTTTGAGATGCTGGAGAAAATTCAGGTGAGCGCCCTCATTGTCGGGGGAGCCAAGTACCGGGTGGGGATGCTGCAGTGACCTCAGCGGACACGACACCAGCAGAACCCACAGGCGAAACTCGGGTCCTTGGAGGGAGGGCAGAAAAGAGAGAAGTCACAGTCCTGATGGCCTGGACCACCTGAGGCCACTTCCATGTCGAACGGCACAGAGGATTCTGGGACGGCTCCCGCCTGAAGGATGGAGAGAAGACAAACAGAACCTGCCAGCAGGGCAGACAGATGTGGGGAGGGTTTGAGAGGGTCCGTTGTTCCTGGAATGGGTTGGAAAGAAAGCCCCTTCTTAGGGGACTCATCTCACATCTGCGAGGCAGAGCCGCGGAGTGGGAGACAGACCTGAGTTCAAATCCTGCATCGAATACTCGCCAGCACTAGTTCCTTCCCTTTTCTAAGCTTCTCGCTCCTGTTTTCTGTCTACTCACAGCACTGTTCTCACCTCACTCTGACACCAGACGTGTGGCAGTTTTCCCACACTAAACAGTGCTGCGAAACCAGCTGGGTGCCCTACAGTTTCACTCAATTCTGAGACTGTCTACCTGGAGATAGGGTCAGATCCCACAGGTGAAGGGCTCAGTCTCACAAGACCACCCTCCTCCCCTGACTTCAACACCAATCCCAGGTCCAGGTTGGCACCTGTGCTTCTGACTCACTGGCTACAAATCGGAGGTTCCCACGACCCCCTCCTCGGGTTCGATTAATTTGCTAGAGTGGCTCACAGAACTCAGGAAAGCAGTTTACTACTAGATTATCAGTTTATTATAAAAAGCTGTAACTCAGGAACAGCCAGATGGAAGAATGGCCTAGGGCAAGGTATGTGGGAAGGGGTGCAAGCTTCTATGCCTTCTTTGGGCACAGCATGTGTTCACCAACCAGGAAGTTCCCTAAACCCTGTCCTTTTGGGTCTTTGTGGAGGCTTCTTTACATGGGCATGATTGATTAAATCATTGGCTATTGGTGATTGATTGAATCTCCAGCCCCTCTCCCCTCTCTGGAGGTTGGGGGTGGGGCTGAAAGTTCCAACCCTCTAATCGGGGTTGGTTCCCCTGGCAACAAGCCTTCATCCTTAGGGGCTTCCCAAAAGTTACCTCATTAACATAGACTTGTAATAAGACACTCCTTTCACCTTTATGGCTCTGGAGCTGTTTCAGGAATCAAGGACAAAAGTCCAAATGCTATAACAAAAGATGCTCCCATTGCTCTTATCACCTAGGAAATTCCAAGGGTTTTAAGAGCTCTGTGCCTCAAATTGCATGAAGACCAAATATATATTTCTTATTATAAATCACAATATCACAGCTTCTATAAATAAGAATGCCCGCTTACATGTAAAACACCCACTTACATGGTTGTTGGGATGAAATGAGAAATATGTAAATACTTTGTAGGCATTGCACAAAAATCAGTGTTCAGTGTTGGGGGTCCTTTATAATCACCCCTCAGCAAGGGGTCAGGGGTCACAGATGGGAACCACTGCCCTAGGGAATATGGGGGGAGGTCCAGAAGGCTTAATAAATGTAGGTGGGAAGAAGATGCTGATAATAGCCCACGTATTTCAAGCACTTCTCTGGGCTCAGAGATAGACAGGCGTTATCTCATGTCTTCCTGACAAGGCCCACAGGAAGTAGACATATTATTATTATCCCCATTTCACAGGTGAGAAAACTGAGGCACAGAGATATTAAATAAAACACTTAAGGGCTCAGGGCTAGTAAGTAGCTTCAAGGCTTAGCCACTATATTATGGTGCTCTTTACCCTAAGTAGCTGCTGCAGGCTCCAGGAAGGAGGATCTGGTAGTATGGAAGCTCTAGGAGGAGAGGCAGAGAGTGTGCCCACAATGGGCCTGAGATGCAGGTGGAGATGCTGAGAAGGCAGCTGCTACCAGCAAGCGTGGTCCTCATGGGAAAGCCAGGTCTCCCTAAGGGGGGAGGGGGAGGGACTGTTTGAGGGAAAACTATTATTAGTGGTTGTGTCATTATCACGAGCAAGTTATTAAAATCCTGCTCTGTGCCCAGCAGTGTGTGGACTACAAACTGATTTATGTGCATTTAGGGAACGTACAGTCAAGTTGCGGAAACAGGGAGGACACCGGCCTTGACAGGGAGTGATGGGAGGCAGTGTGTAATAGGTGCTCAGTAAAGCGGGTATCTTCACCTCGAGCCACGGAATCCCCGCACTCTGGCAAGCTGGCGGGGAGTTTGCGGCTCACCCTGCCTTCTCTCTGGTTGCTCCCACGATCCACTCACCCCTCACTGCTAGCCGAGGCCCCCGGCCTCCCCAACAAAGGGCTTCTCTGAGCACAGACTCCAGCCCCATTTAACCGGCCTCATCCTCGTGTTTCGAGGCTGCTGGGTTGTCCTCTCAACTAGGTTGGGAGCCTGGCAAGGACAGGGGTCTTTTTTTTTATGCAGCTTGTGGGATCTTAGTTCCCCGACCAGGGATTGAACCCGCGCCCTCTGCAGTGAAAGCGTGGAGTCTTAACCACTGGACCACCAGGGAAGTCCCAGGGGTCTGGTTGCTTCCTGTGTGTCTCCACGGCAGGCGGCTGACACCCTTGGGCGGTTGGTCAATTTCATCTCAGTTGAGACTGCTGGTGGCTGAAACGGGACTTCCCAGGGCTTGGGCCTCTACCACGTGCCCACTGGGTCCCAGCCTCCGAGGGGCCGCAGTTTCCAACTCTGCCTGTATGAAACTCACACGGGGAGCGGCTTCTATGAAGTGTGGCTGGAGTCTGTCCTTGAGAGTGGGCGCCCTCTCTCATGCTGCGGGCGTGAAGACTGAGCCTCGGAGCAGTGAAGCATCCAGGGCACTCTGAGAGTTGTGAAGAGCTGAAACTAAGATCCAGGATTCCTGACCTCCCAGACCGAGAGTCTAGGGATTTGAAGAAGGGCACCATCCCTGTGAAGCAACAGGGGCTGAGTGCACAAGCTTTGGATCCCTTTGGTCCTAGGTTCAAGTTCTAGCTGAGTATCCTTGGTCAAGTCACTCTACCTCTCTGAGCCTCAGTGTCTTCACGGCTGGGGATGGGGGAGGGGGGCATAATCATAATACCTGTTGCAAAGGATGACACACAGAGACGGCCCAGTGCTGCGTGGTGGCTCTGTCGTGGGGGAAGGCACAGGAGGAGGCTTGCCGTCCTGCCCAGGGGCTGTTCCCAGGCAGGGATGACTAGTGCAGGACAAACAAAACAAACTCCTGACATCACTCCCATCCCCATCCGCCCAGTTTGCCTCCCTGGACAGGGTCTGCTGGCCACTCACGTGGTTTTTATCCCCTGTGTATGAAAAGGAGCACCTGTCCAGCGGGAGGGGGCCCTCCCACGCCCTCTTGAACAACGCCGCAAGTGACTCAGCCCAGCCAAGTCTGGAGAAGCCCGTCTAAATCCACCCAGTGAGCAGGAGTCTTGGTCTCTGAGAGCTGTGGGCTAGGACCTTGCACTTGTAGACACACGTGTAGACATACAGCCCAGCTTCAAATCCAGGTGCTGTCACTCACAAGCTGTGTGATGTTAGGCCAGCAACCTACTCCCTGGGCCTCAGTTTCCTCGTTGGTAAATAGGTGCTGAGCGCTTCAAAGGAGACAACAGAGGGAGCGCCATGGAAGGCCAAGATCCCGATGTGTATTATTATGATCAGGCAGTGGCCGCTTCTGGACACTCTTCTCTCTAGAGGGGACCTGTTTCTCCTAGTGTGTCCCAGTGTGTCCCCGTGTGTCCCAACGTCTCACACCCTCGTTGGATTTATTCAAACAATCTTGGGAACACCATGTGCCCCCCTCCCTCAAAACCTAGTTAATTCAGAACGTGACCATAGGACTGGGCCCTGCTCCCCGGAAGAGCATTTTCCAGGTAACTGCAGATGATCCGCTTTAATCCAGGCCCAGTCATGGTGCCTGTCCCTTGCGGTGACACATCTATGAGGCGGGAGGGTGGGTGTTAGAATCCTCATTTTGCAGATGAAGCCATGGAGGCTGCAAGAGGCTCAACTTTGTCAAGGGTCATGGATAGTACGACAGCGGCAGAATGAGGACCAGGTGGCCTGCCTGTCACCCTTGGACCCTCCCACCAGGGAGGGGTGGAGCTGGTGTGGCATGAGGTCCAACATGTGGGCATCGATGACACCCGAAGATGCAGCTTCCCATCCTCACCCCTCACCTACTGGCTTTGAGAGAGCCTGGTGGAGATATATAAGCACCAAGTTGAAAATGCTGCCTACCCGTAGTTTTACTATATGGTGATCAGTCTTCCAAGGGCTTAACACACTCTCAACGTTTAATCTTCACCACAAGAGTAGGTGACGTTTTCGTTCCCATTTTACAGATGGGAACACCGAGCTACAGAGAGGTTTTGTGACTTGCCCGTGGTCATCAGGTCATACGCGGTAGTGTTGGGATTTGAATCCTGGTGATCTGGCTTGAGTCCACGCTCTTAACCCCCTACGCTGCTGCCTTGCCTGAGGCTGCTGTGAGGCCTGAGTGTGTAAGGGCCCGGCACATGCCAGCTGTTGCTGCTATTGTTACTAACACCCAGCTAAGGCAGCTGCTCCTGATAGACTCCTCTGTTTGGCCTGTCTTCTGTGACCTTTGCTTTTCCATGGATCCTCTTTTCCTTGTTTCTGCAGGGGATCAAGCTTGAAGAGCAGAAGCCGGGACCCCAGAAGAACAAGGTGGGCTGGGTGGGTGACAGGCAGGGGACAGAGCTGGCATGCTGGGGTCTGCTATCTTACACTGTCTAACTCTTATTGTCACCAAGAGCCACTTAAGTGGCCACACTGTGTTGACCGGCGCTCAGTGGGCAGCAAGGGGGGCCCTGGCTTGACGCCTTTGGGGCAGCTTCAGGGTGTGCTGGGGTGGAGGCCTTGGTGAGACAAGGCCTGTGGCTCAGCTTGGCTTCTCCGCACCTGCTCCTGCAAACGGACCGCATGCAGCACGTAGGGGTGTCAGGCTCTATGCTCCAGGCTCCGGAGGCATCAGCTCTCAGCTTCAGCTTCCATTGCCAAGGCCCAGGCATGCAGCTTATCACTTAGAGGTTAACCCCCTTTCCTGGAGGGGGCTAGGTGGGACCAGAGGTCATCTTCCTGTTACAGCATCCTATAGGGTGAGAAGCTGGGTCACAGGAGTGTGGGACTCAGCGCTCTGCATTCTGCATCTTCAGCTGGCAGGGTTTGCACTCAGGTTGTCAGTTTGGGGAAGAACTCGAGCCAGATCCCAGAGCTGCCTCTAGGCTGTTCTGTCCGGTGTTCTTCCCACTGCTGCTCCCAAAGCCCTGGTGCAGCCTGCCAGGCCCCCCAGCCTACTCCTTACCCCATCTGGAGTAAGGGGTGGAGAGGGGAATGGAAACAGTGATCAAACTTTCTGGGCATTGACGGGACTCATGGTGACATTGTCTGGTTTGTCTTGCAGGACGACTACATTCCGTACCCCAGCATCGATGAGGTAGGAACCCTCCTGGCCGCACTGCAGCTCTGGGTCCTGTCTTTGGGTGGGGGGGCCGGGGGAGCTGACGGTGATGATATTGATGGTCCCTGCCCCACCCCATGTGGGAGAGAACCCTGGCCCTGGGGCTTGAGGGCTTGAGGCCTCTTGCCACCTTTCCCTTTGTGACCTCAGCTTTTTCATGTTTAAATTGGGGGTACCCATCCAAACTTTGCACCTCTGAAACTACAAGGTTGGTGAAGCTGGAGACGTTGTAGGGCTTAGGGGAGGGGTTCATGTTGCTGCTTTTGGCCTCAAAGACAGGATCCCCTCCTTGGAGCAGTTCAGAGGTTGGAGGGCACCCCTACTGGCACCTCTCCCCACCTCCTGCAGACCCAGGGCAGGCTGCAGTGCAAGACCCTCCTTCTGCCTCTAGGTGGTGGAGAAGGGAGGCCCATACCCCCTGATCGTCCTGCCCCAGTTTGGGGGCTATTGGATTGAGGACCCTGAGAACGTGAGCACGCCGACCTCCCTGGGCAGCAGCATCTGTGAGGAGGAGGAAGAGGACAACCTCAGCCCCAGCACGTTTGGCTACAAGCTCGAGTGCAAGGGTGAAGCCAGGGCCTACCGCAGGCACTTCCTGGGGAAGGTGAGGCCCAGGGGGCCCGGGGGCAAAAATAGCTGCGGAGGGGGAGGGCCCCAGGAACCCAGCATTCCTCTCCAGTTGCCCCTTTATCTCTGTCTCTCCTCTTCGAAGTCCCCCGCCCCGCCCTTGTTGCCTGCCTGTGTCCTCGTTGGAGAGGTCTGACTGGCTGTGCTCCTGGGCAGGGGTGGGGCGGACGGAGGGTGTGCAGAAGTTAGGAAGGCTCTTGGTGTGATGCGTCTGGGTGGGGATCACCCCCAACAAATCTTTTAGGAGGTGATGGAATGGGTAGTGTTTGCGGGTGAAGGAGGTGGAAGGGACAAATATGTTCTCACACCTTGGAAGTCTGTTTCTGTCAAAATGGTACAAGTCTCTCGTGTCCTCATTCCAGCAGGTCCCCCTGCATACTTGTACTGGATGATGTGCTGTGAGCCTCTGATGGCTTAAAAGTGACAAAGTTACATGTCTTTAAATATATTCTGCCCATTAGACTTGCCAGGTTCTGGAAGTGCTGAAGGCAGATTCCGGAAATCTCTGGCCTAAGGGCAGCTTTGCAGTCTTAGGAGCTGCATCAGAACCCCCTGGGGAATGTGTTAAAGTGCAGGTTGGAGGGCCGCATCCTGATACGGCCTGTCTGGTATGGGCTCCCTGGGCCAGGAAGAGACCCACTGTCCAGAGGACCTCCTGGCTCCCCTTGGGTGGAGGTGTCAGTGATCCTCCTAGCTTTATTCCCACAAATAGTCTGAATTGGCAAGCGTTGCCCCTGGAAGCAAGGAAGTGGACTCGATATCTTGTGGTGAAGAACTTGGGCTTTGGTCAAGACAGGTGTGGGTTTGAACCCTGGATCTTTCACTATTAGTTGTGTGACCCTGGACAGTTAACAACTCTGAACTTGGTTTACCCGTCTGTGAAATGGAGATGATGATGTTTTCTCCTGCATAAAGTTGTAGTCAGGATTAAAGGAGGTAAAGGCTATTAGGCCCTCAGCCCAGTGCCACAGCAGTAGCATCCTTCTCTTCCTCATTGCTATGGGGCTTCTGACTCCTGGTGAAGGAGGTGATTTGGGGGAACATGTCCGGAGGGTCCCCTCCTCCCCGCTAACACCTGATTTCCGTCTCTAGGATCATCTAAACTTCTACTGTACCGGCAGCAGTCTGGGGAACTTGCTCTTGTCCATCAAGTGTGAGGAGGCGGATGGTATTGAGTACCTTCGGATCATTCTCAGGTGGGGCTTCTGCACTGTTAGAGGCCACGCCTCTAGTGGCCAGGACCCAGAATACCAGTCTGACCAGTCTGCTCTGGGTGTGCTGGGGAAACAGACCTGGCTGGACTCTTGGGGCTATGTCTGAGTTGCCAGGCAGGGAGACCAGGTGTTTATGCCTGGGGCTGATTGCAGGAGTCAGAGTGGTATCTGGTTCAAGGTCATCTAGACCATACCCCAACCTGCCTCTCTTGTGGGGACTGGGACTCAGAGGAAGATGGCTTATCCTGCTGAGATGCAACTCCAAGCTGTCCTGGGAGAGGGTTTGCCAGATTACTACCTACGGTGTGCAGCCAGTCAGGGAAAATAGATCCCAAAGCATCTGTGTGCACCGGAGACGGAGTAGTGGTCACAACGGGAGCGCTGATTCACAGCTAAGCCGGCGACCTCTCTCTGGAATATGACCTCCTCAAGGGCAGGAGCTGGAACTGGTTTCTGTTTGGTGTCACTAACGTGTTTTGTAGAACCTCCTTTGCAATAACGACAGAGGGATGGTCTGTGTTCTCTGCAGGCTTATGGTCTAGTGGAGAGGAACATGGAGGAGTTTAATATGTGGTGCAGGTATTATTTTAGTGATTTACACAGGACACTGTGGGAGCACAGAGTCTGCCTTATTTATCTCTGTCCCTGGTGGGCTGGTGGAGAAGCCAGGAAGACCAGTGCTGGTGCTTAGCCATGAACCTGTCAAGTTCCCAGTCCATATTTGTGAATCTAATTGGCAGTCCTTGAAGGTATTTGGAAAAGAGCAATAACATTTTTTTTTTCTGCCCAGATTTTGAGATAAATTTGGGATGGACAGGGACACATAGCCTTGCTATAGGAGAGGTGAGAGGGGGTGCTGGTACAAGGAAGTTGTCAGCACTCATCCAATTTTCATTTGCTCTTTATTAAGAAAGGAAGCAATTTTCTTTGCTGAGGTTCACCTGGCTAGAAATGATGTTTGCAAGGCAAGGAAGAGTCCATTAAATCGCTAGAGCCAATTTTCTGAGGGAGTATAATACCTGGATCCCCATCTCCCAATAGGATTTCGAGCTAGGTGAACCTCTGTAAAGAAAATTACTTCCTTTCTTAATAAAAATCAGACCCAGGTTGGGTAGAATTTCTGAGTAAGAAGATAATTGAACACAAGGATAACCCTCTTTTTCTAGTATATAGCCTATCTGAAATGCTGCACCTGGACTAAAAACGAGAGAAATGCCCAGCACGCAACATACTTAGATGATTTTTTTTTTTTTTTGTAATCTGTGGGGTAGTTAAAACTGTAATGTAGGTGATACTGAGAGTTGAACCCCATTGCTTCTTCCTTAGAAAGCAATGTAGTGTGGGAATATATGAAATTGGAGATTTGGGGACAATTCTGTGCTGTTTAGAAGTAAGGGGAGCCCTGGAACAGTCAGGGGTCTTTCTATGTGGAACCACTTTTGTTGTTTGGGGTCAATAACATTTGAAATCAGTGCCCTGGGGAGCCCAAGCTCAAATGTGGCTCTCCCAAACAGAAATCCAGCGAGTGGGGTGGCAGAGAGAAGCCATTCACCAGCTAGGAAGTTGGATAATCACATCGTGTACCCAGAGTAATGGCCAAATTGAAAACCAGACATAAAAAAATTGGTCCCACAGCCTAGTAACTTTACCAGGCACAAAGAAGAAATTATGCAGAGATGAAATTCCTCTGCTGGCAGTGACTCCTGTCCCAGCTTCTTCCTCATTCCCTGTAGGCTTCTGGATTATTTAATTGATGTCTTATAACAACCAGCTCTCTAGCCTAAAATCTGAGGAGAGTATTCTAACAGCATCTGTGTGTGCCATGAGAGTTGCCAAGGAGAATCTACTCACAGTTTGGAGATAAATAACAAGCCTGAGTAGATGTCTCCTTTTTCAAATTTGGATATAAAAAGAAGAAGGAGAGGGGAAAAAAAACCCCTCATAGTTTGATGTAAGAAAAGATTCTGCATCTAAAACAGTATAACCTAGCATTTAGAAGGTAGGGAAATAACCAAGCTTTGAAAAGGATTTGTTATAGAAAGCCAAGTAAAATTTAGATATCTATTAACTTTGTGTTTTCGGCAGACTTCTAGAAAAAAATAAAGTGTTTTAAAGGCAAAAGATTAAATAAGGCAATAGAATGATATGAAGAAGGTGCTGGTTAAATTAAGGAAATAATATTAAAAAAGTAAAAATGGCCAAGAAGAATTCTAAATGATATTACAAACAGTAAAGAGCAGAATCTACTTTGTGGAAAACCCAGTTAGTAATATTGAGAATAAGATTAAGAAGCTCTCACATAATTCAAAGGTAAACACAACAACTATAAAATGATAAGCAAAATTATAATGAATGTGGAGGATAGTGAACGGGAATTAAACATGTGGATAATGGATGTTCTTAAGCTGATTGAAGACTTAAATCTGCAGATCAAAATGATTCACCAAATATCAGACAAAATCAATGAAAGGAAACTAATAGCTGGACATATTCTGATGAAAATTTAATATTCCATGGATATAAAATCACTGGTAGAATGAAAACATTTCAAATAAGAAAGGATGACAAAGAAAACATACCCATATAGAAAAAGAGAGAAAATAGAGGAATCATAAATAAATAAATATGATAATGGAAATAAGTCTGAGTACATAGATGATGTATAATAAATATAAATTAGTTAAATTGCACTATTACACAGAAAAGATTCTCAGTTTGGGTCATCTTTCCAAAGGGGAAAAAAAAATCAATCAATTAATTTTATTAAAGAAAGTAACTATATTTAAAAAGAAAAGTGTTGAGAAAAAGTTATAACAATCAAATCTGAAAAGAAAGCAGAGTGGGCAATATTAATATGGAAAAACAGAATTTAAGGCAAAGCAATCAGTGTGACAAAGAGGGCCGTTGTCTATTTGTGAAAGATAAAATCCACAGCGAAGATATGTTATGAACCCTTTTGTTGTTAATAGTATATATTTTAACATAATATATGTATATATATATACACATATATATAGTGATTAAAATATGGAGAAATTGGCAGAATACAATTGTAGCAGTAGATTTTTTTTTTTTAAGATGTTGGGGGTAGGAGTTTATTAATTAATTTATTTATTTTTGCTGTGTTGGGTCTGTTTCTGTGCGAGGGCTTTCTCTAGTTGTGGCAAGCGGGGGCCACTCTTCATCGCGGTGCGCGGGCCTCTCACCATCGCGGCCTCTCCTGTTGCGGAGCACAGGCTCCAGATGCACAGGCTCAGTAGTTGTGGCTCACGGGCCTAGTTGCACCGTGGCATGTGGGATCCTCCCAGACCAGGGCTCGAACCCGTGTCTCCTGCATTAGCAGGCAGATTCTCAACCACTGCGCCACCAGGGAAGCCTTGTAGCGGTAGATTTTAACATACTTCTTACCACTTGACATCAACTAGGGTAGGGAATGAGAGGGTATGGATAATCTCATTAATATTATTTATGTCAATTGTATATATGTATCTTTATATGTATCTGTACCTATACTTGGCTATCAAACTTTGATCCTCTCATGGAGATTTCTGCTTCTTTTCAAGTGTCTATGGAATATTTACACAAATTGATCATAAGGTAGATAGGGCTTTAAAACAAAACCTAGACTTCTAGGCTCCAACCATTTAAAAAAATAACAAATTGTTATACATATATAACAATTATATATATAATTGTTATATATGTGTAAAATATATATATATATATAACAGTTATATATAACATGTATAATATACACACATATATGTGTTATATATACATATATAACATACATACATACATATATACATTTGAATATAAATATGTAAGATATATAAAGACATGAATAACCGTATATCTTCCCATTTCCTCATTTCCCTAGCATTCTGTAGAACCTAGTGCTCTGTAACTTGCATCTCTTAACAATATATCTAGAGTTCTTTCCATATTAGTACATAAAGAGTTTCTTAATTCCTTTTACTGCTGCATAGTATTCTATTACCTGAATGTGAAATAATTTATTTAATAGATCCCCTGTTAATGGCCATTGTCAGTCTTTCAGTATCACAAATAATGCTGCAGTGAATAACCTTATACAAATGTTAATTTGTATGGACTAAAATAATTTCTCAGAAGTAAAATAGCTGGGTCAAAACATAAATGCACATGTATTTTAATAGATTTGCCAAATTGCCTTCGGTAGGAGCTGTACAAATTTGAACTTGGATTTTTGCCAATCTGATAGTTGAAAATGATATTTTATTTTATTTTTTTTTTTTTTTTTTTTTTTTTTTTTTTTGGAAAATGATATTTTAGTATAGTTTAAATTCGTAATAATTTTATTGAATTATGTTGGGCATATCTTCATATTTCGGTAGGAGCTGTACAAATTTGAACTTGGATTTTTGCCAATCTGATAGTTGAAAATGATATTTTAGTATAGTTTAAATTCATAATAATTTTATTGAATTATGTTGGGCATCTCTTCATATATTTAAGGATCACATGTATTTATTTTCTGTGAACTGTCTGTTCATAAGCTTTGCTCCTTTTTTAAAAAAAAAAAGAATTGTTAGCCCAAATTTCTATTTTTAAAAATCTTACAAATCATTCTTGATAGCAGTAGATTTAGGAACCAGAGTTTTGAGCCACAGAATAAATCTAAATAAATTTTAAAAATCAGACACTTTGCTGGATATGCTTACAATATGACAGTAAAACTACAAATTAATAACAGTAATGTTTAAAAAACTCACTTAACCACTTAGAAGTAGGCTATCTCAACACTTTCCTAAATAACTGTTGGGCCAAAGAGGAAATCAAAGCTGAAGTTATAGTTTATAAAATAATGACATTTAAAATATTACATCTAAAAGCTTATGGGTTGTGTCCAAAGCTATACTTAGAAGAAAATTAATTGCCTTAAAAAGTTCCTTATTCAAGGGGCTTCCCTGGTGGCGCAGTGGTTGAGAGTCCGCCTGCCGATGCAGGGGACATAGGTTCGTGCCCCGGTCTGGGAAGATCCCACATGCCGCGGAGCGGCTAGGCCCGTGAGCCATGGCCGCTGAGCCTGCGCATCCAGAGCCTGTGCTCCGCAGCGGGAGAGGCCACAACAGTGAGAGGCCCGCGTACAGCAAAAAAAAAAAAAAAAAAAAAAAAAGACATGTCTAAAGAAAAACAACATGGAAAGATTTAAAATAAAGAAATAAAAAAAGATATGCTGGAGAAATACTAACCAAGAAAGCTGGTGAGCAATAGTAATATCAGACAAAATAGAGTTTTAGGGAAAAAGTATTAGTAGGGATAAAAGGAACACTCCTTTGTAACTTGGGAATCCCTCCCTACTCCTGATTTTCTTGCTCTGTGAAGGGAACACTTCTCTGTGGCACCCCGGGCTCTCTTCACCCTCTTGATACAAGGCTAAATTTGGGAGTAAGAACTTGATGTGTATAGCTGTGTTCTTTTCCCTTTCCCTCTTGGAGCTAGCTGCCCTCAGGGCATTCCTCCTGCTCCCTGCACTGTAAGTCCCACCTGAGCAGACCCCACGAGAGGAGGCTTGCCCCTGCCCAGCACTGCCTGTGGGTGTGGGTAACTCTGGGGTGTAGTCAGAAGACCCACTGCACCTTCACAGTAAGCTCATGTGCTTCCTCTTCACCTTTATCAGTGCCAAAGGAGTTATTTTAATTCCCAAATTACTTTTTTTTTTTTTTTGCGTTAGGCGGGCCTCTCACTGTTGTGGCCTCCCCCTTTGGGGAGCACGGGCCCGGGGTGCTCAGGCTCAGCGGC
>NC_041227.1:91818421-91832079 GCF_002837175.3 Physeter macrocephalus | reverse complement strand
AGCCGCTCCGCGGCATGTGGGATCTTCCCAGACCGGGGCACGAACCCATGTCCCCTGCATCGGCAGGCGGATTCTCAACCACTGCGCCACCAGGGAAGCCCTCCCAAATTACTTTTAATTTCTTTTTTCTGTATTTGTTCATAACTTGGGCAGAGAAGGATGCCCTTTACTGGACCCCTCAGAGGCCTCAGCCTACATGATGATCAAAAGAACAGTCCACCTGGAAGATCTAACAGTCATGAACTTGTATTTAGTAACAGTCTTGAATTTAAAAAGGCAAAAACTGATAGGAATATAAGAAGCAGACAAATCCTCATCATGGGAGATTTCAGTAACATCTCTCAGATGCCAATGGACCAAGCAGACAAAAAATTGTGAGGATATAGAAGATTTGAACAACACAGTTAACAAATTTGATCTTGTAACATACATTCTTGAACTCAACAAAAGAGAAAAAAATACATTCTTTTTCAAGCTCAGGTGGAACATGAAAAAAAAGTCCTTGTATCAAGTCAGCAAATTTCAAATAATTAATATATAGGGTATGTTCCCTGAATATACAAAAATTAAACTAGAAATCAACAATGAAAATACTGAAAGATAAAACTCATATATTTGGAAAGTTAAAAAAATAAAGAAAACCCTTTTAAATAACTCAGGTGCTGAAGGGGAAATCGCAAAAAACTGAAAAATATTTAGAACTAAGTGACAATGAAAATACTACCTATCAGTGTGTGTGGGATGCAGTTAAAGTGGTTCTTAGGGAGAGATGTATAGTTTTAAATGCATTTGTAAAAAAGAAGAAAGATTCAGTGTGTAAGCATGCAGGTCAGGATGTTAGGAAAAGAATAGTAGAAAAAAAAACCCCAAAGAAAATAGAAGGAAAGAAATAAAAAAGGCAAGAATAAGCTAGTGAAGTAGAAAGCAAAAATAAAAAAAGGATAGAGCTAATAGACAAAACCAAAAGCTATCTCTTTGAAAAGATTAATAAACTAAACCCCCAGCAAGGGCTGACTAAGGAAAACAGAGAAAGGATACAAACAGATGCTGTTTCCACAATGAAGGAAGGGACACGACTACAAATAGAAATGAAGTCTTAAGAGAATACCAAAAACAACTTTATATCAATGCATTTGATGGATAATTTTATAGAAAAAAACCATAAATTCTCAAAAGTGACTCAATAAGGAGTAGAAAACCTAAACATTCACCATTAAAGAACTGAATTGGGGGACTTCCCTGGTGGTGCAATGGTTAAGAATCCACCTGCCAATGCAGGGCATACGGGTTCGAGCCCTGGTCCAGGAAGATCCCACGTGCCGCGGAGCAACTAAGCCTGTGCGCCACCACTACTGAGCCCACGCGCCTAGAGCCTGTGCTCTGCAACAAGTGAAGCCACCGCGACGAGAAGCCCGCGCACTGCAACTAGGGTGTCTCCCCGCCCCCCGCTCGCCACAGCTAGAGACAGACTGTGCAGCAACGAAGACCCAAAGCAGCCACAAAAAAAAAAAAGAACCGAATTGATAGCCACAGGTATCCTCCCAATGAAGAACAGCAGGCCCAGAGATTTGTCTGTGAAATCTCAGACAAATTTTAGCAAACCTTTAAGGGACAGAAAATTCCTAGGGTATACAAACTATTGCAAAGGATGAGATGCTCACCAGCCATCGTACGAGGCTGGCGTAACACCTTGATATCAAAACCCGACAAGGGAAGTACAAGAAAATAAAATAGGCCAGTGTTGCTATTGAACATAGATATGAAACTCTAAATAAAATATCAATAAATTAAATTCAGCAGGATATGAAAAAAATAATACATCGTAAGCAAGAGGAGTTTTACCCGTGGATTGAAAATAGAGCTCAACAGAAATGTAATCCACCAGGTTAACAGATTAAAAACCATATGATTATCTCAGCAGATGCAGAAAAGCAATCGGTAGAATTCTACACTTTCATAATGTGCTGAATGAATCAGGGGAACAGGCTAAACTTAGCCTTATGGTGAATCCCTTTATAAAGCAACTTTCATCCCATCTATATTTTACATAAATCCAGATTTTCAAATATTAGTTTTTCTTTTCATAAAGGTTTCATTGCATGTCAGATCCAAATATGTCCAGAAGCTCTGCCCAGTTCTTCTGGAGAACACAAAAAACCCACAAAGAAACAAAAAAGTAATGTCGAACTTGAAGGTAGCTCTTTGCATTTTCCGTATTTCAGTTGCAGTCAGCTGTACCAGGCAGGTTCCTTGAGTATCCATTTCCCATGGGGTCCCTAAGTAGGATTCCATTTTCCAGTTTGAGTGCAGCGCCCAATGCCTGCGTTGGGCTGAATGAGGCAGGTCTGACTCAGGGTGACGTGAAGCAAGTACCTGCCTTGTGGCCTGGTGTGACCTCAGCCACCTTCCTTATTGACTCCATTTCTGTGGACACCCCTTTCTCATCCTCATCCATGTGTGCAGGTCCAAAGTGAAGACAGTACATGAGCGGATCCCCTTGGCCGGACTGAGCAAGTTGCCCAGCGTCCCTCAGATTGCAAAGGTAAAAGCTGACACTGAGAGGAGGTGGCTTCCTCTTTTAGGCCAGGTCTGGCCTCTGGGGTGGGGGTGGAGGCTCGTCCTGGGTGGGCTCTGCCCTTGGGGAGGGGAAGGCCATTGTCCCCTTGGACCCTTGACTGCATGGATGCGGTTGGGGGGAGCGGTTGGAGGATGCCCCTGTTTCCTCTACACCTTGCCCATCTCATCCTCGCTGCTGAGGCTGATCAGGGAACAGGATAATCCATGGTCTCTGCCCCCAAGTTCACAGCTAGTTCAGGAGACAAGAGAAATGGAGAGACAGGGCTGGAGAATAGAGGAGGAGGGAGGGGAGGGGGCAGCTGGGGAGACTTCACAGCCAAGGACAGTTGGGTTGAGGGATGACTGGGCTGTTGATTGAGATGGAGGGGCCCCCCAGGTAAGGAGCCGTCAGCTGGTGGAGGGGCCCATGTCACTTCTCTGGGATCCTGGGAACTTGGAAACTGAGTGATCAAAGTGGGGTGAGAAGGATGGTCAGCTGGGTGGGGTTGGACCCACACTCTGGGAGTGGGAATGCCAGGCAGAACTGTGTCGGACACCTTTGGTGGCCTCACTTCAGCAGGAAACCCCGGGAAGGTCCCTTGACTTCTCTGACCACATGCGAGTGACCAGTAGCACCAGGACCTGACCCCTGACCCCCTGACCCCCACAGGTCTTGGCCTCATGCTCTTTTTCTTGGTGGGCAGAGGAGCGCAGGTGCCCTCCATGGACGTGGCCCCTGAGCTGTGTGTTTCTCTCTCCCTGCTTTAGGCTTTCTGTGATGACGCAGTGGGGCTGAAATTCAACCCTGTCCTGTACCCCAAGGTGAGGACCTTCCCCCCCCCCTTGCTCAGGGCTCTGCCGTTGGCACGCATTCGCACGCCTGTGGCTCTGTGGGAAGTTCTCTGCATCTTGGGGGGTTTCGCGGGGTCTCCGTGATAAACCTCCATGTCTCCCCCTCTCCCTGCCCACCCCTTCACAAACTGATCTGCTGGAAAGCCGTCCTCAGCCGTGCCTGGGTCCCCAGCCCGCTAGAATTGGTCCTCAGCTGTGTGGAGGTGGCAGACGGGTAGCCAAGGTGCAGCTTCTCAGTCTGGTCATACCCGAGGCCAGTGCTGGGCTGGGGAGTGATTCTGCCTCTAGCTGGGGGGCTGCTGCAGACCTGGTCGGCCATCAGGAAGGGGGCGAGGGGGGCAGAAGGCAGAACCCCACTAAGAAATAAAAGGCCAGACCTCGGCTCCCTGTTGCCAACGTTACTACAGGTCTGAGGCCTTACAAGCCTCGGCCGGCCCCCTAGTTAATAAACTTGGCTGGTTCTCTGTTAACAGTTTCCTTAGGCATGGCCTGATCTTGACCCCAGTTCTGAAGTCGGGGTGTGGGTGGAGAGAGGAGCGATGATAACAAAACAAACTCCCAAGCCCGCTCAAGAGCAATTATGCTGTGAGAGGACTTAATCACCCACGGACAGTGAATCGCTTTAAATAGGCCGTAGGAAGAGACCCAGGGCACTGGCTGTTGCTTCGCGAGCCCACAGGGCCTGGGGAGAGGCCGTGGAAGCAGGGCAGAGCTTCCGAGCATCCACCGTGGGCCGGCGGGGGCTCGCTGGGGCAGGCTGGCTGGCGCTGATTCAGTCCATTCCGAGTCCCAGTTCTGACAGCCAGGAACCAGGAGGTGAGACGTTTGATGAGGGAAGAGGGGTCCTGTCCTGGCTGGGATACCCAGAGCCCCCTGGAACGAAGCCTCATATCTTCACAACTGGGCTTGACACACTATTTGTCCCCATGCGGGGGCTGAGCTAATGGCAGGGTCCTCTCCTGCACAGAGAACGTGCCAGAGCCCTCCTCTCAGACACCTCTTTTACCCCCCGAGCATCTGTAGGCGCTTCCCAGTAAGATGCTGTGCTCCATGGAATATTTTCTATCATTCAGACTGTCCTCTCCTTTATAATTAAAGCTGAATTTGTGCGGTTTACCAACATCAAAACCCCATCATAAAGCCCTAACTTAACTACAAGTTTGGCAATTTTTGTTGTCAAATCACAGCCACTGAGAGAACCCAATGACTCTCATTTTTGCATAGTTTTCTCTATAGCTTGGAAAGCCTCCGGCTCTGGTAATAATGGGAGAGCAGCTGTATTTTCATGTTTTCTAGATTGGAAGGACTGCTTCGTCCGGCTGGGATGTTAATCTGGCTAGATGTGTGTGTGTTTTTACAATTCACAGAGTTTAGAATGTTCCTTGGAAGGTGTCCATGACCGGGTGCCTCTTCCCGGGCAGGGCAACTGCTCCAAGCCTTTGACTCATCCCAGGCGGGAGTGGGGGGCGCCCTTTGGGATCGGGCGGCACTGTTTTTCCAGGGGGAGCTGAGAAGTGTCAGGCAGCTGAGGGCCACACAGAGATATGTCAGGGGTGACAACCTGACATGGGCCACATACTCCGGCCAAAAAGTCATGCCTGGTTTGTTCTTCCTGTAGCAAAACATGTGGTCGAATCCCTCCTTTTTATTGCAGAGACCATCCCAATAGTCCCCAAGTCTTGTGTTTCCTAACAAGCTGGTCCAACTCTGATCTTTCTGGAGGGTTTACATAGATGATGATGATAATAGCTGCTGTGTGCTCAGCACTTCATGTGCTTGATCTCCCTGAATCTTCACAGCCACACGTCTCCATTGAACAGGTGAGGAGGGACTTCCCTGGTGGTCCAGTGGTTAAGACTCCGCGCTTCCAATGCAGGGGGCACGGGTTCGATCCCTGGTCGGGGAACTAAGATCCTGCGTGCTGCGCAGCATGGCAAAAATAATAATAATAATAATAATAAAGAAACAGATGAGGAAACTGAGGCCCGGGGAAGTTAAGTGGCTCACTCAAAGCTGTACAGGTGAAAGCAGTGGATTCAAAATGAGAGCTTAGTGTTTCTGACCAACTCTTTGAAGCACAATAGAAAATTAGATGGAACCAGTGGTCAGGGGTTTTTTGTTTGTTTTTTCTTTGCATATTGAATTAGCATATGTTCTTCCTTAGAGACCTCTTATTTTATGGATAAAGGGGATTGAAGTCTGGGCAGGAGCAGTGCCTTGCTCAAAGTCACACTGCTGCTTAGAGGTGGAATTGGAGCTAGCATCATCCTCGCTGACTGGTTTTGGGGTCCCGGCTGCACTTTTTACTCCCCAGATAAAACACTGGGGTAAAGTCAGTTCCCCGTGCCCTGCTGGACTGCCTGTGCGTCCAGGCCTTGGCTGGCATATCTGGAGGGAAATGGAATGGGTGATCCAGAGGTTTGGTCACCACTGGTGGAAGTCCAGGGGCTGGGAACAGCTGAGACCTTTGGAGTTGCATCTTGACCGTGTACTTTGGACTTCACCCTTTCTCTTCCTCCATATGTGGATGTTTCATATCAGGGGGGCATGTTCTCCACCAAAATGGGTGCTTCCCCTTCCACTTGCCTCCTCATTTTGCCTCCAAGTTAATAATCTGATTTCTTCTTCCCACATTTTCCAGGCCTCCCAAATGATCGTGTCCTACGATGAGCATGACGTCAACAACACATTCAAATTTGGGGTCATTTATCAAAAAGCCAGGCAGGTAAGCATCACGAATCCATACTGGTCACTAGAGCCTGTGGTTTCTCCCTGGGGACTTCTGTTTTCCCATCCCCCAAGCACAGGAGCCCTGCATTAGGTTCTTAAATACTCTGAACACAGTGACCACATTTCATATATGAATTAGACTGGAGGTGGTAGAATCTTCAAGGTGGGCTGCTGCTCTCAAAAAGGCCTGCAGATCCCTTAAATGGTAATGTAGCTTTTCATGCAGTGAATCCTAATTCTTCCTGGCTCCCTCCGCTTATATTTAACAATGAGCTGTTCGTCATAAGAAAAGTCAGACTGGGTGCAGGGAATGGATGAGCACAGGCTGCTTTCTCCTTGCCCACCACTCTCCTGGCTGGGAATTAGCTTTTGCTCCCCAGACTTGAGTAGTGTCCTGGCATCAGCTATATGCTCTCTGCCCAGCTCTGTGTTCATTGATGTCACTCTGGTAGCTTGAAATCAGCCACGATGGAAGTATTCACACCGTGGAAATGGGCAAACACCAGGGCTTCTGTTTTTTTGTCTCTGGAGAGCAGGTTGTTAAACATTTTACCAGTACACAGTGCTTGTCCTCCTCTATCTCTTGTAGCGCTTACATGCTGCTTTGGCGTCAGTTGACCAGAATGGTGTTTCTCAAAGTGGTTTCCATGAGACGCTAGTCCAGTGAGGTACTCTGTGAACAGATGAGTTCCGGGGGGTGGGTGTGGTCAGTTGTGTGGGAACATTTTAAAGGTTCTAAGAACTCCCAGAGTAGAGAACTCTTTATAACTTTGTTGAACTCAGTTTCCCATACGTATTTGACCACAAACTTCCTATCCTCCTACCATGAACTTTTATTAGCATCCTGAGAAGTGGTCTGCTGAACACACTGGTATCTCCTCATCTGGGTTGTATGGAAGAAGGTTCCACACCTATTTCATCTTGGTATCATCCAAGAACCTAGCACGGGGTGTTTATATAAATATACTCAATTTTTTGTTATGTGAATGAATGAATAAAAGTTTTGACCCTTTGAGTGGTAGGTTGATAATATCTTTGAGAGCAGGTTGTTAAACATTTTACCAGTACACAGTGCTTGTCCTCCTCTATCTCTTGTAGCGCTTACATGCTGCTTTGGCGTCAGTTGACCAGAATGGTGTTTCTCAAAGTGGTTTCCATGAGACGCTAGTCCAGTGAGGTAGTCTGTGAACAGATGAGTTCCGGGGGGTGGGTGTGGTCAGTTGTGTGGGAACATTTTAAAGGTTCTAAGAACTCCCAGAGTAGAGAACTCTTTATAACTTTGTTGAACTCAGTTTCCCATACGTATTTGACCACAAACTTCCTATCCTCCTACCATGAACTTTTATTAGCATCCTGAGAAGTGGTCTGCTGAACACACTGGTATCTCCTCATCTGGGTTGTATGGAAGAAGGTTCCACACCTATTTCATCTTGGTATCATCCAAGAACCTAGCACGGGGTGTTTATATAAATATACTCAATTTTTTGTTATGTGAATGAATGAATAAAAGTTTTGACCCTTTGAGTGGTAGGTTGATAATATCCTTCTTTTTTTTTTTTAACATCTTTATTGGAGTATAATTGCTTTACAATGGGATAATATCTTTCAATACTATCTGTGTCATCTTTTTTGCATGACAGTGTCTTTCTCAGCTGGATGATAGCTGACTTCCTTGTCTGAAGATATTAGACCACAAGAGGCATGTGTTCACTTAAAAACACTCTAATTAATGAAGGCTTGTGGAGCTGAAAGACCAACACAGATAAATCTTATAATTTAAGGGAATTATTCAAGTAGCCACTCTAATTATTTTCACATACTGCATTTTTATTTTGTACAGCTCTGATAATACAGTCCCACTAATTAAAGTTCTTTGCTTGTGAAATTTACCAAAGCAGATCTCATAAGGTGATTACAGTCCAATATTCCAGCAGAGTTATAATTACTGAACATTAACCATCACCTCTGAGAAGGAGTCTGAAGGAGTCTGTATGTTGTTTATGTACCTGACACCGCTGAGGCAAGGTGGGGTCGCCCAGGCAGATAAAAGTCTTTTCTTAAAATATTTGGATTGTTGTTTTGCAAACCTACATTGGGGGGATTAATATGAACATTTGTCGCGTGAAAGCCCTATGCTGGTTTTAGGATATAAATAAGCCCCATCTAACTCTCTGTTTGTCAGGCACTTTGCTAAGCCTGTAGAGGATACAGTAATGACTAAGAACATCTCCCCTGAGTCCATGGTCAAGTTCAAGGGCAGTATAAAAATAAAGACAGTAATACCAGGCTGGGTGTAAATCCTAGAGAGAGGTCCACACCCCAGAGCATAAGCTGGATTGTTTTCTCAGGATAAGATGTATGTTGCTTAGAAGCAGCTATTCTCCCGAACCCTAGCTTCATGACCTGGGGCATACAACATGTTGGACTAGAGTTGGGATGCCTTCGTGGCATGTGACAGATCAGGCATCGGGAAACCTTTTCTGTAAAGGGCCAGATAGTAAATATTTTATACTTCACGGGCCATACTGTTTGTGTTGCAACTATTCAACCCTGCCTTTGCAGTTCAAAAGCAGCCGTAGACAATACTAAATGAATTGGCCTGGCCATGTTCCAGTAAAACTTTATTTATAAAAATAGGCAGCAGGCCCAACTTGGCCCCCAGGCTATAGTTTGCTGACACCTGCTAGAAAGCAGTGTTTCCCAAATTTTAGACGTTCACAAACCACATCCAAGATCGTGTCATTCTACCCTTACTTTTTTTTTTTTTTTTTTTTTTTTTTTTTTTTTTGTGGTATGCGGGCCTCTCACTGTCGTGGCCTCTCCCGTTGCGGAGCACAGGCTCCGGACGTGCAGGCTCAGTGGCCATGGCTCACGGGCCCAGCTGCTCCGCGGCATGTGGGATCCTCCCGGACTGGGGCATGAACCCGTGTCCCCTGCATTGGCAGGTGGACTCTCAACCGCTGCGCCACCAGAGAAGCCCTACCCTTAACGTTTTTTTATTGCACCTATACCACTAACTACTTACTTTTCTGTAAAGTTTTCTTTCACCTTAAATTCAATTTTTAAAGGATATTTTATATCACTACTCTTACTGGGAAATTAGTATCACTTGCATGAAATGAAGGTAATTCTAAAAAGAAATACTGTAAAAAAACAAAATAAAGTTATTGAAATCTAGCTAGACTCTGTTTCCTATTGAAGGCTTAGAACCTGAGGTCGGTTCTTTTTTCTTATAAAGCAGGCATTAAGGAGACGTTAAAGAATCACCTATTGGAGACTTCCTCCTTGAAGGGATTGCACCGACTGGAGTGTCTTTGTGTCCTCTTCAGCTGTTCATTGCCATCTATGGGTGTTTGCAGAGCCTTCAGCTGTTTGCAGAGCCTGCCACTGTGGGCAGAACCTTTTGCTCAGGCAGGGCCACTCAGTGTTTTAAGCCTGTCACAATTGCAGAGCTTGCTACTGTTTTCAGCTTTGCTTTCTATTTTAAAAAAAATGATTAAACTTTTAATTTTTTGATATTTGTAAATTTACATGCTGCTGTATTAATAAGAAATAATACAGAGAGATCTTGTGTACCCTTTATGCAGTTTCCCCCAAAGGTAATGTCTTATAAAATGATAGCACAGTATCACAGCTGGGATACTGATGGTGATAAAATCCACAGATCTTATTCAGATTTCCCCAATTTTACACATACTCATTTGTGGCATGTCTGTGAATTATATTCCATTGTATGGATATATCACATTTTGTTTATCCATTTGTTAGTCATCGTACATAATTTTATCACACGTGTAGGTTCCACAGTCAAGATACGGAAGAGTTCCACCAACACTAGGATCCTGGTGTGGCTCATGCTTCTATAACCATGCTAACCTCCCTCCTGCCTCCACGCTCCCTTCCCCGGCTCCAGTCCCTAACCCCCGGCAACCGCTGATCTGTTCTCCAATTTCTAGAACTTTGTCATTTCAAAAATGTTGTATAAAAGGAATCATACAATATATAACCTTTGGGGATTGGCTTTTCTCCACTCAGCGAAATTCATCCAAGTTTCTGAGTGTATCAATGGTTCGTTCCTTTTCATTGCTGAGTAGTGTTCCATGGTATACCTAGATGTACCACAGTCTGTGTAACCATTCACCTATTGAGGGATAGACATCTGGATTGTCTCCAGTTTGGGGCTATTCTGAATAAAGCCACTGTGAACATTTATATACAGGTTTTTATGTGAGCAGAAGTTTTCATTTCTCTGGGATAAATATTTAGGAGTGCCATTGCCTGGCTGTATGGTGATTATATGTTTAGATTTGTAAGAAACTGCCAAGCTGTTTTCTAGCGTGGTTGTTCCATTTTACATTCCTACCAGCAATGTGTGAGTGATCCATTTTCTCTACATCCTTGCCACCATTTGGTGTGGTTACTATTTTTCATTTTAGCTATTCTGATAGATGTGTAGTGAGATCTCATTATGGTTTTAATTTGCATTTCTCTAACAGCTAATGACATTGAACATCTTTTCTAATTGAACATCCTATTTGCCATTTGTATATCCTCTTGAGTGAAATGACTGTTCATGTCTTTTGACCATTTTCTAATTGGATTTTTTTTACTGTTGAGTTTAAAATTTTTAAATAACAGCTTTTTTGAGGTATATCTGACATACCGTACAATTCACAATTGCATGTGATTTATATATCAATAAAGTGTACAATTTAGTGGTTTGTAGTATGTTCACAGAATTGTGCAACTATCACCACTAACTTCAGAAAATTTTCACCACCCCTAAAAGACACTCCATTCCCATTAGCAGTCACTCCCGTCATCCTCATACTCTGTAGCTCCTGTCAGCCACAAATCTATTTCTGTCTCTATGGATTTGCCTGTTCTGGACATTTCATATAAATGGAATCATAATATGTGGCCTTCAATGTCTAGGTCTTTTACTTGGCATAGTGTTTTCAAGGTTCATTCGTGTTGTGCAATGAATCAGAACTTTATTCTTTTTTATGGAGGAATTATATTCCATTGTATGGATATATCACATTTTGTTTATCCATTTGTTAGTTAATGGACATTTTGATTGTTTCTACTTTGGGGCTATTATGAATAATGCTGTTACTAATATTCGTGTACAAGTTTTTTTGTATGGACTTTTGTTTTCATTTCTCTTGAGTATATTCTTAGGAGGGGAATTGTTGGATCATACGGTAACTCTGTGCTTAGTTTTTTGAGGAACCGCCAGGTTATTTTCCAAAGAGATGGTGCCATTTTACATTCCCACCAGCAACGTACGCGGGTTTTGATTTTTCCACATCCTCACTGACATGTCTTATTGTCTTCCTTTTTGATTATGGTGTGAGTGGTATCTCATTGTGTGGTTTTTTTTTTTTTGTCTGTGTGTTTGTTTTTGGCTGCACCTCGTAGCACACGGTATCTTAGTTCCCCGACCAGGGATCAAACCCATGCCCCCTGCATTGGAAGCGTGGAGCCCTAACCACTGGACTGCCAGGGAAGTCCCTCATTGTGGTTTTGATTACTGTTGCGTTTTCAGAGTTCTTTATGTATTTCAGATACTAGTCCTTTGTCAGAAGTCCAACTATTAATTTTTCATTTTTGGATTGCTTTTCGGTATCAAGTCTAAGAATTCTTTGCTTCAGCTTTTGCCTTTTTTTTTTTTTAAACTGAGAAGCAGCTTTTGTTCAAATAGAAAGTCCTAATTAACCAGCCCCCAAAATCCAGCTCTGTTGAGTGAGCCTCTATTAGTCCTTCCTCCCGTGGGTGACAGAGCCACTGGATGGCAAATGAGGGGGATGGGGAAAGGAAGAAAGGGACCAGGTATCTGGACAATCACATTCCTTCGCTTGGCGGCAGCGAGAAGGCTTATTTTTCTGAACTCCCGCCCCTGATTCTGCTTCTCTTTCAGACCCTGGAGGAGGAGCTGTTTGGGAACAGTGAGGAGAGCCCAGCTTTCAAGGAGTTCTTAGATCTGCTGGGAGACACCATCACGCTGCAGGACTTCAAAGGGTGGGTTTTAGCCAAGTCATGGCTCTGCCCCTATTGATGAGGCCCTAGAGGAAGGGTGAGGGCTGACTGCAGAGTTTCAAGGGGTGGCATGTGAGAGTAAACAACATGCACAAGGAACATGGGATTACTTTTCAGCAAATGATCAACATTCATTGACTGCATCTCGAAGGAATCGGTGGTACAGGGGATAATCCTGAATGGCAGATGGTCTGAGAGACATTGACTTTTGCCCTTAGGATGCATGATGAAATCATTCCACCTGAGATTTGCCTTCCTGATTACAGTTGGCTCAGACTGAGAGTAAAAGGAATCCACCTTCCCTTCCAGGTGAGCAGGTCACTCACCTGCTCGGCATTCCGGAAAGAGGACCCTATGTAGTTTTGGGGGAAATGACCCATTTTAGATAAGACACAAAAAGAATGGTTAATTAAGAGTTGGTGCAAATACCATAATCCCTCTGGCAGGAATCTAGGCAACAGTGTATGGTTCTCTAAGCGGACAGAAAGAATATTGGGGCTATTTCTTGGAAAGCTCTGGCCTTTGACGTTCCTTGCCAAAGGCAACACTCGGGGAGGGCCTTCGGACCTGGCCAGCCTGTTCTCTGCTTTGTGGCTGGCACACGGCTGAGCCCTCAGAATTTCCCACCTCAGCAGCCGCATTAACAGGGTGTCCTAACGTGTGAACGCGCTAGCTCTGTGTCTGGCATGGAGTAGGTGCTTGATAATCACTTATTTCCTCTGCTGCCTTCTCTCCTCCTCTTCCTTCTCCTTTTTCTTTTCTCCTCTTCCTCCCCCTTCAAGGTCACCACTGCTGTCTGGAGCCAGTCACACATGGGTCAAAATCCCATCTCTGCCACTAATTAGCTCTATGGCTGTGAACAAATGACTTAACCTCTGCAAGCCTCAGTTTCCTTGTCTGTAAAAAGGGAGATAAAGATAGTACTGACCCCACAAGCTTGCTGGAGAATTGAAATAGGTAATGCACGTGAAGCACTTAGGCCAGTGCCACGCAGAGTAAGCCCTGGTCGTCATTGTTATTGTTCTTATTATACCACCTTCCACTGGCTCTGAGATTCCATCCTTATAAGATATATCGTGATTTCAGAGAGGTTAAAATGGGAAAAAACGTTCCATCTTGCAACTGATGAAATAAAGTATATTAAAACCAGGAAGGACCCCAGAGGTCATGTAATCCTATCCCTTTATTTTCAAGAGAAAGGAAACTGAGGCCTGGAGAGATTAAGTAATATGCCCAAGGTCATGTGCTGACTTAGTGGCAGGAGCTGGTCTAGAACCTGAATGCACCTAACTCCTGGCTACATGTGTTTTCCGCCATGCGGGGCTGAGCACATTTCTGGCTTGTATTATAGTGCTTGAGGTTGGGGGGACCTGACGTTCAGGATCTGTTTTATTTCATTTTCTTAAAGGAACATGTATCCCACTCTCCTTGCTGAAGAAGATGAGCCATGGCTAGCAGCCATGTTTCTATAAGGGAAG
>NC_041227.1:91788035-91817921 GCF_002837175.3 Physeter macrocephalus | reverse complement strand
CCTGGGGACCCGGGGGGTGGGGGGGCACCCTGGGCCCCGCCAGATACCGCCCTGTGCATTAACATAGCTACTGCGGGCGGAGCCCCGTGCAGGCTCTGCAGATAAAAGGAGAAGCGTGGAAACAGGAGAGGGCCCAGTCGGCCGTCGCCACCCTCTGGGAGCAGTGGTTCAGTGGAGGAGGGGGAGAGGGGTCAGAGGCCAGACTGAACGGTGCCCCTGCCGAGGGGTTTCCAGCTGGAGGGGGAAGGCTCGGCCCTCTCTATGGGGCTGGGTCAGGGCTACCTCCTGGGGGGCGGGGGGAGAGGTTGGAATCAGGGTTGAAGACAGCAGAAGGAAAGAGCAGGTCCAAGTGGGGAGTGAGAGGCAGTGGCTGCCCGGGGTGGGACGGAGGGGAGTGGACGGCTGCCTATCTCAGGCTGCTGAGGGTGGAGCTGCGTCACTCGCCCAGCCTCTCTCCCCAGAGCAGCCAGCCGTCCACAACCTCTCCCTTCAAGCAGGAGGTGTTTGTCTACAGCCCGTCCCCAAGCAGCGAGAGCCCCAGCCTGGGGGCAGCCGCCACCCCCATCATCATGAGCCGGAGTCCCACAGGTCAGTGGCATCTTGTGGGCGGTGTGTACCGTGGGGCCAGCGGAGGCGGGGCTGTGGCCTGACCGTTGTTGGTGGGGCACGTGCCCCGGGCATGCGGAACTGGCCTGTTTCTATTTCAGCCCCAAAGTATTAGGGCCTCCAGCGCTGCCGGCTCACCGCATCGGTTCATCACCCTTCAGAGGCCTGTGTTCTCATCCCCTCCTTACTCGTGGGGAAACTGGGGCTCAGAGAGTTCAGTGATTTGCCAGAGGAGCTGGGCTTGTGTGATTGGAAAGCTGAGGCTCTTTCCCTGACCTCTCGCCTCACCCCGTCACCGACCCAGGGCCCCTCTGTCACAGCGACCATCGTGATGATACAGAGATAAGGGGTGGGAACAGTGTTGCAGGTGGACAGAACAGCAGTAGAAAGGCCTGGGGGGAATCCAGAGACTGTGTTCTGGACCCGCACGTGGTTCAGTGCGGCTGGATTGCACGGAGGGGACACGTGAGAGAGGAGACAGTGGTTAGGACAACAGGCTGGGGCTGCCACGGGGACCCTGGTGAGGATTTTGCATTATCCTGCCTGCAGTGGAAGCCGTTGGAGGGCCTTCAGTCTTTGAAGGTCCTTTCAGTATAGAAGCGCCATCCCAAGGAGAGAGACCGTTTTGGCGGCTGCAGCTGGCTGAACAGAAAGGATTGGTGGGGAGTGGACCCAGGGAGGGAGAGCAGTGAGGGGTCACAGTGGCTGGTGAGGGGTGACAGGGCCATGGATCTGGGGGGCTGTCGGGGGCAATGGGAGAAGGACGTGGATTCAAGGGATGTACAGGCTCACTAGTGGGGGCTCAGGGAAGGCAGGGAGTCTGGGCCTTTCAGGGTTCTGTGATCCCTGCAGTCGGGCAGAGAAGGAGGAGCCAGCTCTGGGGAGAGGGCGAGGGGTTGGAGGGGCATCCAAGCGGACGTGTGCCGTAGGCACCACTGGGTGTTGGGGGTGCCTGGAAATCAGAGCCTGGGTCCTGCCCTCGAGGAGGGCAGCATAGTGTGGGGCAGGACTCTGGAGCCCGGGTCCAAATCCTGGATCTTCCACTTGCTAGCGATGTGCCAATGGGCAGGTTACTGAGTCTTTCTGTGCCTCAGTTTCCCCAGGTGAAAAATGGAGGGAGGGGACTAGTTTCTACCTCGTATGGTTGGTTGTGTGAAGAGTAAAAGAGAGACTTATAAGAGACTTAGAACTGTTAGCCTAAGTATTTGTTAAACAACGAGAATAAAACAGTAGTGCAATCGGTGGTTCTCAACTGGGGCGACGTTGCTCTCCAGGGCACGTTTCGCAGTGTCTGGAAGATTTTTGATTTGCATGATTGTGGGACGGGAGGGTGCTGCTGGCACCTAGTGGGCAGAGGTCAGGGATGCTGCTAAGCATCCTTTAGTGCACGGGGCAGTCCCCACGACAAAGGATTACCTGGCCCAAAATGTCAGGCTGAGGTTGAGGAACCCTAATCGAAATTATAGAAACACAGGGCCAGTGGGCCCACAGGGTGGTTTAAGCCACAGTGCTTCTGGGGCTCTCATGGTGAAGGAATGTTGGCAAAAGGTGACATGTGATGTTGGGGATAAGGGGAAGGCCTGGTTCACAAGCACACAATCGCTTGTGTAGCGCGGCAGCCCCCCCGTGGCTGGGCAGCTGTGGAGCTGTGTTCTAATCCTGGTGTGCCACTGGCAGCCCCACCTCTCTGAACCTCAGTTTCCTCATCTGTAAAGTGGGGTAGTAATACAAATTCCCTGGTTGTTGTTGTTGTTTTAAACAAGGCTTAATTAAATATTGAAAGAATGAATGAATCTATAATCAAGCCTGGCTCTGACTTGGTATTAAATAAATATCAAAATAAATAAGGTTTCAAGTAAAAGGAGGTTTAGAGTATGACTTGCTGAAGGTCACCCAGGGCAGAAGGGGACCTACAACGGGTCTGTAACACCTGCCCAGTGCTTATTGCGACCCCACCTCCTATGGAGTATTTAACCCTGAGGAGCTGCCTCTTACCCCCAGCCCCACGGGAGTTATGCTTTGTACCCGCAGGACCAGGGTGGGTTTGCGGAGATCTGGAAACCTGTTTTAGGGGGAGAGACAGGGCCGAGGAGAGGGAGATGGCTGGGAGGGCCTGACATCTGATCCTCCATAATCTCCGATGCCCTGGTCATTGGTCATTTCATACCTGGGCTCCCTGGGGCCCTGAGGGGGGCTGGTGGGTCACACCGAGAGGTAATCCTAGTGCTGAGTGGAACCCTTGAATATGAAGCGTCAAGACTAAGTCAGCAGCCTCCAGGTGGAGTGTACTGAGCTGTAGATTCTCTCAGCCAGAGGAAAATCAGAAAGCCAAGTGGCCCCCCCCGGCCAGTGGTGTGCTGGTAAATGTTTAACAACTGGCTCTTCCACCATACACATACACACAGCACACACACACACACACACACGCACTCATGTATGTGTTTACTGTACATTTTACTGATATAAAGGATCTGAAGCACACAATTTATAAATAATGATAAAATATACGATATTCTTTTTTTAAACATCTTTATTGGAGTATAATTGCTTTAGAATGGTGTGTTAGTTTCTGCTTTATAACAAATGTCCATCGACAGATGAATGGATAAAGAAGATGGGGCACATATATACTATGGAATATTACTCAGCCATAAAAAGAAACGAAATTGAGTTATTTGTAGTGAGGTGGATGGACCTAGAGTCTGTCATACAGAGTGAAGTAAGTCAGAAAGAGAAAAACAAATACCGTATGTTAACACATATATATGGAATCTAAAAAAAAAAAAAAAAAAAGGTTGTGAAGAACCTAGGGGCAGGACGGGAATAAAGACGCAGACGTAGAGAATGGACTTTAGGACACTGGGAGGGGGAAGGGGAAGCTGGGTCGAAATATACAATATTCTTTACCATAAATCGACAGAGCCAACTGATTCTCACAAAGTACCTTTACTGATATTTGCCCAACCTTTGTATCCGTAGACACTGTAAGGTTCCAAATGACGAACAGGTATAGTTCCGACATGAATGATGATTGATATTATTTTGTCAGTGATGTGAGCCACTTCTTTGCTGAATCAGATAATAGTTTTCAAACACTAGACGAGTATTTTCTCAGTTTTTTGTGCCATTCACAATGTAATGGATATAGTCAAACACATTTTCAAGTCTAATCTATATTATTAACGTTTTCTCCATGAGTTTCTTAAGTCTAGACAAGAAAACAATTATTCAAGCTCTGATTTATAGCGTTTGCTGATTTCTCTGGTGTGAATACTCCTGGCTGATCTCAAGCGCCCAACGTGACATGGAGCTGGGAAGAGCTACCGGACAGATATAATAGACGTAAATAACCTTAGGAGAATAAATAATAGTAAAATGTAGTGAAATAACTAGGAAATGATAACTTCTGAGTATTTATTACCTTTGGGGAATATAATTTGTTGAATTGTAAGCTTATGTAATTAAAAAAAAATAACTGTGTGTAACAACCAGCTCACAACATTTCTGAAAATTTGAGAGCTGGCTCTCGTGAATCGGTGCAGGTCAGCTAAAGTGCCTAGTGGAGAGGAGGCCCCCCTTCTCCTGGCCTCCGTATCCAGCCCCCACCCTGGAGCCCCAGCGACCTCTGCAGCCCTACCTCCTCTCAAGGGCTTACTTCTTTTTCCTAGACGTCAAAAGCAGAAACTCCCCGAGGTCAAACCTGAAATTCCGCTTTGATAAGCTCAGCCACGCCAGCTCCAGTGCGGTGAGGATCTAGGGGTGCGAGGGTAGCGGGGTGGGGGGGGGGAGCCTCCCACATCCCACGTTCCAGCCTCGGCCATCCTTCCTGGGGGTGGAGGAAGAGGGCGCCTCACTCCTCACATGGGGGGAGGGGCGGAGAAGCCCTGGTCAGATCTGGGGGTGCCGTTGGTTCCCGCACGGTGCAGGCATCAGCCTGGGGCTCGCCAGCCACCTTGCCCACGCTTCCTGTGTTACAGCCACACCCTCGGACACACGCAGGTTCCAGTTGGGAACTGTTGCTCCTGGGGTCTCATGTCCCTTCCCGGGCTCTCCAGAGAGCTGAGCACTGAATATACAGAAGCTGTAGTTGGTGGGGATTATGTCGTCTAGTTATTTAAAACTCTCATACGGATTTTCTTGAAACAGGGTCACTAATGTGAAAGAGGAGTCCTTCGCTTGTCAAAGGTGGGTCAGGTGTTAGTCCTGCTGTGGCCACAAGGGAGGGTGTGTTACGAAGATCGGGGCACTTGTGGCCTGATAACGTGAGAATGGCCAGAGAGATCCTGACCGCCGGGTGGCTAGTGACCTCTTCCCTGGAGCCTCTATGATGGGGCCCAGCTCTAGATGGGGAAGAGGGCAGATGGTCTCGGGTGCCGATGGGAAGGTTTGCCTGATAGGATTGGGCCAGGCTCGCTGAGCGGGTCTCCCTTCCCCACAGGAGCTTGTTCCAGCAGGCAGAGGGCAGTAGCCCAGAGCCCTTCTTCCTCGCTTGGCCCCCTTGCCTCCCTGTTTCGGCAGCCTTTCCCTCCTTGTGTCTTTGGCCAGGGCTCTGGGCTGAGATGTGTCCTCCTCGTGCGTCCAGAGATGCTCTGGTCCCCTAAATATTGTGCCGGACGAGCCCAGGGAGGACCCTGCTCCCAGCCCCCAGCCAGGGGTGCCTGAGGTCTGCAGCAGAGCAGGCCATGGGTCCAGCACTCCACCACCAAGGCCTGGCCTCCCGCTAGGGCAGTTACTAGAGACCCTTCTGACTTCCCAGCCCTCTCCCTGCCATGGGGCTCCCAGGGGCGTGAGTCACGTTTGGAACCAAGGGGAGGGGCACAGCTGAGCCCACGTTATGTAACCCTGATCTATGTAACTGGGAACATTGACACTCCAACTCCCATCATGTACTTCAGGTGTCTGGTTCACCAAAGCAGTGTTTACGTCCAACTTCTCGGGCTGTAGAAAGTCTGCACCCTTGGATTTGGCAGCCTCCCGTCCTAAGCCTATGTAGCCATGGGCACGTAGGTCTCCTCTCTTCCTTTACCTACTATTTGGTCATCATCTCCCTTCTCCTTGTTTTTTCCAGGGAAGCCCGATTCTGTCTTGGAGAAGGCTCCTATTCCAGCAGTTTGGGGGTGCCGTCCTCTACTCTGACCGTCACAGGCCTGCTTCTCCACTGGCCACCTGCCCACCGGACCAGCGTCCTGACCTGGCCACAGCCTTGCCCATCCCTGCCAGCACCTCCCCCTCTCTGGACAAGGCCTCATTCCTCCAGGCTCCCCTTGCTCCTCACCGCCTGATGTGATGTGTGTCTGGGTCATTTGTCATCTTGTTTTGTCTGCAGGGGAGCGAGTTGGGCAAGGGGGGATCTGGGTACCAGCCAGAGTCCAGAGAAGTAGGGAGAGTGGTGAGGTGGGCAGCAGAGACTGACAGCAGGATGCTGCACCCGGGCAGGGGCAGCGCCGTGTCCTGGACATGGCAGGAAGGAGGCTGTAGCCACAGCAGATGCATTTAGTGGTGGTGGAGGGACCCTTTTTCCAGGAACCCAGATTTGTAGCCATCCTCGAAGGTGTCCTGATGGAAGTCGGTTCTGCTGCTCCCACATGTCTGGAGCTCCCAAACATCTCTTTGCTTCTGTGCTGGGAGTCTCTTATCCATCTGCTGACATCAGGCCCAGGTTGCCTCTGTCCCTGCTGCCTGTGTATCTTGAGCCACGAGGCCGGCTGAAGCTGAGACCCGGCTGCGGGTGTGCGGGAGCGGGCGCCGGGTTCTTCCCGGACGTCCTCATTTCCCACAGGCTCCTGATGGAGCCTGTGGTGGCTGTGGGAGAAGCCATCAGTCTCTCCCCTCTGAGCAGACGCTCTTCCCTTGAAGGGGCGGGCAAGGCGGGTGGGAAGGCGTTCAGGGAGAGCCAGCAGCAAGTCCCGGGCACTTGGCCGAGGAAAACCTCAGGGCCCAGGGCTAGACCGGGATCCAGGTCTCCGCTGGTGGTGGAGGTTCATGGGAGGCGTAGAGAGTTACTTCAGCCCATCCACTTAGGCGGGAGCCCGAGAGAGGCGCAGGTGGGCCCCCTAAGAAACAGGCCTGAGAAGCGGCCTCTACCCTCTGTTTGCCAATGGGGGTGCTCTGGGCAGGATCTGAAACGTGAGGGACAACTGGTCAGGTTGGTTGGGCCATGTGTGGGTGTAGATCTTAGGTGTGGGAAGGGGTGGTGTCCTTCTGCAGTTTATGTGCCTGGCCTCTGCGGGGGCCCAGTGCTCTGGGGGGCTCGCTCCAGCTACCAAGCCCTTTGGTCCTAGCAGGGCTTGAACCCTCCACCCCGACCCTGAAGTCCTCCTCTTCCCCTCTCCAGCCACAAGGAGTCCGTAGGCATTTGTCACATCGGTGGCATTCCTGCAACCTGGGTCCCAGCTGGGTGCAGTTCAGACACTGCCTGTCACCTGCACCCTCAGCCAGAGCCACCTTTGCTGGGCTGAGCCAGCTTGCTCTCTGAGAAGCGGCCCCTCCTCCCTTCTCACGCATCTGAGTCTGCAGTGCGGCAGGTCATTTCTGCTGACTGGCCGTGGTGGGGTTTACGGCGAGGTATCCTCCAAGTTAAACAGTCTGAAGAGCAGACCCTTGAGGTGCTACAGCTCCAAGTGTGTATGGGGCCTTAGTGACTCGGGGCTGCCAGGGTGACACAGGCTGGGCACCTGCTTTATTGAGCAGAGGACAAGGATTTCCAACCAAATGCTTTATTTGCATTGGGATCTGGGCCTATTCCCAAGGCAAGACATATAAATGTTACGCTTGTTTTTGACTGATGTGACAATTTCCCCGTTGCTTTTGCTTTTAGAGCAAAACCTTAATCCTTCATCCCCGACTCACGTGGACTTTGTGGGATCCTATTTACAGGCTGGGTGGACCTCTTCCCTCATGCTAGAAATGTGTTTACTTAAAGTACTAGTCCGGTAAGATTTATTCTATTTAGAAGGTCAACAAATGTCTGTTTAGCTTTTATTAAAAATCCCTGTAGCGGCACCCACTGCTAGGTCTGTGGATTCTGGCAGCGTTCTGTTGGCTGGGTTTCTGAAGGAACTTGAAAGGTCAAACTGCATTTCTTTAAAAACTGTTCCAGGTTCTGGCTCGCTTCCCTGGATAGCTGGTATTTACAGCTGCCTGGTGGTTGTGCTGTGCTCTGTTTGTCATGGTCTGGGGGTCCTCTGGGGTTTTTAGGTTGTCTCCATTCTGTCCTACTCGAGAACCTTAGAGCCACCTTCCCCCACTGCTCTGGCTGCTCTCCCCGCAGGCCCCACCTCCTGGGAGGGCTTTGCCCCCTGCCTCTGAGCCAGTGGCCAGGATGGCTGGGTGTGTCCAGAGAAACTGAGAGGCGCAGGTGGGCCCCCTGGGAAACAGACCTGAGAAGCGGCCTCTACCCTCTGTTTGCTAATGGGGATGCTCTGGGCAGGATCTGAAATGTCCCTCCCTCTGGGTCCTGCCTCACCACATCTAGAAAGTTCATTCTGGTCATTCTGGCTTCCAGACCAGCCCCCGTGAAGTCCCAGGGCTGAGAGGGAGGGGGAGAACAAGGACAGGCCAGTCTCCCTTTGCTCCTCTGGACCATGGGACAGGCAGCTTGGGTTCCTGGAGGCTGCTTTTCCATCCCCCTCTTGCATCTGCTTTGCTCCAAAATGTCTTTCCTTTTATTGCCCCATCCAGACTTGGGGCTCAAAGGTTGCTCAGGCCTCATCAGACCTTGTGACTAGACTCATCCTGATGGTGCTCTTGCTGGTATTTGAGGTGTCCCATAGGAGAAGTGTTTCCTGGACGTATCTCTGGCTCTGGGACCTGCCTGACTCACGGATGAAACTATACTTTTCAGGCTCTGTCGGGCATCCATGTGCCTTTGCTGAGTTGATGCTTAAAAACAGATGCAGAAAGAGCTAAAGAGAGAAGGTCATAGCTAGAGTTTCTGTCTATGCTAATGAATGGAAATGCTGTTTTGGGAAAAATACTCTGTGGTTCAGCCTTGTCAGCTTCATCTCCGTGTCCAAGCCTTCCGGGCCCCTTCTTAGCATATAGGCCAACTGTGTCACCTTCCAGATGAGAAACTTCAGCTCCAGTGAAGGGAAAACAACTTGCCTGAGGACACACAGCCAGCTGGTGACAAAGCTGGGCTGAGAACCCACAACCAGGGCCCTTTCTTTGGCACCACCTATGGGGTTGGTGGAACAAGTGACTGTATTTACTGCATTTGGAGAAGCCAGTGAACGGGTGCCTCGGCACTGGCTGGGAGGTGTCAGCAGCCAAGGGTGCTGGTGGGCCTCAGTCTCTGTTCTTTTCATCAGGAGGGATGTTCCCTGGGATTTTTTAGTGAGAGCCGTGCGGTTTTGGCTGCGGCTTGGGCGAAGAAAACAAAGAGGGAAAGAGATTCCCAGGGACTGTTCCTCGGTGACATCAGTTCTTCAACCCTTGTCTGTAATGGGGCTGGAGACCAGGGGAGAGATGCAGTTAACCAAACCTCGCTTCCCCCTTTTTAAGTTAAGGAGAAAAGTGGTAAAAGAAAACTCTTTGGCTCTCCCTGATCCTTAAACAAAGGTGGTCAATAAAACCCTAGGCTCAAGGGCCGAGAGCCGGTTTCATGTTCCTACCCTAACTGTTTAAGGTGCCAACTCAAACACTACCTTCATTCAATTCTGAGTCAAGAGACAGGTCTGTTGCGGGGGAATGACCAGGGTTCAGGTAGATCTTATGGCTACCCGTGGCTGGCAGGGACCCCACAGGTCCTCCCCCAGACACCAGGTACCCCTCTCTCAGAGGCAGGGTGAGTCAGCAGTCCGCCAGGGCTTTCCCTGCAGCCTGGGGGCCCAGCCGGGACATTTTGCTAGCCTCTGATGGCTGTTTTGCCACCAGTTCCTTACCCACTGCCATCCCACAGCTCCCTCCTTTCCGCTTTGGGAGAAAACCCCCACTAAGGCCAAGGACAGGAGAGCCCTGCCTGGTGAGAGACTCTTGGGGGCAGGGGCACTGTCCTGTTCCTTATCAGCCCCACGGGGAGGGTGTTTGGCTGGAAGACTGGAATTTAAATGCCGTCGTTTCTGATTTTGTGACATTTCTGCTTGGAAGTGTCAACCGCCCCTTCCCGCTCCTTAGCATGTGTGCCAGCTCTCCCCTGCCCCGGGCATTGCCTTTCCACACTCCAGCCTGGGCAGTGCTGCTGTTTAAGTGTGAAGAGATTCCTCTCTGTGCTAGAACCTGCAAAGTGTAGCTTGGAAATGATGATCCGTGTGATGATGACTTTTCTGTCTTTCCTCTTCGAGAGGAGGTGATTCATAGACCCCCGATTGCGTATGTAATGTAAATAGTGTACATTTAATTTATTGCTATGGTAGCACATTGTATTTGTTAATGTATAAAACAAATTCTAAAAGGTTGACAAATGTATATTTTGTTGCTTAAATGTGTCTTTGCAGAAATTGACAATAAATACGATATTTTGTGTCCATCAGAGTCCAGACTTCTTTGCTTGGGATCCCAGTCCTGAGCATCCAGGTCACCAGAGGTTGAATCCATATTCCCACGGGCTGCATCTGACCTGCAGAGGTGTTTATCAAGAATCCCCCCCGCTCTGACCACGCACCCCCCGCAGTCTTCATCCTCGATATCCAATCAAGTTGCTCTTCCCTCGCCCTTGATAGCTAACCACGTTCCTGTTAATAATTTTCCATCCAATTCCTCACCCTGCCATGGGCTAGAAATCCCCATTTGTCCCTGTTGTATTTGGAGTTGAGTTCAATCTCTCGCCTCTAGCACAGTAACCTCAGATAAAGTCTTCCTTGCCTTTTGAACTCTGGGGCAATTTTTCTTGGACAGGTAGCTAAACTGCTCCCCTGCCCCAGCCCCTCTTTCTCGTCTGCACGTCCACACCAGTGTTGGATGGGGAAAGAGGGAGGCAGAAGACAGGAATAAGACATTTATTAGGCAAAAGGCCTGTGAATAAAAATGGGGAGGGAGCTGAAGAAAGCTGAAGAGCTGTCAGACTGCGATGCAGGTCTGACCCCGAGTGAAGGAGGGATGGGAGGAAGCAACGTGGGGTGGAGGCATCTTTTGATGTCAGTTCATTTCTAAGAAAATTCTAAGCAAGATGATTGCAGAGTGCCCTAGCCAAAGTCACTCCCCAGAGGAGTCCTGCATATCACAAGAATGAGCCTAAAATCACCATCCCTGCCACCCCCGGGCATTCGGTGGGAGCAGGCCTGTGGGAAGTCTGGCTTTGGTGCCAACCACGGAACACAGTGATGGCTCTCCGAATGCAGCAGCTGGGACCGTGGGTCAGTGATGCCCCCTGCAGCTGGAGACCGGAGAGGCACATTCTTGTGGTCGCCATATAAACTCGCCCCAGTTTTGGTTGGTTACAATTTCCCCTTATTTGTGGATAGGGCCACCTTAGCACAGGGGGTGGTTATAGCCTCCTTTCTCTTGGTTCTCTCTGCCTCTCTGTCTGATATAAATCCTCCGTTGGTTCCTTATGCTTGGCAGGCATTCAAATGCTGCTGTTTTGTCATAAAGCCCATGATGAGAGAAATCTACACACAGCCTTTGCTTAATGGTGTAAGAATTTCAAGCTCTGCTACCTCCTTGGTGTCCACTCCCCTCTCAGCTTGGTCCCTTATCCTCACCACCCACGCAGGTACCAATGTCTGCTGCTCGGTGCCATATCCTAGCACTCTTTCTCTTCATTCAGCATTTACCTTCTCCTTTCTCCAGACCCTAGCAGTGACAGGTGGGCTTGGCAATGTTGAGACAATCACCATGCTTTGACTCATTGGAGGATATGTTTGTAGGACCCTCAATCTTGTAGGAATAGAGAGGGACAAGCCAAATGCTCTCCTTCTTTCATGGAGCCAGTCCCTCCCCCTTATATCGCCTGGGGAATGAAGTGGGGTGTTGGTTTTATTGCTGGTTCTAATGAAATGGTACCTCTCTGCAAGCCTGGAGGGGCTCCATGGCTGGCTCCAGCGATCCAATGGTTCTCTGAATTTGCAGTGTGGACTCGGTGGGTCACTGCTATGGCTGATTCAAACATCTGCCCTCAAACATTTAATGGCACCCCTGTGCTGCCATGGCAGACGCTGTTTATGGGAACCAGAGTGAAGTTCCAGAGAGAAACTCTGAGACGTAGTTATGACGCCTAAGGGCAGTGATCCTCCACAGGGTATCCCCAGTCTCCATTTCTTCAGGCAGAGATAACACCTGTTGGAGTATCAGGGTGTGGAAAAACCTTGTAGAAGCTCATCCCCACTTCAGACCAGCTCCCTCTACTCTCAGAACAGAAAATTGCTCCCATCTGGGGATGGCTTCTTAAGCATTTTTGCTTTAGGGTGCATAAAAATCATCTGGAGAGATGGTTAAAATGCAGATTTCAGGCACCATTCCAGAGGTTAGAATTCGATTGGGCTGGGTGGGTCCCAGGACTCTACATTTTTAATGAGCACATGAAGAATTCTGATGCAGTCTTTCACTTTGGGAACCACTGATCCAGTTTGTAGTCTCTATATATGGCCCTCTCCTATTACAATAGTCTCAGGCCCAGTGAGAAAGGGATAGGGAACGGTGAAGGTGTGAGGGGTTTGAGAGATGCCAGTGCCCCACCTAAGAGATGCCAGTGCCCACATTATCACAAATGTGGGAGAAATGTCTGTCCCAGCAAGACACAAGCTCTTACAGGAAAATGAAAGGGAATCACTAGAGAGAACAGAATAGAGAAAGATAAATAAAACATGAAACTTGTAAGGAATAGCTTAAGATGAAAATGCATTACGGCTGCATCAATGACCAGGGCACCTTGTAATAAGAAACACTGGGAGAAAAGATGAGGTCACGCATGAAGCAGAGAGAAGGAATTTGGTGAAAAGAAAAAAAAAAATCAGATCCTAAGAATTAAAAATTAAAATACAGCTAGAGCCTCTTTCTCCAATCCAAAACACATTATCAGATGAGAGATGTGATGTGAGACTTCAGAAACCCACTGGCAATCTAGGAACAAAACAGCTGCTGGAAAGGGCTGAAGACAGCACCCCTGGGTGACGTGTTCCCGGTCACTAAGGACGTTAGAGGCAAAGTAATCTAGTAACTTCAGTAGGTAAACAAAAGGATGTGGTTGATGAATGGACTCCATCAAGGGGAATAATAACACAAAACGGCACGTATGAAGGAACAAGCAGAAACAAGCTGCCACACAAATGGCTCCACACGAAGACATACGAATGAATGATTAGACAGACATAAGTGAGACTGTGTTACAGAAAAATGCAGACACTTTCTGAGCAAGACTGTAGAAAACGTGCTTGAATTATTAGATCGGATGTATTTTACGAATCACCTAAAAGACATTATATTAACATTTTTTAAAAATGTAAGAGTAACAGGGAAGTCTTCATAGCCTTGCTCTAAAATATCAGTTGGTAGGTTTTACGAGAACTTATCACTAATAAGGAATCTGAGGAAAAATCCAGGGAAAATAGACAACAAAGCCCAGATGAAATCCAGCTATGCCACTTCGTATAATAGTGCATGTAACGGAAAAGGATTTTAACTTGTTTAATTATAGAATTTTCTTTTTTTCTGGCTGCACCGCATGTCTTGCAGGATCTTAGTTTCCCGAGCAGGGATCTAACCCAGGCCCATGGCAATGACAGCACCAAGTCATAACCACTGGACGGCTAGGGAATTCACTAGAATTTTCTACTAAGGAAGAGAGTTTCCAAAAACTAGAAAGGATAAATTTCCAGCAGATACTAAGAACTGGAATCTATTACAAGGATTCAGCAATGATAAAATCATGATCTAAGATTTTAATTCAGTGACTAATTAATTCTAGCCCATGTTGACTAGGATGACTTGGCGGAGCGTGAAGCCAGTTCAAACTAGTTTAAGCTACCAAAAAAGGAGGCGTTTATTCAAAAGAGACAGGGGTCTATACAAAAAATAGACAAGCAACAGAATTTGCTGTATAGCACAGGGAACTATATTCAATATCTTGTAATAACCTGTAACAGAAAATAATCGGGAAAAAAACTGAATCAATTTGCTGTACGCCTGAAACTAGTACAATATTGTAAATCAACTATACTTCATTTAAAAAATGAGGAAAAAAATAGACACGTGATGTCTCCTAGAGTCAAAAAACAGGGAGGTAGCTGGGCCACCAGGAGGACAGCAAAGGCCATCAGCCCTTATGCCTCTCACCTCTCCTTTCTGCATTTCTCTGTGCTTCTCCGTTATCTCTTTTCTTTCTATTGGGTTGTCGGTCTCTTCCTTATGAATATGTGATGGCTTTTTGTTTAGCTTTCCTCTCTCTCTGAAGACTAGCTAAGCTGGTCTCAGCACCATTTTCCCTTCACTGCCTAGACCTTGAAATGATTGGGGTCCTTGAAATGCTTCCTTTGCCAGCCGGCACGATGTTAAGCTTTGTCAGTAGAGGGTGCAAGAGAGGCGCTGCAGAAAGAAAGGAGTGGTGTTTCTGGTACTCCTGTGCAGGCATGGCAAGCTCTTAAGCCTCACGTGGAAAACCCTTGGAGCGCAGGTGTAAGCGGTGGCTCCAGGCCATTTGCGATTTCTCCTCATAAACAGCTGTCTCACTGTCTGAGGTAGAGTGTGGGAAATCTGGCGATTTTCCTCAGAGTGTGGTCTCGCTTTCTGAGGTGGAGAACCGGCCATCGGGTACTTTTTGTCACAGAGCTTTGTCTCTCTGTCTGAAAAAGGCAGATGGCCGTCAGGAATTTCACCTCCCAGTGTGCCGTGTTTGTTTGAAGAAGCCTGGCTCTCCAGCACTTCACCTCCTAGAGACCGTCTCTGACTGAATGGTAGGTCAGAGTTTCCTGTTTTTCTCCTCAGAGAGCTCTCTTTCTCTGTATGAGCCGAGCGCCAGCCTTCGGGCATTTCTCCTCAGAGTGTGTTGTTTCTGTCTGCGTTGGAGACCCCGCTATCAGGCACTTCTCATCTCAGAGCCCTTTCTCTGTCAGGAGAAGTGAAGTGCTTACCCGGAATTTCTCCTCATAGTGCGCTGTGTTTATTTCTAGGTGCTGGGCTGTCCATCGGGCATTTCTCTTCCCGGAGGGCTCTTTCTGGTCCTTCTGCGTGTGCTTGGCAAGCCCTCAAGCCTCCCTTGGCAAACCCTTGGAGCGTAGGCGCATGCGTCGGCTCCGGGTTTCGCTCCCGCAGGACCTCGCGCAGGCGCCTAACACGCAGGGCGGTTCAGGCTGTGCTCATCGCGTCCGAGGAGCAGTTCAAGGTGTTCACGCTGCCCAAGATGAACGCCAAGACCAAGTTCAAGCTGACGGCCCACGAGGGCTGCCGCGTGCGCAAGGTGGCCCTGGCCACGTTTGCCAGCGTGGCCTGCGACGACTACGCCGAGGCCTGCCTGGCCTGCCTCACCAACCTGGGCGACGTCGTAGTTTTCCCGGCACCAGACGCTTGCAGCGCGCACGGCTTCTCCAGTGCCCGGGGCCTGCGGTGCGCGACGGCCAGCAGCACCCAGTGGCTTCTCCCAGCGACAACCTCTTCTTGCACTTGCTGGTTCGTCCCCTCCAGAGTTTGCCGTGAAGTCTGAAACTGGCTCCCTCCACGTGGAGGGCAAGGAGAGACCGAAGAAAGAGGCAGACCACTCCAGATTGGTAGGTGCAGGGTTAATAAGCAAGGGAACTTACTCCCGAGGTTTATCTTGGGTGGCTGCGAGAGAAGTAGATCTCTGCACCTGCCTGGCAGAACCTTAAAAGTGTATACAGAGGTCCTAACTCTGTTCAGTCATGTACAGCCAGACCTCTCAGCTACACATTACTATCTCAAGGCCGTGTACCTGAGGCGGCTTCTGGCAGGGAAGGCAGCTGGAGCGGAGGGTGAGGAACCTCAGATTTCCTGGTTCCAGCTCTTGGGTCTGCCAGTGGTTAGGTCCCCTCGGTGGCCTCCTCCATCTCCCCCCTCCTGCCTCCCCCAGTGCCAGGTGGTTTATAGCCTAGTGCCTCCAGTGAAACACTTCCCTGAGAACAGAGGGTGGGTTTCCAGCAAGTTCCGCAGGTGTGGGACCATGGTGACTCCTTTTCTTTTTCCATCGAGTGACCCAAGGCCAACAGGCTCTGGGTCTCAGGCCTAGGGGGAGCCCCTTCCTCAGGCACTAGATCTCAGCCCCAGGGGTGGTGGCTCCTCCTTACTTCTGCTATTCCTATATTCTTTAGCGTTCTCTTCACTTCCCAGCAGTCAATCCCTCATTACTCCAACCCCCTGTTATAGTTAATAATTCTTTTTGTTAAACTTTCCTTATTCAGGCTACTGTGTGGCTTCTCTCTCCTGATTGGACCCAGATGGATAGACCAGGTTTCTTATTTTCTCTGCTAAAAACCTTTCCATAGCACACAAGCTCACATCACTCTCATTTAAGAGTCAGTCCAGGGCCAGTATTTACTTCTATTCAGAGTCCCATGAGGGAGAATCTGATTGGCCCAAGAAGGTCAGGTGATAACCTCCTAGTCCAATCAACTAAAGCCAGGGGATTGGGGCATGTGGCCACCACAAAGAGCAGTTAAAGGGTCGTTGGGACCTGGGCAGGTTCCCAGCAGGTGTCTACTACAGAAGCCTGTAAAGATAAATGAGTGTATGGAAACCTGGGACACGCTGATAACCTAAAAATACCTGGCCATTTAATGAATGTGGAAAAATTAATAATGATGCTGGAGAAATATTGATACTGTACATGTTCTTACTGACCTTTTCCTACTGACTTTATTTTATTTTATTTTTTTTGTGGCATGCGGGCCTCCCTCTGCTGCGGCCTCTCCCGTTGCGGAGCACAGGCTCCGGACGCGCAGGCTCAGCGGCCATGGCTCACGGGCCCAGCCGCTCCGCGGCATGTGGGATCCTCCCGGACCGGGGCGCGAACCCGGTTCCCCTGCATTGGCAGGCGGACGCGCAACCACTGCGCCACCGGGGAAGACCCCCTACTGACTTTAAAAAACAGCTTTATTAAGGTATAATTGACAAATAAAAATTGTAGTATATATTTAAGGTATATAACTCAATGTTTTAATATATGTGTATACTGTGAAATGATCACCACAGTCAAGCTAATTAACATTTTTGTGACCTCACATGGTTACCATTTCCTCCTCCGCCCCCTCCTCTTCCACCACCTCCTCCTGCTCTTCCTTCTTCTTTCTCTCCTTCTTCTTGGTGAGAATACTTAAGATCCACTCTTAGCAAATTTCAAATACACAATACAGCACTGTTAGCTATATTACTATACTGTACCTTAGATCTCCAGAAGTTATTCAAGCTTCGTACCATTCGACAAATATCACCTCATTCACTAACCCTCTCCCTACCATCTGGCAACCACCATTATATCTCTGCTTCTATGAGTTTGAATATTTTATTTTATTGAGGTATAGTTGATTTACAATATTTTATTAGTTTCAGGTATACAACATAGTGATTCAATATTTTTGTAGATTATACTCCATATAAAGTTATTATAAAATATTGGCTATATTCCCTGTGCTGTGCAATATATCCTTGTAGCTTATTTATTTTATACATAGTAGTTTATGCCATTTAATCCCCTACCCCTTCCCTCTCCCCACTGGTAACTACTAGTTTGTTCTCTATATCTGTGAGTCTGCTTCTTTTTGTTTCATTTATTCATTTGTTTTATTTTTTTTAGATCCTACATATAAGTGAAGACATACAGTATTAGTCTTTCTTTGGCTTATTCCACTAAGTGTAATACCTTGCAGGTCCATCTATGTTGTTGCAAATGACAAAATTTCATTCTTTTTTTATGGCTGAGTAATATTCCATCGTATATATGTGAATATATATATATATCTCACATCTTCTTTATCTATTGATCTGTTGATAAATACTTAAGTTGCTTCCATATCTTGGCTATTGTACATAATGCTGCTATGAACATTGGGGTACATGTATCTTTTTGAATTAGTGTTTTTGTTTTCCTTGGATATACATCCAGGTGTGGAATTGTTGGATCATATGTTAGTTCTATTTTTAGTTTTTCAGGGAAACTCCATAGTCTTTTCCATAATGGCTGCACCAATTTACATTCCGACCAACAGTGTGCTAGGGTTTGCTTTTCTCCACATCCTCACCAGCATTTGTTATTTGTAATCTTTTTGATGATTGCCATTCTGAGAGGTGTGAGGTGATATCTCATTGTGGTTTTTCCCTGCATCAGCAGGCGGACTCTCAACCACTGCACCACCAGGGAAGCCCCTGCCCATTTTTTAAATGTTTTTTTTTTTATATTGAGTTGTATGAACTGTGTATATATTTTGGATATTAACCTCTTATCAGTCATATGATTTGCAAATATTTTCTCCCATTCGGTAGGTTGTCTTTTCATTTTGTCACTGGTTTCCTTTGCTGTGCAAAAGCTTTTAAGTTTAATTAGGTCCCATTTGTTTATTTTTGCTTTTGTTTCCTTTGCCTTAGGAGACAGAGCCAAAAAAAAATATTGCTATGATTTATGTCAGAGTGTTCTGCCTGTGTTTTCTTCTAGGAGTTTTATGGTTTCCGGTCTTACATTTATGTCTTTAATCCATTTTGAGTTTATTTTTGTATTAGTTGTGAGGAAATGTTTTAATTTCATTCTTTTACATGAATCTGACTATTTTAGATTCCACATACAAGTGAGATCATGCAGTATTTGTTTTTCTGCGTCTGGCTTATTTCCGTTAGTATAATATCTTCCAGGTTCATCCATGTTGTTGCAAATGGTAGGATTTCCTTCTTTTTTCAAAAGCCTTAATAATATTGCATTATATATATACCACATTCTCTTTATCCATTCATCTGTTGATGGACATTTAAGTTGTTTCTATATCTTGGTTATTGTGAATAATGCTGTAGTAAACATGGGAGCGCAGATATCTCTTCAGTATTCCGATTTCAGTTCCTCTGGTGACATACCTGGAAATGAGACTGCTGGATCATATAGCAGTTCTATTTTTAATTTTTAAGGAAACTTCATACCGTTTTCCGTAATGGCTGTATCAGTTTATATTTCCAACAAATGTGGATAAAATTGGACCCTTATTTCACACCACACAAAAAATCAACTCAAAATGGATTAGACTTAAATGTAACACCTGAAACCTTAAAAACTAATCTAAGAAAACACAGGGAAAAGGCAACAATTATTTTCTATATGATGGTAAAAGCATAGGCAACAGAAGCAAACAAGTGGGATTACATCAAACTAAAAAGCTGCACAGCAAAGGAAACAATCAACACAGCAAACAGGGAACCTATCGAATGGGTTTTGTAAGCCACATACCTGATATGATGTAATGTCCAAAATGTATAAGGAATTTATACAACTTAATAGTAAAAAACCAAATAGCCCAATTACAAAATGGGCAAAAAGACCTGAATAAACATTTCTCAGATGAATAGTTACAAATGGCCGATAGGTACAAGAAAAAATGCTCAACATGACTAATCATCGGGAAATGCAAATCAAAACCACAGTGACCTAGTACCTCTCACCTGTTAGGGTGGCTCTTATCATAAAGCAAAAGATTACAAGTGTTGGCAGGAATGTGGAGAAAGGGGAACCCTCCCACTGACTTCTAATAATACTACTCTACCCCATTATTTAAATGGTTGCATAGTATTCCATTTTATGTATGTTTGAGTGATTATTTAACCAGTCTTTTGCAACTGCAAGCAGTGCTACAAAGAATATTCTTGTACATAAGTCTTTGTGTTTACAGGCAAGTATATCTACAGGCTAAATGCCTGAAGTATTATTGTAACAAGGGGAATGTGCATTTTGCATTTTGACTGGTTCTGCCAAGCTGCCCTTCACACAGCCCACATTAATTGACCACTCTACAAGAATGTATGAAACTACCTTATTTCCCTCACTATCAATAAACTTTTATACTTTTGCCTTTCTGATAGGTGAACTATAATATTACATTATAGTTTTAATTTACATTTTTCAAAACTCATGAGTGTGATTGAGCATCTTTCCTACGTTTAAAAGGTATTTGCATTTCTTTTTCTGTGAATTCTTAATGCCCTTTGTCATTTTCTCTTGGGTTGTTGGTCTTTTTCATACTGGTTTGATTTTTTAATATTAAGGAAATTAGTCCTTTGGCATTCATGTTGGCAGTGTTCCTTCAGTTTGTTCTCATCTTTTGGCTCCTTTTATGCTGTGCAAAGTTAAATTTTTTTAAGTTTAGTCAAATTTATCAGTTCTATCAGCTAGGAATATATTCAGCTACAGGAAATAAAAATCCAACTAACAATGGCTTGAAAAGATGGGAGAATATTTGTTACGTGCCACATGCAGGGAAAAATTAGGGCATCAGTGGAAAACTGCATTGTCTAGAACACAATGGGTTATCTGATTCTGATTACAACTTTGTAAGTTTTAGATAACTGATAGCAAAACAAAATAATTCTAGTCTATAGACATACAAATGAATTATGCCCAGTAGAGGGACGACTCTCCTCTACTGTCCCCCTCAATGGAAAAACCAGTTTGTTTGTACATTTCAATGTTCCTCATCTAAATATGTATCTGTTCTTTGGACTGTAACACCTTGGCAGTGTTAAAATCTTTAACACAAGTTCATTTTTATAGTATATGAGAGCCATGATTTTACCTTACTTTGAAAATTATCTTTTACCCAATATGAAGTCTGAAGGTAGGCAGTTTAGGGGCTCAGTGATGCCATCAGGGAACCAGGGTTTCGCCATTTTTTCTGCCTCACTATCGTTTTTTAAAGAATTAATTAATTTTATTTTTGGCTGCGTTGGGTCTTCATTGCTGCGTGCAGGCTTTCTCTAGTTGCAGAGAGCAGGGGCTGCTCTTTGTTGCGGTGTGCGGGCTTCTCATTGCGGTGGCTTCTCTTGTGGAGCGCGGGCTCTAGGCGCGTGGGCTTCAATAGTTGTGGCTCGCAGGCTCAGTAGTTGTGGTGCACAGGCTTAGTTGCTCCGCGGCATGTGGGATCTTCCCCGACTAGGGGTCGAACCCGTGTCCCCTGCATTGGCAGGCGGATTCTTAACCACTGTGCCACCAGGGAAGTCCCAGCAATCACTTTTAACTACTTAAGCATTTAACCCCCCTGGTTGTTCCTGCCATATTGTTTGATGATATGCTTATATTGATATTTATTGATCAATTTTAGTATATTTAGTGTCTTTCTCTAAGGACAGATGGAATTAGTTCTCTTAACCCTCCTTCCCTCTTTCATCAGTATTTTCAGTTATGTGAGCAATCAAGGTGTACTAGTCATTATAATGATATAAATTTTGCTCACTATAAAGTAGAATTTCGTTTTCTTTCTTATACAGCTTTCTGTTTTTCCCCAGAGAGGATAGTTACCTCAGTTGTAACTTATCTACTTTCTCATATACAGTCTCATTTCTTTCTTGAAGTCCTATTGAGTTTACTTTTTTCCTAGCAAAAAGCTTTGTCTTTTTGCTCCAGTTTGTCCTGGCTGCTTTCTGGGTTTACCTGTACAACCATTATACTGGGATTTCTGTTTTGCTGCTCTCCTGGGTTAAACCTGTGCTTTTCTGGATCCCATGAACTCCTTGTTCTTGATTTAACCCTTGATTTTGCTGGGGCTGGTACCCTCAGGAGCTTCTTAAGAAAGAATGGAGACAACCTTTTTGAGTCCTTTCATATCTGAAAATGTCTCTATTCTGCCTGTACACTAGATTACCATTTTGCCTGGAAATTCTGGATTGTAAATATTTATTTCCACAGAAATTTGAAGGCATTACTCCACTGTCTTCTAGCAATCAGAATAACCATTCTGATTCTTGAGCTTTTACAGTTGATTATATTTCTTTTCTTGAAGAGTTTATGATCTTCATATACAATTGATGTGAAATTTCTTTTTTTTTTTTTTGGCTGTGCCATGTGGCACGTGGGAACTTAGTTCCCCGACTAGGGATCGAACCTGTACCCCCTGCATTGGGATCATGGAGTCTTATCCACTGCGCCAGCAGGGAAGTCCCCTACACTATCCTCTTATTGTTACTAATAGTTTCAATTGACTCTCTTTATGTTTCCAAGTATACATTTATCCATATAACAAAAATTTTGCCTCCCCTTTTCTGGTGAATGGGACCTTCTTTTCCTCCACAACATCTTTTAAGTCTTTGACGCTAGAATATAGGAAAGCCATAGCCTTCTTTCCTTTTATTTCTTTCCCTCTTTCTTTCTGTATACCCATACATAACACATTCTGCACACAAATATATCTTTCTTTCAAATACCTTACTGAATTCGTTAGTTTTTAGTGGATTTTTCAGGTTTTTCAGGTATAAATCATTGTACCTGACATACTGATAGTTTCTTTCTTACTTTTTTCTTTCCAGTTAACTGCCCTGCCCCCTCTAAAGTCTTATAGCTCGGTCAGGCTCTCCAAAACTTTAAATGAAATTGATGAGAGTAGGGGTATTAATATCCGTCTCGACTTTAACAGGAATTCTTCTGGTGTATCACACAGTTTGAGATTCATTGTGGTCTTCGGAGTCTTTATTAAATTAAGGTTTCTTTGAATACCTAGTTTACTGAGAATTTTTTTTTTTTTTTTTTTTTTTTTTTTTTGTGGTATGCGGGCCTCCCCCTGTTGTGGCCTCTCCCGTTGCGGAGCACACGGACGCGCAGGCTCAGCGGCCATGGCTCACGGGCCCAGCCGCTCCGCGGCACGTGGGATCCTCCCAGACCGGGGCGCGAACCCGGTTGCCCTGCATCGGCAGGCGGACGCGCAACCACTGCGCCACCAGGGAAGCCCCAATTTTTTTGTTTTTAAACTCAGTAATCGATGTTAAATTTATCAGTGCCTTTGTTCGTTTAACGATCTGACTGTTATCATTGCGCATTGTTTAAAAAAATGTAATCCTGGACTTAATCTGCTCGTATTTTATTTAGAAACTTTGCATCAAACGCCTTCACAAAGGAGAGAGCCCGGGCAGTGGGAGCGGGCGCCTGGTGCTCGTGGGAAAGAATTACTTAGTTTTAAGGAAGGATAAGAGGGTCCGGGACTATTTGCTCCCCAGTGGACCGGGAGGGTCAACAGGGACATCCTTTCTTCTGAGCTTGGGGAACACTACGAAGGTTGGAAGCAGATTTTAAGTTTCTAATAATGACGTTGAGATCTCTGCCAGACCGCCACTGGATGGCGCGCGCAACCAGCGGAACCAGCGGGCGTCGCTCCGCGGCGTTTGGGGAAGGATAATTAGAGAGCTTATCCGAGCTTTTCATTAGCTAGTTCTGCAGGAGTCCCGCCTTTCCGGTCTCCTCATTGGCTGTCGGCCCAGGAGGGGTGTGCGTCTTTGGTCAGCCCCTCCTGGGGTCTTGAAAGGAGTGAAGGACCGACCGAGAGGTCCGGATTTACAAGGACCAATCAACCAGGGCCTCCCGTTGGTCAATCAAACAGGAGGCCCCTCCCCCCAAGACTTCCAATTGGCCGCTGCCCCGCGCCTGTCGCTTTGGCTTTGGAGTGGCTGAGGTTCTCCTTAGCACTTTAGCCGGGCTTCCTTGGCGGAGCCGATGAACTTCGGATGGATTTTATCCCTCTTTGGTGCTGTTTGCCTTAGACCCGCGGCACACAGGGCTGGACGAGCTTCGAGAGACAGCTGGAACTGGGGCGGAGTTAGGGGGCTCATAAGTGCCTCCCTCCAGTAGAAAACGGCTGGAGCGGGGGGAGCGATGTCTTTCCTATGGGCTAGAGATCTGGAGTATGGGGTAGAGTCCTGAATGGGGAAGGAGATCATTGTGGGCAGCTCCTACCCTTTCCTGCCAGAGCTGACTTCTTTCAGATAAAAGAAACACAGGAAAAGGGCAAGAAACGAAGTATTGCTTTGGAGCCCAAGGGTTAAAAACCAACCCAGAGAAAAGGAGAGGAATCTTCTTGCCATTTCTAACTAAACCATAGGGGTTGTGTCCAGAGGGACTGTGGGTCAGTACTGAAGTAGAGACTTCCACCTGGCAGTGCATCAGGTAAGGGGCAGCTTCGCCCATGACACCTGCAGTGGGGGTAGCACAAGGTATCATCTATAAATGGCTTGCAAGCCATTCTCCTCCGAGAAGGTCAGAGCTCAGGAATTTGAGTGAATGTGTGTTAGAGAACATGAGTGACCTCCCTAGGCTATAATTGGATATATCTGGGTAAGGCTGGTACTGTGGTCCTGTGTCAGGCAAGTTGAAGGATTTGATCCTGCAAACTTCTTGTATCAGTCTTAGTGTGCCCTTATTTATTGCCAAGGCTGGTGAAGTCTAAGGGACATTGGTTTACACATACATGTTTTTTCTTTACTATAAATCAATAACTCATTCTGAGCTGAATCTATGTTCTAATTACTCCTGTATATCACACAGGATAATGCCTTGCACACAATGGAGGAAATTCCCAGCCTTCACTTCAATGCCCCAGATTACCTCATGTCGACCTCTGGAAGGCTTTCCCAAAGAGGAGTCTTCCCAGAGACCCATGCATGTCTTTGTTCCTCAGGCTGTAGATGAAAGGGTTCATCAGCAGGGTCACCAGAGCATATATCACTGTGGCTACTGAGTCCTTCATGGAGTAGGTGTGGAGGGGCTGCAGATATAACATACCAATTGTCCCATAGAAGAGGGAGACCACAGCCAAATGGGAGGCACAGGTGGAGAAGGCTTTGTACTTGCTAGAGGGTGAGTGTATTTGGAGGATAGTTCTGACAATCCAGACATAGGATATGATCATGATCCCTAAGGGGGTGAAGAAGATGAAGCAGCCTGTGGTAATCTGTGGTGTATGAATCATCTGGGTGTTGGAACATGTGAGCCTCAGCAGGACATACATCTCACAGAAGATGTAGTGGATACTCCAGGACCCACAGAAGGTCACCTTGGTCATGAGGAGGGTGAGGAAGAGGCCATAGAGGACAGAGAGTGCCCAACACAAGGTGAGGAGCAAAATACAGAGCCAGGGCTTATGTCTGTGATGTAGTGAAGGGGGTAGCAGATGGCCACATAGAGGTCATATACCATCATGGCCAGGATGAAGTTGTCCAGGGTCACCGAGCAGACCAGGAAGTAGAGCTGTGTCAGACACCCTGCATATGAGATGGGTTTGTTCTGGGACCAAAGGTTCACCAATGTCTTAGGGATTGTATTGGTAACAAAGAAGAGGTCAGTGAAGGAGAGGTTGGCCAAGAATAAGTACATGGGAGTGTGCAGGTGGGAATCAAAACTGATGGCCAAGATAATGAGCACATTTCCCACCACTGTGATCAGATACATGAACAGGAACATCCAAAACAGGATCTGCTGCTCTTCAGCACTCCCTCAGATCCCCAGGAAGAGGAACTCTGAGACCCCACTCTGGTTGCCTCCATGCATTTCCCCAACTGTCTGCAACATCAGCACCAACAAGTATTTGCTGAGTGCCTCGATTGAGTAAGGACATTCAGATAAGCAAAACCAACTATTTTCTTAGCATTAAAAATATCTCAGGGCTTCCCTGGTGGCGCAGTGGTTGAGAGTCCGCCTGCCGATGCAGGGGATACGGGTTCGTGCCCCGGTCCGGGAGGATCCCACATGCCGCGGAGCGGCTGGGCCCGTGAGCCATGGCCGCTGAGCCTGCGCGTCCGGAGCCTGTGCTCCGCAACGGGAGAGGCCGCAGCGGTGAGAGGCCCGCGTACCGCAAAAAAACAAAACAAAACAAAACAAAAAATCTCAGACTGAATTTCATAATTTTTTTTACATGAGCAACAAAGTAATACCAGAGAAAAAAACATAACATGGAAAATCTTATGCAACTTAATCATTCCAGCAACTTCTAATCTGGCATACTGAATATTATGGAAATAATGTCTGTCTTATTTTAAGTCCTGCCATCTTACAATATTCTTGAAGTGTGTAAAGATTAGTATGCTATATTTTGATATTGTATAAATTTAAAAATAATATTTAAAACAGGCGCATGCATTATGGCAAATGGATATTGTACAGTTGCTCAAAGAGGGAAAAAGTAAAAATATTGGAAGGAAAAAGAAAAAAGTATCATTATTTGCTGATAGAATGATCTATCTGGGAAGCCTAAGACAATCAACTGAAATGCCATTGGAAATAAAAAGGGATATGAGGTTGTGCAGTAAAAAGTAACCAGATCATGCTAGCCTTCTTAAGATTTGAAAAATTTTATACTATGTACAGTAAAGAGTTTTAAGCAGAATGGGCAGTATAAATGGATTTAAGCAGAGGTGTATGTATATATTTAGCAACTATCTTTCATTTTATTTTACCAATAGTATTTCAAAAATCAGGTATTGCTGTTGTGTGGTTTTTTTTTTTAAGATTTTGGGGGTAGGAGTTTATTAATTAATTTATTTATTTTTGTTGTGTTGGGTCTTCGTTTCTGTGCGAGGGCTTTCTCTAGTTGTGGCAAGCGGGGGCCACTCTTCATCCCAGTGCGTGGGCCTCTCACTATCGCGGCCTCTCTTGTTGTGGAGCACAGGCTCCAGACACGCAGGCTCAGTAGTTGTGGCTCATGGGCCTAGTTGCTCCGTGGCATGTGGGATCCTCCCAGACCAGGGCTCGAACCCATGTCCCCTGCATTAGCAGGCAGATTCTCAACCACTGTGCCACCAGGGAAGCCCTGCTGTTGCGTTTTTAACCAATAGCTTTCCTAATATTAAAACATGCTAACATTCCTGGTTTAAACTACTTCTCATATTTTATTTAGGCTTTTGTAGTTATATTTATAAATGAGGTTTATCCACAGCTTCTTTTTTGTGTGTCATCTTTGTCATCTTTTTGGTATGATTTGGTTTGTATTAGATTCCAAATTAAACTTGTATTCATTTATTGTCAATTTCTAATATTTAGAATTTGTTGGAATTTCTTCAGCAGCTTAAGATATAAATTTTGAAAGCTATTCTATGGAATTATTTTTCCAAATAAAAATAGCTTCTTTACTATACTGGAATCTATTGAATAAAAACAAAAAATTTCCAGTATGAATCATTCAAGCAATACAGAAAAATTAAAATTTGATTTAGCCAAGAAAAATAAATAAAAGGCTTCCATATTGGAAAAAAGGAAGTAAAACATCTCTATTCACAGATGACATGGTCTTATATATAGAAAGTCTTAGTAAAAATTTCTACTAAAAAACCACTAGAACTAAGAAATGAAGTCAGAAAAATGGCAGGATACAAGATCAATATAAAAAATCAATTGTATTTTTTTGTACTTGCAATAAACAATCAGAAAATGAAATTAAGAAAACTCATTCACAATAGCATTAAACAGAAAACGATCCCTAGGAATAAATTTAACAAAAAAATGCAAAATTTACTGAAGACTACAAACATTGTTGAAAGAAATTAAAGATCTAAATAAACAGAAAAAGATCCCATGCTCATGGATTGGAAGACTTAATATGGTTAAGATGGCAGTAGTCCCCAAATAGATCTATAGATTAAATACAATCCCTATCAGAACCCCAGCTGACTTCTTTGTAGAACTTGATGCAAATTGATTCTAAAATCCACATGAAGGACTTCTCTGGCTGTCTAGTGGTTAAGACTTTGCCTTCCAATGCAAGGGGTGCAGGTTCGAACCCTGGTCGGGGAGCTAAGATCCCACATGCCTCAGGGCCAAAAAACCAAAACATAAAACAGAAGCAATATTATAACAAATTCAATAAAGACTTTAAAAATGGTCCACATAAAAAAAAATCCACATGAAATTGCAAGGGACCTAGAATGGTCAAAACAATCTTGAAAAACAAAAACAGATTTGGAGGATTCCATTTCCCAATTTTAAAACTTATTACAAAGCAACAGTAATGAAGATCAGATATGTGGTATTAGTGCAAGGATAGACATATAGATCAATGGAATAGAATTGAGATTCCAGAAATAAACTCATGTATTTATGGTCAACTAATGTTTGACAAGGATGTCAAGATCATTCAGTGGGGAAACGATATTTTCAACAAATAGTGCTGGGTCACCAGGATAGCCATATGCCAAAGAGGTGAACCCTTACCTCACACTGTATACAGAATTTAACTCAAAATTGATGAATGACCTAGATATAACAGCTAACACTATGAAACTCTCAGAAGAAAACATAGGCAAATATTCAAATCTTGGATTTGGCAAAGGGTTCTTAGATATGACACCAAAAGCAAGAAAAGAAAAAATAGATAAATTGGATTTAATCAAAATTTAAAATGTTTGTGCTTCAAATGACACCATCAAGAAAGTACAGATAATCCCACAGCATGGTAGAAAATATTTGTAAATCATATATCAAGTAAGGAATTTGCATGTAGAGTATATAAAGAACCCCTATAACTATAACTGAATAATGAAAAGAAAAATAACCCAATTAAAAATGGGCAAAGATAAATTAATTACATGGGACTGAGTGAACTGATGAGGATGATTATAATTTTTGTGACTTTGTGTTTGAATAAAAAAATCCCACAAGGACTCAGAGGCAAAAGATATACAAATCAATTTTCACTGCAAAGTAAAGGAGCTGTTACAGTGGAGGATTACTGGTCTGAATGTCAATATTATGACATAGTATGAGTGTGTTTCGTGTTTGGTAATTGCAATCATTGTTGCTTTTGTTGTGCTCATCCATTTACAATGCTTGGTGTCAGTTTATTTATCTCTTGTAAAAATAAAATACAGTGTGTGTGTGTGTGTGTGTGTGTGTGCGTGTGTGTGTGAAAAAAAATGGGCAAAGATTCTGAAGACATTTCTCCAAGGAAGATATACAAATGGCCAATAAGCACACGACAAGATGCTGAACATCATTAGTCATCAGGGAGATGTAAATGAAGGCCACAATTAGATACCACTTCACACCCTCTAGCAACAATTCAGATCATCAACAATTCAGAAGATAACAAGCATTTGCAAGGATGTAGAGGAATCAGAACACTCCTAACTGCCGATGGGAATGTAAAATGGTGCAGCCATTTTAGAAACAGTCTAGCAGTTCCTCAAAAGGCTAAACACAGAGTTATCAAATGACCCAGCAATTCCACTCCTAGGTATCTCTCAAGAGAAATGAAAACATATGTCCACATACAAACTTGTATGTGAATGTTTATTATAGCATTATAATACTCCAAAGGTGGAAATAACCTATATGTCTATTTCTTGGGCATGGATAAACAAAATGTGGCATATCCATACAATGGAACTTTATTCAGCCATAAAAAGGAATGAAGTACTAGTATGTGCTACAACATGGATGAACCTTGAAAACATATGCTCAGTGAAATAAGCCAGTCACAAAAGACCACATATGATATTCCATTCATATGGAAGGCCAGAATAGGGAAATCTATAGAGACAGAACGTAGATTAGTGGTTACTAACACCTGAGAGAAGGGTAATGGGTAAGAAGTGACAGCTAAAGAATACAGGGTTTCTTTTAGAGGTGATGGAAACGTTCTAAAAACTTTTTTTCATCTTAATTATTTTTATTAAAAAAATTTTTTATTAGAGTATAGTTGATTTACAATGTCATGTTAGTTTCAGGTGTATAGCAAAGTGAATCAGTTATACACCTACGTATATCCACTCTTTTTAAGATTCTTTTCCTGTAGAGGCCATTACAGAGTACTGAGTAGAGTTCTTTGTGCTATACAGCAGGTTCTTATTAGTTATCTATTTTATGTATAGTAGTGTGTGTATGTCAATCCCAATCTCCCAATTTATCCCTCCCACCCCCCTTACCCTCTGGTAACCATAAGTTTGTTTTCTACATCTGTAACTCTATTTCTGGGCAACGTTCTAAAATTGCCTAAGATGATGATTGCACATATCTCTGAATACACTAGAAACCAATGACGTGTACACTTTAGTATGTGAATTGGATGATATGTGATTTATATATCAGTAAAGTGTCAAAAAAGAAGTCAACCAGGAAAATAGTATATATTTTGGTGTAGTAAAGAGTAGTTGGAGTCATCCACCAGAGGGCAGACAGCAGAAGCAAGAAGAACTACAGTCCTGCAGCCTGTGGAACAAAAACCACATTCACAGAAAGATAGACAAGATAAAAAGGCAGAGGGCTATGTACCAGATGAAGGAACAAGATAAAACCCCAGAAAAACAACTAAATGAAGTGGAGATAGGCAACCTTCCAGAAAAAGAATTCATAATAACAATAGTGAAGATGATCCAGACCTCAGAAAAAGAAATGGAGGCAAAGATCGAGAAGATGCAAGAAATGTTTAACAAAGACCTAGAAGAATTAAAGAACAAACA
>NC_041227.1:91786384-91787086 GCF_002837175.3 Physeter macrocephalus | reverse complement strand
TAACAATTATAAATATATATGCACCCAACATAGGAGCACCTCAATACATAAAGCAACTGCTAACAGCTATAAAAGAGGAAATCAACAGTAACACAATACTAGTGGGGGACTTCAACACCTCACTTACACCAATGGACAGATCATCCAAAATGAAAATAAATAAGGAAACAGAAGCTTTAGATGACACAATAGACCAGATAGATTTAATTGATATTTATAGGACATTCCATCCAAAAACAGCAGATCACACTTTCTTCTCAAGTGTGCGCGGAACATTCTCCAGTATAGATCACATCTTGGGTCACAAATCAAGCCTCAGTAAATTTAAGAAAATTGAAATCATATCAAGCATCTTTTCTGACCACAACGCTATGAGATTAGAAATCAATTACAGGGGAAAAAATGTAAAAAACACAAAAACATGGAGGCTAAGCGATACGTTACTAAAATAACCAAGTGATCACTGAAGAAATCAAAAAATACCTAGAGACAAATGACAATGAAAACACGATGATCCAAAACCTATGGGATGCAGCAAAAGCAGTTCTAAGCGGGAAGTTTATAGCTATACAAGTCTACCTCAAGAAAGAAGAAAAATCTCAAACAATCTAACCTTACCCCTAAGTAACTAGAGAAAGAAGAACAAACAAAACCCAAAGTTAGCAGAAGGAAAGAAATCATAAAGACCAGAGCAGAAATAAA
>NC_041227.1:91784705-91786084 GCF_002837175.3 Physeter macrocephalus | reverse complement strand
AACATTTAGAGAAGAGCTAACACCCATCCTTCTCAAACTCTTCCAAAAAATTGCAGAGGAAGGAACACTCCCAAACTCATTCTATGAGGCCACCATCACCCTGATACCAAAACCAGACAAAGATACTACAAAAAAAGAAAATTACAGACCAATATCACTGATGAATATAGATGCAAAAATCCACCACAAAATACTAGCAAACAGAATCCAACAACACATTAAAAGGATCATACACCATGATCAAGTGGGATTTATCCCAGGAATGCAAGGATTCTTCAATATATGCAAATCAATCAGTGTGATACATCATATTGACAAGTTGAAGAATAAAAACCATATGATCATCTCAAAAAAAAAAAACCTCTAAATACTAAACTAAGATAAACATAAAACCAGAAGCAAATCAGATGCAGACAGCAAACCCCAAGTCTTCAGTTGCTCCCAAAGTCCACCGCCTCAATTTTGGGATGATTGTCTATTCAGGTATTCCAGAGATGCAGGGTACATCAAGTTGTGGTGATTTAATCCGCTGCTCCTGAGGCTGTTGGAAGAGATTTCCCTTTCTCTTTTTTGTTCTCACAGATCCTGGGGTTCAGCTTTGGATTGGCCCTACCTCTATGTGTAGGTCTCCTGAGGGCATCTGTTCCCCGCCCGGAAGAAACAGAAAATATGAACAGACCAATCACAAGTATTGAAATTGAAATTGTGATTAAAAATCTTCCAACAACAAAAGTCCAGTACCAGATGGCTTCACAGACAGGACGGGGTTAAAGGAGCGGCTGATTAGGGGGCTCTGGCTCACTCAGGCCGTGGGGAGGGAGGAGTACAGAGTGCGGGGCGAGCCTGCGGTGGCAGAGGCCGGTATGACGTTGCACCAGCCTGAGGCACGCCGTGTGTTCTCCCGGGGAAGTTGTCCCTGGATCACGGGACCCTGGCAGTGGCGGGCTGCACAGGCTCCCGGGAGGGGAGGTGTGGATAGTGACCTGAGCTGTGGCACACTAGCCCCCTTCAGGCTGTGTTCACGCATCCAAGCCCAGTCCTCTCCCTGGGGTCTGACCTCCGAAGCCCGAGCCTCAGCTTCCAGCCCCCACCCACCCCGGCGGATGAGCAGACAAGCCTCTCGGGCTGGTGAGCGCACAGGCTCCCGGGAGGGGAGGTGTGGATAGTGACCTGTGCTTGCACACAGCCCTCTTGGTGGCTGCAGCAGCAGCCTTAGGGTCCTATGCCCGTCTCTGGGGTCCACGCTGATAGCCGCGGCTTGCGCCCGTCTCTGGAGCTCGTTTAGGCGGTGCTCTGAATCCCCTCTCCTTGCGCACCCCAAAACAATGGTCTCTTGCCTCTTAGGCAGGTCCAGACTTTTTCCCGGACTCCCTCCCGGC
>NC_041227.1:91780388-91784528 GCF_002837175.3 Physeter macrocephalus | reverse complement strand
AGCTGTGGCACACTAGCCCCCTTCAGGCTGTGTTCACGCATCCAAGCCCAGTCCTCTCCCTGGGGTCTGACCTCCGAAGCCCGAGCCTCAGCTTCCAGCCCCCACCCACCCCGGCGGATGAGCAGACAAGCCTCTCGGGCTGGTGAGCGCTGGTCGGCACTGACCCTCTGTGCGGGAATCTCTCCGCTTTGCCCTCTGCACCCCTGTTGCTGCGCTCTCCTCCGTGGCTCCGAAGCTCCCCCCACCACCCCGTCTCCGGTCATGAAGGGGCTTCCTAGTGTGTGGAAACGTTCCCTCCTTCACAGCTCCCTCCCAGGGTTCAGGTCCCGTCCCTATTCTTTTGTCTCTGTTTTTCCTTTTTTCTTTTGCCCTACCCAGGAGTTTCTTGCCTTTGGGGAAGTCTGAGGTCTTCTGCCAGCGTTCAGTAGGTGTGCTGTGGAGTTGTTCCACATGTAGATGTATTTCTGATGTATTTGTGGGGAGGAAAGTGATCTCCACGTCTTACTCCTCTGCCATCTTGAAGGTCTCTGTCTGTATGGCTCTTTTTTTTAAAGAAATTATAGGGTATCATGATGAATATCTTTGTAAAGCTGATTCCATTTTGGCTGGTTTATTAGGACGGATATCCTTAGGAGTGGAATTATAGGGTCAAATTATATAAGTAGTAAGATTTTTTAATATCTTATTTTTTTATATAACAATATTAATGCCTGATCTTAATAGTTCGATACATACACCTGCAGGTTTTTCTGGTAATATACAAACCTCTGGCATTGGCAGAGTGTCAAAGACAGGGAGGGGAGTGGGAAAGCTTTATAGTGCAAAAAAAAGGGATGGTTTCAGGTATGCCCTAGACTGGAGGTTGGTGGCAGGGGAAGACAGGGGTAAGCTTATTTTTTTTCTGTTTCCTTATAGTGCTATCCAGAATCTCTAGTATTATGCTGAACAGTGGTGAAAACAGTAAGCATTTTCTCAGTCCTCTTTTCAGAGAGGAAAAGAGGACAGAGAGGACTAAACATCCCATCTTAAATCCACAAAAATGTCCTTCCTTTTGTGACAGCAAATGACCCTGGTTTTCCTCTCTTCTCTGGCCACTCCTCATTTCCTCTGCTGATGCTGCCTCTTCCCCTGGACCGCCATGTTGGTACTTCTGGTCTTCCTTAGACTTTGATTCTGTATCATCTTTCCTTTCTCTCTCCTTGCTCTGTAGATGATCTCATCTGTCTCCATGGCTCTAGATATTTTACATATGCTAATGTCTTTCAAATTTATACCACCAGCCAAGACCTCTTATATATCCACATACCCTCTTGCCATCCATCTCCCTTGTTCATCTCTCAAGAGTTCAAATTCTTAGCCATATTAAACCATTATGCACCCTTCCCAAGTTCCCCAAGTCAGAAATGGAGGATCTTCCTTGACTTTATCCTTTCTTATATCTTCAGGATCCAGTCCACCACTGAAGCTTCATGATTTCACCTCCAAATGTAGCAAGATCATTTCTTTTCCTGTTTTTCCTGCTTTCATCCTAGCTCAGGCCATGCTCCCCACTTGCCTGGGCTACTGCTCTGTCTGCTTCTGTTCCTGTCTGTCGCCAACCCATTCTCCTCATGGCAACCAGAGTGATCCATTCAACCTAAATTAAACCATCCCACTCCACCTGCTTAAAATACTTCAGTGACTTCTAGTTGTACTTATAATATAAAACAGAATGTCTCACTGGCTTAATCTGCCCATGCTTAGCTCTCAGCCTCAACTTGTGTCACTCACAGCCTTGCTCACAAAACACCAGCACTGACTTTCTCTCAGTCCTTGAATACACACTTTTGTGCCTTTGAAGATGCTGTATCTTCTCTCTGGAAAGCTCTTTTCTCAACTCTTTGAGTAGCTGACACCTCCTCAGCCATCTGGTGTGAGCTTAAATATCTCTCAGACCAACCAACCTAAGAAGTTGCCTGCTCCTCCCCCATTATCCTTTATTTCAGATTACTGTTTCCTTGGGGGCACACATCAGTTTGCGATTATTTTTTTTCCCTGTCTGTTTGCTTTCAGAAGCTCTCTTCTGTACTGGTATGCAGGCTCCATGAGGGGAGGCAAGCATATCCATCTTGTTCGTGGTGGTTTCCCCAGCACCTAGCCCAATGCCTGCCATCAATAAATAACAGATGAATAAAACAAAAAAGAAGGAAGGAAGACAGACCTCCAGGCACAAGTATAACTGAGGTGGTTTTTTGTTGAGGGGCATTGGGAGTCTGAGCTACTCCCAGAAAGGGGCTCAGGTTGTAATGACCAAGTGCAAGGACTTCAGCAGCAGGATAGAGACCAACTGTACACACTGACTCCATGGGATGGCTGGGTGGTAGTGCTAAGACAAACTGTGACCACCTCATAATTTGACAAGTGGAGGGGTTGTTATTGTTAGATTTGAAAAGTAGGAGAACCCGGGACCTAGAGCAATTCAATAAATTAATCATGGCCCATCTAATAGTAGAACCAGGAACATGCCTGAAATCATTCATACTCTCCTCCAGCAGTGTGTCTTTGAAATAACTCTGCTCTAAATGAGGACTCCAAACTGAGATGCTGTTTTATAACTACCGACTATGAGACTGAAGACATTTTACTTGAAATCTGTTTGAAGGTAGTGAGCTCCCCATCAAGGTGGAGATGCAAAGACAAGACAAGGTGTTGTCTGGACAGACATGCTAAAAATTCACTTTCTGTATGGAGAGGGTATAGAGACTGTAGATAGGCTTGTTTGAATCTAAAATCCTTTCAGCTCTGAATCAGTGGTGCTAAAAGTTTGGTCAGACACTGCAGAAATACAAAGGATCATGAGAGATTACTACAAGCAACTCTATGCCAATAAAATGGACAACCTGGAGGAAGTGGACAAATTCTTAGAAATGCACAACCTTCTGAGACTGAACCAGGAAGAAATAGAAATTGATAAACCATTAGCCAGACTCATCAAGAATAAAAGGGAGAAGACTCAAATCAATAGAATTAGAAATGAAAAAGGAGATGTAACAACTGACACTGCAGAAATACAAAAGATTATTAGAGATTACTACAAGCAGCTGTATGCCAATAAAATGGACATCCTGGCAGAAATGGACAAATTCTTAGAAATGCACAAGCTGCCGAGACTGAACCAGGAAGAAATAGAAAATATGAACAGACCAATCACAAGCACTGAAATTGAAACTGTGATTAAAAATCTTCCAACAAACAAAAGCCCAGGACCAGATGGCTTCACAGGCGAATTCTATCAAACATTTAGAGAAGAGCTAACACCTATCCTTCTCAAACTCTTCCAAAAGATAGCAGAGGGAGGAACACTCCCAAACTCATTCTATGAGGCCACCATCACCCTGATACCAAAACCAGACAAAGACGTCACAAAGAAAGAAAACTACAGGCCACTATCACTGATGAACATAGATGCAAAAATCCTCAACAAGATTCTAGCAAACAGAATCCAACAGCACATTAAAAGGATCATACACCATGATCAAGTGGGGTTTATCCCAGGAATGCAAGGATTCTTCAATATATGCAAATCAATCAATGTGATACTCCATGTTAACAAATGGAAGGAGAAAAACCATATGATCATCTCAACAGATGCAGAAAATGGTTTGACAAAATTCAACACCCATTTATGATAAAAACCCTTCAGAAAGTAGGCACAGAGGGAACTTACCTCAACATAATAAAGGCCATATATGACAAACCCACAGCCAACATTGTCCTCAATGGTGAAAAACTGAAACCATTTCCACTAAGATCAGGAACAAGACAAGGTTGCCCACTCTCACCACTATTATTCAACATAGTTTTGGAAGTTTTCACCACAGCAATCAGAGAAGAAAAAGAAAAGGAATCCAAATCAGAAAAGAAGCAGCAAAGCTGTCACTGTTTGCAGATAACATGATACTATACATAGAGAATCCTAAGGATGCTACCAGAAAACTACTAGAGGTAATCAATGAATTTGGTAAAGTAGCAGGATACAAAATTAATACACAGAAATCTCTTGCATTCCTATACACTAATGATGAAAAATCTGAAAGTAAAATTAAGAAAACACTCCCATTTACCATTGCAACAAAAAGAATAAAATATCTAGGAATAAAC
>NC_041227.1:91768160-91779765 GCF_002837175.3 Physeter macrocephalus | reverse complement strand
AATCCCACTACTGGGCATATACCCTGAGAGAACCATAATTCAAAAAGAGTCATGTACCAAAATTTTCATTGCAGGTCTATTTACAATAGCCAGGACATGGAAGCAACCTAAGTGTCCATCGACAGATGAATGGATAAAGAAGATGTGGCACATATATACAATGGAATATTACTCAGCCATGAAAAGAAATGAAATTGAAGTATTTGTAGTGAGGTGGGTGGACCTAGAGTCTGTCATACAGAGTGAAGTAAATCAGAAAAACAAATACCGTATGCTAACACATATATATGGAATCAAGGGGAAAAAAAGGGTCATGAAGAACCTAGGGGCAAGATGGGAGTAAAGACACAGACCTACTAGAGAATGGACTTGAGGATATGGGGAGGGGGAAGTGTAAGCTGTGACAAAGAGAGTGTGATGGACATATATACACTACCAAATGTAAAACAGATAGCTAGTGGGAAGCAGCCGCATAGCACAGGGAGATCAGCTCTCAGTGCTTTGTGACCACCTAGAGGGGTGGGATAGGTAAGGTGGGAGGGAGGGAGACTCAAGAGGGAAGAGATATGGGGACATATGTATATGTATAGCTGATTCGCTTTGTTATAAAGCAGAAACTAACACACCATTGTCAATCATGTGCATCAGCCACCCTGGAGGTGAGTCCTCCTAAGAGATCCCAAGCCAGAGCTGCCTAGCCAGGCCACTTATGAAATCCTGGCCCACTGAAACTGTGAGAGATAATAAATGCTTGTCATTTAAAGCCACTAATTTGGTGAGTAATTGGTTATGCAACGATAACTATAATAATATATGTTTAAGGCTCTATAATATTTGATAAAACTATCCTCTATTGTTCTTTTTCAGAGTTCTCCTGACTATTCTCATTTTTTGATATCTATAACCTTTAGTATTCATTTGGCTAATGTGTGTGTGTGGTTTGTATACATACATACAGAAAGAAATTATAAATTAATTTTAGAAAAATCAACATCTTTGTCTTCCTATCCAAGAAAATGATTTATTTTTCCATTTGTCCAAGTCTTCTTTTGTGTCCTTCATTAGTATGTATTTTAAAGTTTTGTTCATATACTTTCCACATTTATCACTTAGTATTGGTTAGTCTTAGATATTTTTTTAAATGATATCTTTATCCATTTCACACTCTAATGGTTTGGGTCATATAAATAACACCTATTGATGACTTCTCCATATTAAGTTTTCTATTTTAGTGCCTTACCAAATTATCTCATTTTACAGTAGTTTCTTGGTTGATTTTCTTAGGTTTTCCATATATACAATTATATCATCTACCAATAGCAGTAATTATTATACCCCAAATATTTCTCTTTTGTCTAATGTATTCTATGGGTCCCAGAATATAAATACCATAAATTCAGAGATTTTTGTTACTTTGTAACCTGCTTTGTTAACAAATAAGCACATGAAATAGTGCTTGGCACAGAGTATATATGCCCACTAAATATTTGAAGTAATTAAATGAACTGCATGGACTAGGAGCTCCAGTATAAGGCACCCTGACCTTGTTCCTGACTTTAGTGTGAATGCCTCTATATTTCCCCATTAAGCTTGATGTTGGCTTTTAGGCTGACTCAAATGTACTATTATCCCATGTTAAATAAGTATGTGCCTATTCTTACTATATTGAGCATTTTTATCTGAAATGGTTTTTTAATTTTAGCAAATGCACCATTTTTATAATAACAATAAAATTATTTTTCAAAAATTCTTTCCACATTGAAAAGGATTTAAATATTTTAATTCAACAAGTGAAATACAGAAGAACAGTAGCCATAAAACCATGGAGATGGTAATTTAAACAAGAACAGAAAAATGCTTAATTTATTCTATTTAAACTTCATCACTACTTAAATTTCATTCATTACATTAGTATAATATCTCATTTCAGCATCTACAATTTTAACAAATGCTTGGAAAGTTTTTTGTTCAGAAACAGATGCTGGTCTGACAGAAACACATTTAAAAATATTCTTTTTCTGGTCATAGTTTCCAACACACCTATGAACTCGGCCTCTAATCAGTCTTGGAAGTTCACGATCCTGTTTTTAAAAAAATAAATATCAATAAAGTTATTTATTACATCATTTGAATTTCAATTTTTTAAACTAATAATATGATCAACTAAATATGAATCACTCCAAAATGCTGTAATTCCCTTACCTCATTTAGGGCCCCACTGCAACAAGACCATAATAGCTAGTCATAAATGGGTGCCCTGACACAGAAGACCTTCACTTGGGTAGGGCTTCTTACAAGCTAGTGAGCTGCTTCTTCTTAAAAGACTGAATAATTCCCAATATAATGGCACATGAATATTCACTTCTATTAGACTTCCAGAGTTCCACTTTCAGTAGATGACAGACTAGGCAGTTCAGACCAACTTTCCCACTAAAAACAACTAGAACACCTGGATAGAATATTTATTTAAAAATATCCTCATAGACACCAGAGGGATAAAAGGCAGTGAGGAGTTACAGAGACCCCATCTGGGAGAGGACAGGAGTCCAGAATGGGGCCTGATATTTGGGGATGCTTTACCCCCTGAGGTATCTGCTAATTACAGTCAAGGCAATTTGAGAGTCTAAGAGACTGAGCAGAGCTTCTGACAGCTCATAGGGCTAGGAGAAAAAATGGACTCCAGGGTCCCCCAAAGAAAAGAGATTCTGGTACCCCACCCCCACCCCAGGCTTAGGGTTGGGAGACTCAAAAGGGTTGTGCCCTAATGGGACTAGTAAGCCAGAAAAAGACCAGCCAGCTCCAAATCCTCTCAGTCATGAATAAAATTATTCTGAGATTTCTTTCGCTAAACAGTCATAAAAAGCACTAATTATAAAGGAAAATGTTGATAATTGCTAAAGGACCATATTAAAGTGAAGATTTTCTTTTCCTCAAAAGCCACTACTAAGACTGAAAAAGCAAACCACAGAGTATGAGAAGACATTTGCAATGTACATAATAGACAAAGAACTTGTACTCAGAATAGTTTTTTCAAAAACTCCTATAAATCAATAAGGAAAAAAATAATTCAACAGAAAAAAATTAAAGAGGCCTGAACAGATTTTTCGAAAGAAGATATCTAAATGGCCAGTAAATATCAAAAGTGCTGAACCTCATTAGTCACCAGGGAATTGGAGAGAAATGAGATAGCACTAAACTTACCCGCTAGAATGGCTAAAATAAAAAACACTGACTACTAAATGTTGATAAGAATGCAGAGAAACTACAACTCTCCTATGCTGATTGTGAGTACGTAAACTGTTACAACCCTTTGGAAAATTCTTTGGCAATAACTACTGTATTAGAACATACAAATGCACTACAATTCAGCAATTTTACTTCTAGGTATATACCCAACAGAAGGGCATGCATGTGTACAACAAGAGACATATATAAGAATGTTCACAGAGTATTATTCATAATAAAAAAAAAACAGGAAACAACCAAGATGCCCACCAACAGTAGAACAGAAAACTAAATTGTGATATATTCATACAAAAGAATATTGTATATAGAAATATAAATAAATGAACTTTAGCTACATGCAACAACACAGATGAATCTTACAAACATTGTGTTGAATGAAAGAAACCAGACATAAAACAAGACGTACCACATATAAAGTTCAAAAACAGGCAGAATTAATTTATGATATTAAAAGTCACAATAGTGGTTACTTGTAGGCAGAAAACAAGAGGGAGTGAATGGGAAGAGGCACAAGGATGCTAGGGTGATAGCAATGTTCTATTTCTTAACCTTGGTAATGTTCACTTTGTGATACCTTCATAGAGTTGTACAGTTATGATTTGTGCATTTTTCTGTATATGTTATATTTTAATAAAAGTTTTTTTAAAAAACTTATCAGACTAGAGAAAAATAATAAGCTTTCAAGATATTATAAAAATTAATAACATGACAGCTACTATTTCTTGATCATCTGCTATGTGTCAGATGCTATACATTCATATATTTTATTATCTAGTCTCCAAAACAATCTTTCAAAGTAGGAATTAGTCTCCCCAATTTACAGATTAAAAAACTGATGCTCAAGAAGTTTAAGGAGCTCAGTCAAGGTCATACAGCTAATAAATGGTGAAGTACAAATTGGAATCCAAGTGTGATTTCAGAATTAAGCCCAATTTCAGAATTAATGCCAAACTCTTTTACAAAGTATGTAAGTCTTATAAGTTTTCCAGCCCCCTTTGTTACCAAGCCTCTTCCCTACGTCCCAGCCCACTCTCTCTGCATTCCCCCAAGTTCATAACCACTACCCTTACCCCCATCACTTATTAACTCTACATTCCGGTAATTGTAAACTACTTGCAGTTTCCTGAACAATCCAGGCTCTATCTGAGCTTCATGTCTTTATATGTGCTGCTCCCTCACCTTAGAATGTGTTCCTTCAACCTCTTCCCCCACCTCCCAACACTTTGGCTTAATTCATTAGACCTTAAATATCTAAGACAAGACTATATTCTTCAAAAATCTTTCCCTGATCTGACCCATCCTCCCTATCTACTTCTGTAGCACCCTGCACACACCGCTTGTCATACCATTTATCATACCACAGTGTAACATTTCTGTCTTTCTACCTGAGATTATAAACTCTTTGAGAGAAACAGCCATTTACCACTTTTATTCCACTTTGTATCCCCTGCATGCAGCACAGCGCCTGGCACATAGTAGCCCTCCATTTTAGTTGAACAAATAAATGATTTTAATATCATAATTAAAACCAAACAAAATGTTGAAAGTACCACTAAATCATTAACAGAATTTCTACTACAGTTGAATTATAGCCTGCATTTGTATGTTTTTGTTGGCATAGGCTTTGCAAAGAATACTTAAACAGATACTCACTATTTCATAAAATACACAAGGCAGAGTATTTTTCCCATCTCTCAGAAGAAAAGTCTTTGAACAATATGGGCCAGGTGTAACAGCTGAATCGAGAACAGCTAAGCAACATTGAAACAGAGGGGGAAAAAATCAGTGTTGGTAAAATGCAAATGAAGTTTAACAAAGAGAAGTTGATATTTAAATAGCTATTCCCACACCAACCTCTCATAATTTTGTTTATACATTAATAAGAAAACATCTTAAGAGGGAAAGATATTTCTGAAACTGTTTTATTCTAAGGAAAGCAAAATTTCTGGCCCTCTCCAACCTAGCATCAGGTTATATGACAAAGTTTATACAACTGACAATAGCTGGCCATCTGAAGCTTTTTTCTTTGAATGTGTTTGATGGAGTGATTAAATCCTCAGACCAATCTACTACATTATAGTAAACGAAATACACAAGTATAACAAATAAACATCATGGTTTAATGAAAAAAAAAGCATTGAATTAGAATCAGAAGTCATGCAATTGAGTCTGTTTTTCAACTTACTAAATTGAACAACTGTTTAACCTCTTTCAAATCTGTTTCATCTATAAAATTCAAATGATAATTCATGTTTATCTCAAGAAATTACTATCAAATGAGACCACTATTCATTCCTTTAATAACCATCTATTAGGTACTGATAGTGAACATTTGTTATTTTGACGTCAGCCTCCATTTCCCCTAATACCCAGATTTTCCTTTAGGAAATCTCTCCTATGCCATTCTTAGCCATATGATTTGGATGGGATTTGTCCCCACCCCTAGACCCAGGAGTAACCTGAGACTGATGTAAGCCAGTCAGTGTACCCCCTTCCTCAGCTACAGAGCTCAGGGTTGCAGTGATGGGCTTGTTGCCCAGTTAGAAATGATGATATGCAAGGGGTCATTTGCTAGTTTCTGGGAAAGAGCAACCAGAAGAAACTATCAAAGAATGTGACTGTGGTATAAGGAGGAATGTGTGGTATAGAGAATTTTGATAATCTTCTTAATGTTATAAGGGAAGAGTCAGAAGCTGCTGGAGAGACCATAATTGGAGCCTCAGGATGAAGCCAACACTAACAGTATAGAAAGATGGCTAAATCTCAAAAACATAATGCTGGATGAAGATGTAAATGCTATATTTTAAAACACATAAAACAGTAAATAAATATATATAAATTTATGAAATCAGATGTATAGAGTAAAATTATAAAAGCATGGAAAGGAAAGATACCATAGTGATTATCTCTAGAGAAGAAGAAAAATGGATAGCGGTTTTCAAAGATATCTATAACATAGGTAGGTGGATATTTATTCTCTGTATTTTTCTGTATGTTTAAAATATTTCATAATTTAAATTAAATATTTTATTTAACCTATGGAAAGAAATATGTTTTGAATCTCTACTTCTTGTTTATCTCTTCAGTCTAAGTAAAATTAAATTCCAGAAACATTTTACAAAACTCTCCTCCCTTTTAAATATTAATTTAGAAAACAGGCTAATTGTAGGGTGTTTACTCATATCAGTAAAGGATTCTTCACAAATGTTCTTTTAGAATATGTGATTTATAATTTAACTTATATACAAAATTACTACTGGATTTAGTGTAATATAGTAGAAAGAACACTCTATTGAGAATAAGACTTGGGGTCTAGATCCATTTCTGCTGCTAACTAGCATTATGATTTTTAGTCAAGTCTATTTTAATTATTTGCCCCATTTCCTTACCTACCTCAAGGGTTGGGTTAGATTACTTTAAAGAATCTTTCCATTTTTGACATTATGAATTAGAATTCTTCTACCATGAATAATCAAATACATCTTATGTCACACAAATCTATGACAGATACAGGAACTGAAGAAAATCCTAATAAACCATAATCTCCTTTTATAAAATTTTATTTTTCTTTAAGATCCCCTAGGTATTCCTATTAACATTCAAAATTATTGTCCAAATGGTATTACTGAAGTATTTTTGAAGTAGTACACCTACCTAATATTTCAAAAAGAAGTACAGTTTTCTGTGCATGTTCACACCAGTACTTCATGCTTTCAATAACTGCAGATATAATTCTTAAAGAATTCTCTTTCTCCTTAAGCTTTAACTGATACGATGCTTCCTTTTGAAAAAATGAAAACATAGCATTAGAAAAACCTGTCATTTTTTTTGTCATACTCATTCATTTTTCTACGTAAAGATTCTAGGTCCTTATAATAGGCAAATGTGTAAAATATGTTAAAAGACTATGTAAAATATGTAAAAGGAACTATTGACAATTTTAGTACAGTTACTGCCCTAAATTAAAGGCATCATTAGTACTTTATAAAGGAGAAACTAGAATGCACTTGGAGAAAATTAATCAAGAGGATTATTTTTTTTCTTTTTATCTGTTTTATATGGGCATTTATTCACTCATTCATTTGTCGATTCTTTGAATATTTTTAAAGCATCATGTGCCAATCCTGTGATAAACACAGGTGAGTAAAACACAATTCCTTTCCCTAATGTGCTCACACTCTAAGAGGGAACCCAGACACATTCATTCATTCCAAAAGTATTTACTGGCACCTACTATGTGCCAAACATAGCTAATGAGGAAACAGTACTGAACAAAACAGACAATCTATCTACCTTCAGAGACTGTACAGTCTAATAGGGGATTCAGAAAATAATTAAATATAGAATGTCAGGAATTGCTATATCCTATGCATTAAAAAAAAAACAGGGTAAAAGGATAAAAAGAGACAGGGATTATTATTTTAAATAGGTTGCTGAGTGAGGACTTAGCGAACAGCAAGTGTAAAGGCCTTGAGATGGGAATGTGTTTGGCATTTTTAAAGATCAACTAAAAGGGTGGAATGGCCAAGATGGCAGAGTAGGAAGACCCTGAGCCCACCTCCTCCCATGGGCACACCGAAATTACAACTATTTATAGAGCAATTATTGATGAGAAAAACCAGAAGACTAGCAGATAAGAAATTCTACAACTAAAGATATAAAGAAAGAACCACAACAAGACTGGTAGGAGGGAAGATACAAGGTATAGTCAAGACCCAAACCCCCAGGGTGGGCAACCCACAAATGGGAGGTTAACTGCAATCACAGAGGACCAGGACCTGGCCTCGCCCACCAGCCTGTTGGACCAGAACTGGCATGTCTCAGGCCAAGAAAGTAGGCAGGCCTACAAGAAAGAAAGAGGAAGGAAGGCAGGGAGGGAGGGAGGAAAAGAAAGCCTGATGACATAAGGTCATACAAAAATAAAAGTTGAACTAATTAACTAAAATTTTAAAAGATCAACTAAGAACACAGTGTGCTAAGACACTAATTTTGGGGGAGGGGGCATATCCAAGAACACTTGATGGAACATTTTTTTCCAACTATAATTACCTTCCCTCCTCTTCCCATTCCTAACGAAGATATGAATGCTTCCTGTTGAGGATTACTGCCATAATGAGCCACTGTTACTAAGGTGACTATCATATCATTCTTGTGTACAAGGAAACAAGGTTGAGAACCACTGTGGAACTTGCTGTATTAGTCAGATTTCCAGAAAAAAAAATTTACCCCAGATGGCTTGTTGAAAAAACTGCTTACAGGTGTACGGGCAGAATAAACATAGGGTACTTAAGCACTCAAAGACTAACAACAAGAAGAAACTTCTACCACTCCTAGGCTGAAAGGACAAGAGGAGGAAATAAAATTACCAAGCCTGTGAAGTCTGGACTTACGGGGGGGCTACATCATGCAGGGACACAGCTACCACCTGAGACACAACATTTAAGCAGGGGGAGAATGGGAAAACCCAACCTCTCTCTCTACCCTGTGATGTCCTGCCTGGGACTTCCACTCCCACTGGATGACTCCTAACAGAAGCCAGCTAATGTATCCCAGAATGATGCACTATGTAGGACCATTCAGCCTTCCAGAACACAGACAAGGGCAGAGGATAAAGAATCTATTAGACCAGTGTGGCGAGCAAGGGAAGATAGCAAACAGCCAGCACATATATGAAAGACATTTACAAAGAATGACTAGAGTGAGAGGTGGAGAGAGGAAATAAGGCTGAGGCACAGGTATGGGGAAAATATAAACCAAAGCAGAGTCATATTAGAGTGCATTTAGAGAATTGTGAAGAGTCTGAAATGGCTGGAGCATTGAAGAATTAGTGAAATATGGAATACGAAGCTGTAAAAGTAAATAAGACCAGATTATAGAGCAGAAGTCAGCAAACTACGGCCTGCAAGCCAAATCTAATCTGCTGTGTTTTTTGGGTAAATTTTCATTGGAACTCAGCCACACCAATTAATTTATGAATTATCTATGGCTGCTTTTAAGGTACAACAGCAGAGTTGAGTGGTATAGTTGAGTACTTGCAAGAGAGACAATATGGCCCATAAAGCCAAAAATATTTACTATCTAACCCTTTACAGAAAAAGTTTGCTGACCCCTATTAAAAAAAAAGTGACATATGAAGAACTTGAAGAATTTCTGCAAGCAATGCATAAACTATCATCATCTCAATAATTAGCAAACAGCGAAATTCAGAACCTGGTAGGAAATTCTAAAGCAATTCTGAAAAGAAGCAGCCATTCACAACCTCTAAGAAAATATTTTGGACACTAACATATATCTACACCAATAGAACTGGGTATTTGTGCTAATCAAGTAATGTATACCAGGCGAGTGATTTCAAATGCTCTTATCTCTGTAATTTTCTAAATACTTATCTCATTTTTTAAATGTAAATACAAAAATGCAAATAATATTTAAAAGTTTACCTTGAGGGTGTTTTCTTCTGGAAAACCATCCAACATTTTTTTCTTAAATTGATTTTGTTGAAAATTGGGCTTAAATGCCTGTAATGCACTGTTTTTGTCTAGACTTCTCATTGTGGAGCCAGATATTTGTGACGAATGTGTTTGTGTGAGTACTTCACTTTCTCTTTGGTGAGATAAGTTAGTAGATTCAGATACTCTTAATTGTTTCCGTTGTTGACCTCCCAAATTCACTGGACATGAATTTATTCCATTATTTGTCATTAGATTTGTTCTTCTGCACTGAGGCTTAAAATCATTTCTATCCCAAGTTTTTAAAGTGGTATTTTTGTTGCCATCTCTGTAGCTGAAATAGTTTTGTTTTTTAAATTAGTATTAATTTTGTTTCTATATACTTTTTCTTAAGTGAAAGAAAATTATTAATGAAAATTTGCATTTACATGGTAATTTGTGGTTTATAAACTACTTTGTAATTACTGACCAGTTAGAAATTCCAAATACATCATCACAACAACCCTACAATATATTATACCTCTCCTGGTGAGGAAACTGAGTCTTGAGGAGGAAGTAACTTGCCCAAAGTCATATAGCAAGTTACTGACAATCCAAAACCCAGAGAATCCTCGTCTCCCAACTCAAAGTCCAGTGCCATAGAGTATATTTCTAAATTATACAAGCCTTCATATGACAGTGGTTATGAACCCTCAGGGGCCACGGCAGTGAAAGCGCCGAGTCCTAATCACCGGACCACCAGGGAACTCCCTGCTTCCTTTTTTATACATTTAGTTTTTAATTTTCTACAAAGTAAAATTTTCAAAAGTTAAACTATTGCTCGTCAGTGATTTTAAATCACAAGGAAAATAGATATAGACAGGGTAGATAGCTGTTTGATTAGAAATTTTGTACTTTTACTGTGTAGCTTAAAAACCCTACTTATGAATATGTTTCAGCATTTTACTAGCTACATTAACCTAAGTGAGCCGTACCAGTTCATCAGAACATGATGTTAATGAGGCCAAAATCAAAAGTATAATTTCTGAGCAGCCTAGTTAAGAGTCTCACAGGGAAAAACTAGTCTAAGTCACAAATGCTTATTTCTGAATAATTTTCCTAAAAATACCACAAGTACCACAAGAGGGCAAACAATGCAACCCATACCTTGTTAGGTAAAATAATCCAAGAAAAAGTCTAGGTTGCCTAGACCAGATTATATGGGACCTGAGCTTGTATAATTCAGGGAGCTTTTGTAAGTAAATTAGGTACAAAATTCAGTATGAAAATAATGAGAAAAGAAATCACCACAAATAATTTAAAATTATCTTAAGTTGATAAATACCACAAACATCACAATATCCAGGAAAAACTTATTATCATTAAGTAATTGCCTAATACACCTCCATAAAATTTTTTCCTACATTAATCACCTCTTCATATGGCAACAATTTTATATTCAACAGAGAGAACAGAAACATAATTTTCTCCTTCCTCATGGCTGTGGAAATTACTTTTATTTTCATAGTTTAGGAAAGTTTCTTTTAGCTTTACAACTCCTTATTGGTAACAACGCATCTGCAACTTTCTCCAATGTTTTTGTTCAGGAGGTGCTCCTAGCCTGGGGAAATGCCTTGATATTTCTGTTTAAAAATTAATTAATTAATGGCTATCTCTGGATCAGTGTGACTATGAATAACTTTCTTCCATTTACTTTTTTTTCTAGAATGATTATATTATTTTTATAATAAGAACAGTAGGCTATTATAGAAAAAAAAGAATACTTTATCTTCCCTTAAAAACAATTTATTGGGCTTCCCTGGTGGCGCAGTGGTTGAGAGTCCGCCTGCCGATGCAGGGGACACGGGTTCGTGCCCCGGTCCGGGAAGATCCCACATGCTGCGGAGCGGCTGGGCCCGTGAGCCATGGCC
>NC_041227.1:91687126-91768138 GCF_002837175.3 Physeter macrocephalus | reverse complement strand
GGAGCCTGTGCTCCGCCACGGGAGAGGCCACAGCAGTGAGAGGCCCGCGTACCGCAAAAAAAAAATAATAATAATAATAAATAATAATAAAAACAATTTATTGAGCTTTCCTGGTGGTGCAGTGGTTAAGAATCCACCTGCCAATGAAGGGGACACGGATTCAAGCCCTGGTCGGGGAAGATCCCACACGCCATGGAGCAATTAAGCCCATGCGCCACAACTACTGAGCCTGCAGTCTAGAGCCTGAGTGCCACAACTACTGAGTCCACGCACCACAACTGCTGAAGTCCGCGTGCCTAGAGCCCGTGCTCCGCAACAAGAGAAGCCACCGCAATGAAAAGCCAGCACACTGCAACCAAGAGTAGCCCCTGCTCCCCGCAATTAGACAAAGCCCACGCACAGCAACAAAGACCCAATGCAGCCAAAAATAAATAAAATAAATAAATTTTTAAAACCCAATTTATTGATCTATCTAAACCTATTTGCCAGGTTTAGATAGAATTCCAATTTCCAATTTCCAGTTTCTAAAGTCTTCACCTCTCCTCAACTGAGATTTCCTAACCATCAAGTGCAATCCCAATTTCTCTAAGACCAATTATTTAAGACTAATTGTAGGAGCTTTAGTATAAAAGCTTGAAGATGTTAACATCAGTTCACCCTTGCTTATTGTCTAGTATACTAATTCTGGTAAATTAAACCTATCTTGACAACTTGTCTAATAGCTTAATACCTATAAGAATAGGAGTCTACATTGCTCTTGCAAATTCCATGTTTCAAGAGATTCTAGACAAGGGTTATCAGGTAAAATACAGGATGCCCAGTTAAATTTGAATGTCAAATAAATAAATAAAATTTTAGTATAATTATGTCCCAAATATTACATGTGACATATACTAAAAAATTATTTGTCCATTACCTGAAATTCAAATTTTACTGGGCATCCTATATTTTTATCTGCTAAATCTGGCAATGTTAGCCTAGATTCTAAACCTAAGCATAGAACCAGTTACAAGATCTTCAACAGATTACCAACTGCCTACTTGGGTTTTCAAATGTCTTCTGCTCCTGGATTTTCTGCTGCTATATTCCAACTGACAGACCATTTATTATTTCAAATTGGAATATCCAATACTGGCTGCCTATCCAGATTACAATCCGTTACCTAATTCTCTAATGTCTATCAGAATGCATTTTCTCCTAGCACTTGCAGCTGGAACTATGCCTCCGAGGACCATCTCAAACCACTGAATAGGCCTAGTTTGAAGCAGTGGTACTGAAGAAAGAACTGACTGGTCCTGAGGAAACTAGCATGAGTAATAAAAATACTAAATTTTTTAAAATAAAAATACTGTTTTGTTGTATTAACCACTTTATTAAAAGTTTCCCCCTTTTAAAAAAATACGGTATCTTTATCTACTAAAAGTGAAGGTGATGTTAACTTCACAGGGTTGTTGTAAGGATCATTAAAATAACAAAGCACTAACCAATGACTGATATATGATCTGGGGTTGGTGTTGTTTTCCAGTACTTTGTTTCCAAAATTATTTCTTTCAGTAGTTTGCCACTTACCCAAAAATACTAAAGTCCAACCTAAAAAAAAAATCCATGTCCTTTATCTATTCATTTTTTTCGTATTATTTAGACATTAAACTTAGATATTTCTGGCAATGACCCAGAAGTACCCTCACCATCTTTTTTTTTTAAATAAATTTATTTTTGGCTGCATGGGGTCTTCGTTGCTGCGCGCGGGCTTTCTCTAGTTGTGGCGAGAGGGGGCTACTCTTTGTTGCAGTGTGCAGGCCTCTCGTTGTGGCTTCTCTTGTTGCGGAGCACAGGCTCTGGGCACAAGGGCTTCAGTAGTTGTGGCTCGCGGGCTCCTGAGCGCAGGCTCAGTAGTTGTGGCGCAGGGGCTTAGTTGCTCTGTGGCATGTGGGATCCTCCCGGGCCAGGGCTCGAACCCGCATCTCCTGCATTGACAGGTGGACTCTTAACCACTGCGCCACCAGGGAAGCCCTACCCTCACCATCTTACCATATGCTGATTTTATTCTCTGTCTTTCTTTCATATTCCATCCTATTTTCCTTGGAGCTGATTATCTTACTGGGGTAAGGCTGAGCATTCTGTTTGGTTCTCAATTCCTAAATATATCCGACATTTTTTTTCATTTATTTTTTTCAACATATTTATTGGAGTATAATTGCTTTACAATGGTGTGTTAGTTTCTGCTTTATAACAAAGTGAATCAGCTATACATATACATATATCCCCATATCTCCTCCCTCTTGTGTCTCCCTCCCACCCTCCCTATCCCACCCCTCTAGGTGGTCACAAAGCACCGAGCTCATCTCCATGTGCTATGCGGCTGCTTCCTACTAGCTATCTATTTTACACTTGGTAGTATATATATCTGACATTTAGATACAGTTATTCTTGACTCTTTACCTATTGTCAATTAGATCATTAATAATCCACAGCAAAATCATAAATTCATGGTGATAAATATTTACAGAAATTTCATTATAACATGTAGTATTCTTTGGAAATATAATCACTGCCAAATTTACCTATTTTTAAAGTTGTATATGGCATGTTCTCTTCTTTTATGAAACACAGTTAATATCACTATAGTTAGTTATTAAGTATATAAATTTCCTAAATATAATTCTGTTTCAGAAAGGAAGAACAGATAGAGGAGGAGGGAAGGGACTAAAGGAGATGGGAAGGAGAAGAATGAATAGAATAAGAAAAATCTTAAGTAGACTCACCTCCAACCACTCTTGCTTCTTTCAGCATTTAATTGAATAGATTTAGACACAGAATCTTGACTTCTCAGGGGATGAGAAACTGAATGTGGTATTTGCCTTTCAAGGAAATATGTCTTATTAACTATTAATAATTTGTTCCCCAATTAAGAAATAGAAAAATATAAAATATATATAGAAGAATAACATCAGTCTGTAACAGACACATACATTCATTGGTATATATTTTTCCACATACCCTGTGTTCACTGTTTTCGTTAAAGGAGGCAGCTCTGGATTCATAGCTTCCCAGGCCCAATCTCAAAAGATACAAGTAATATAGGTAAGAGTGAGATAGGGAGCATTTTCTGAAATAATTCTTTCATATTTATTTAATATGTGGGGGGAGGCAGTTGAAAGTTTGAAGGAGAATAGGACTTGAATATATGGACATGTTCTTCAATAGTACTTTGTTGTGGAATTTGTCATAGGCTGCCTTATTAATTTTTTAGATGTCATTCTTTCCCATTGTATTCTAAGCAAGGTAATAGTTTAATTTGTATCTCTTCCACAGTCAATCCTAGTATAGCACCTTGTATTTTGTAACATAAATTCAGTTAATCAATGTTTCTTAATCCCAACCCACAGCAAGAAATACATCGAAACCCAGAATATATACAGGCATGGTGTGCATGTATATGTGCGCACGTGTGTGTTTGAGAGAGAATATAACAATTTTACTATCAATTCTTATTCTTACTATATGATATACTGACACTTTCTATTCTATTCTATTCTTTTCTTTTTTATTCTCTTCTATTTATTTTTTTAAAAGTTTGGTTATTTCCTAACCTACTAATGGATCAAGAAAAAAAATTTGAAAAACACTGATCTAGTCCTATCTCTTGCCCAATATAAGAATCTTGTTATATCTCTGACAGATACTAATCCTGGTCAGAGTCTGAAAAGTTCAGTACTTCAGGAGGATGCACACTTCCCTATGGAACAACTCAAATTGTTATTTTTCAAGATCTTCTATCATTCATGCTACTTATAAAAATATTTTAAATAGTAGAGAACTTTTTAAATGGCAGAAGATGACCACTTATGCATATCCATGTGAATTTTTAATTTTTTACCCATAAAAATGAGAATAATATGAAATTCATACTTCCAATTCTTCAAATGTGGAAGAAAACAAAATAACTATAGATGTAAAAGTAGATTAAGGTCTACGGTTGCACACGGATTTTTAAATTCTAGTTGCATAAAATCCTATTAAAGATTTTTAAGTGTGTCCCCCAAAAATGTAAATGTATATAACCAGCATGTACCAAGTATATTTCAGACTGTCTGCCTGTCCGTGCCTTCTTCCAGAGAGAAGTAAAAAGTTAACAAACATTAAGACCTTTCAGCACAAACCACCACAGCTAATTGTTTCAGATATGAGAGGCTAACCATAAAGATAAATTAGGATTTCAGTGACCTCATTTAATATGAGCTGAAGCAGAGGCTCTCTGTCTCTAGAATTTGAATCAAGAGAAACAGAGGGCAGCCAATGATGGGCCCTGAGAACTAGAACTAAAAAGTTATGTTAACACCAAGCAAGAGCAATTTAGTTCACACGCCAGTCGAAGCTATAAGGAAGCCAATGGGATGTTAAGAGTCAAAAGCCAATAAATGAAAAAAGGCAAAAATTATGCAAGAAGAGAAAAAAGACTAGGGCCAAGCACTAGAAATTCCTGGGCTTCTACCCTTCCTAAGGTCCACTTTCTTCCATTTTTCCCATGTTCCCTTATCCTTATTCCTGAAGGAACTTGAGTTTCTCCATTCTTTATCAAATGTTTAAGTCACAATATCTATACGTGTTTTGAAAAAGAAAAAAAAACCTTTACAATATAGGTTACTACTTCATTAGAACAAAGGCTCCAGATTTAAGTTACTCCATTTAAATGCTAAGACACCCTTGTAGACAAGGAAACTCAAACTACTGTACTGGAATGTTCAGAAAGAACCAAGTAATCCCTACAATTGGATAGTGGGAAGAAGAAAAAATAAACTTTCTATTTCTATTATAATAAAATAGAAATGGTAATTTTCTATAATCCTATTTCTTATTTTCTAAAAATTTTCACCTTATTTTCTTACCTGTTGGTAGAGGAGGGAAATCATAACTGTCAGAAGCAGTACTGATACCTGGATCATTTTTAAGTGGATTGGATGTTAATGGCTGTCTATTCCTCTTTTTCTGATTGAACAATGGTACGGGCAAACAGCCTAAATTGAATGTACCGATAAATAAGTACATAATAGGCAAACAGTCAGATCTAGTTATAGACTAATTACTAGTATATAATAATATACGATTTGAATTTGTCTGCTTCTATACATTAATTTTATATTTATTACAGATATATTTCTATAGATTTGGAATTTTTTTACACTCTTTTCAAGATCCCAAATAGCCTTATTTGTCTCTCTAAAAACTCCTTTCTTGTTCTATGTTGACACTGCCTTAATTCCTCTTGTTTGGCAGTAATTCCCATCTCCACCCTCATCCCTCTACCCTTTTCAAATCCACTTTTTGTTTTCCTTACTTCCCTCCTGTGCTTGCTTATCACCATATCAACTGGAGGGGACACTTCAAGTACAATAGAGGTAAGGGAGAACCAAAATTTGACCCATTTTGCTTTCCAAAACCCTAACCACTCTCTGACTATGGTAGCATAGCCTTTAAGGCCATGGTTCTCAAACTTTAGTTTGACTAAGATTTACCTGTGGTTATGCTTAACATGCCAGTTCCTAGACCCCACCCTCATAGATTTTATTTCAATCGACTTGCTTTGGAAACCAAAACTCTGCAATTTCAACAAGAACTCCAGGTGTCTGGAATGCATATTTTCTGTGGATCATTTTGAGAATGCCTTAGAGTGATAGTAATAAATCCAAATGAGAATAAATACTACTCCAAACCCTCCAGTTGAGGGACCTGGGATCTCAAGTCAAGTCAAAAGTCAGAACACTAAAACTAGAAGGGATCTCAGAGGAAAAAGAAGTCCAAAAAGCTTACACACTGCCACAGTGAAAGAACCTAGATAGGGCCCACACTTCGTAACTCTCAGTTCAGATATCTTGCCACTGTACCATACTCTAGTTGGTCCATCAACATTTACACTTACATGAGAATATAGACTCTGGTAACTGTCTGATGAACGGCTGGGAAAACGGTGTGGGCTCTGGAATAAGACTGTCTGAATTTGAATTACAACTTCAAAGCAGGTTTCAATTACAATTTTAAAGTACAAACTACGGCTATTTCCTTAAACTCATTGTGCTAATATGGCATATAGTGAGAGGCAGAATTATATAGTGATTAAAAGAATGGAGTCTATGTTCAAATCCTGGCTCTTCCACTTCATAAATGACTTATTTCTCACCTAGAAAACAGGGATGATAATAATAACTCTCTCAGAGTTAAATAAATTAACATATAATTAAATGCCCAGAATACAGTGCACCCCCCATAAATAATAGCTATTATTATCTTCATTGTGCATTATCATCATTCCTTTGGTTCTCTTCATTCTTGCCCTCTGTCCTTATACTAACAAATTGGGAAAGCAGAAATGGCAGGGGAAGCTATTAGGGAAACAGAAGCACTTCTGAAAATATTTTAAATAGTCACAAATAAAAATTAAAATATTATTAATTTCTTTATTTTCAGCTTAAAAAGCACAAAACAACTCAAGCACATGGGATTTGTAGAAAGAATACAAGAGTAAATCCAGGAAAGTCTGATTTTACTTCCACCTAAGCCACTAAGTGTTTTGTCTTGAGTAAGTTATTTTACTTCCTTCGACCTAAAAAGTAAAGATGCTAGACTATATGTTCATTCTTTTTAAAAGTTCCTTCCAAAATGTTGCGTCTATATACTATACAAGGTTTACATAGTATATACAAACTATAGACATTTTTAAAATAAAAGTCAGTCAATACCTGCTGTATTTCGAGTTGAATTTTCATTTATGTTTCTCTTCATTTCCTTCAATATCAAAGTCTATAATTTCTTCTTTAGCGCTCCAACTTTACAACATGAAGTTGTTCGACTAAACCTTCAAAGAAAGAAATTTATACCTTGTATTGTATCAACAATAAAATCAAGTTTTCAGCCTAGTAATTACTGAAATTATTGTGTAAACCTATGGTTTCAAACCTGATAATGTAAACTCTCTGCCAGACTCTTTTGCTTTCTGAGTAAGAATTTACAGCATAACCCATTTTTCCAAATCTGTTTGAAATAAGACTAGTGTGGCTATAATCTTGCTTCCTAAACATATGTAGATTTTCACAGAGTCTACATAATTTATTTCAGAATCAAGGACCCACAATGAGAATAATTCTGAACCAGATCTACAAAGAGGGAGAGGGACTACAACATTGGCAAACATACTTACAAGGCCAGGGAGGAAACATACACAATTGAACTAGCCACGTGAGAACGTATTCTGTGTCTCACTTTTAAAACACTGTGCAGATCATCTGCTTTGGCCATTAGTTTGAGATCCCTGGATTACATAGTGCCAAAGACTAAGGCCTCACTTAATATCCAGAATAAATGTACTGATAAGTTTCCACTCCGTTTCTATAACTTAAACAAGTGAAATAAGATTTTTTTCTGTTTTTTCTTTTACCACAGAATTTCTGTTGTAGTTTTTTCCATGTTTAGCCTCTTATATTTCGATCCCAATTTAATTCAATAAATACTTGCCTATTTCACGAAAAGGTGAGATTCAAACCTAAATAAGATCATTTCTGCTCCCAAGTCCTCTGCCCCATGAGAAAAATAGACATGAACACCACTGGGTAACAATGCAAATCATACTGAAGTACATATTAATTTCCAAATATCGTTTCTAGAAATAAAACTTGGGAAACATGAGGTCAGGGGCTGCCCCTGCTTTGTTTCCACAGATTGGTCTTGAACCTGGATACAGTACGCCCTTTAGAAAATATTCTTGATGCCGTTCTAGGAACCAAAACAGGTTATGTGACCTTTTCTCAGCCCAGAAATACCAACGCAACACACATCCTGAGCTTAGAGGGGGACGACAAGAGACTCGGGCAAACAAAAGCGCCACATCCTCCCCTGGACCACTGACCCTGGGAGCACGGACTCTTAGGTGCCCCTCACTCCGGCTTCCCACTGGACCCTAATTACATTAAGGCGGGTGGTGACATCGATGTGCGGAAAGTTTGCTCAATGCGCACACACGCACAAACCCCGCCCCAAAGACCGTTGCCTCAGAAGGAGGGCGTCAGGCCTACTTGGGCGTCTCTTGGGGAAAAAAACATCAAGCTCCAGTGAGGGCTCATGTTCTCTTCCAATGATCTCTCCTGACCCAGGGATCGCGGCAGTTTGGTAACTAGGGTCTACACAAACTCTTTACCTTCTTGGCCCTCCTGCCATACGACACACAACATTAACCCTCAGGTTCCTCGCCTCCGCCAACCGTCACCCTGTCAGCCCAGTCAGCGACCACCAACCGCCTTCCCGCCGCCAAAAAAGCGCGGAAGTCGTGCTCTGCGCATGCGCGGACTCGCCCGCGCGCCACTGTCGGCGCAGGCGCAGAGGCCACCCCGTGGGGGGGTGGGTGCTTGGCGCCGTGTCGTCGTCACTTTTGTGGACAAAGAGGGAAAGACACGCACCCGTTTTCCCTGGCACGTAAACATGAACGCGCCTCCCCTTGCGTTCTCATACTGTTGGGTACACGGCACAGGGATGGCTCTACCTCTTTGGAGTTTTGCCCAGAGAGGGACAAGGCTGTTCAACCAGGCTTCGTCCCAGCTTCATCGGGAAGTTAGTCCAGAGCTGGTCGCCCAACCCCGTTCCCACACTCTGAAGTCATTTCTTAGGTCTAGACATCAGTTTGTGAGATGCTGGTGGCACCCCAGAGTGTGCCTAGAATAGGATGACTCAAAGGCCATAGGCCTCAAAGCCAGGTAAGAGGGGTCTTTCTTGGTCTGGCTGAGATTCTGAGTGAGGTCAAGCAGACGGGGCATTGGAGTCGCCAGGAGGCTGGTAGAGCTGAGGCCTGGGTTTAGATGACAGTCCTGCAAGGCCAAGTGTGGTCAGGAAGGCAGGGCCAGTGCTGCACAAGCTCAGGAAGGGAAGGAGTACATGCCTTAGAGACCTAGGACCCGGGAGAGGAAAGGGAAGGTGCAGTGACCTGGGCTCTGGCCCTCGGCCATTGGACTACCCCTCTCTGGCCCTTTGATCTCCGGCACGTTACCCCCTCTAAACCTACATTTCCTTCCTCAGTAAAGTAGCAATAATAATACTTAATTGCCCTGAAGATGCTAAGAGAAAATGAACAGTTCTGACACACAGTAAATGCTCAATAAATGTTAGCCCTCATTTAATAACAGTAGCTGCCATTTATTGAGTACTTACTGGAGGCCAGGAATAATAATTCTACTTCTGTCTGGGTTCAAAGCCCAGTTTTTGTTGTTACCCTACCTTCTGACCATTTGAAGACTGGGGTAGGTGAAGGAAAGAGTTGCAAAGGGACCCAGAGATAAAGGGAATGTTGTTAGTGAAGTCCTAAGACTATGAGACCATGAGACTTAGTAGTAGTTTCTTTGAAGATTAGGTCAAATAAAAGACAATGTTGGAAGATAGGATTAGAGGTAGACTGAGACCAGATAATAAAAGATCTTGAATACCAAACTAAGGAGTAAGTCTGAAGGAATAAGGTCTTCATTTAATTTGGAAAAGAGACGACTTCACACAATAAAATGTCTGAAAAAACTTGTTTGTCTTCATGGTTCCAGAGAGGAGGTTTTTAAAAAAATGAGTAAAAACTTCAAGGAAGCAGATTTTGACCTGTTATATGTACATATGTACACACACACATATGTAACACCCATCTACCCCCCAAAATAGATTTCTCATTGAAAGAAAAAGACTTTAAACCCACTATGAGCAACATCCTGAGCTACATCTGTAAGGACTGCAGAAGTGGAATCTCTGCTAGCAGTTTGTAAACCTATCTGTTCTATCACTACCTTGTTCTGATTATCATTTATTTATTTCCACCTAGAAAGTTATTCTGGATGGATGACAGCTATAGGACCACAGGGGAAGAAAAAATTAAAATAGTAAGAGTAGTTTGATTACATGACTGCTGGACAACCACACCGTGTATGAGATGCTTTATGTGTCGTATTGGAGAGAAGACCCTCTCTATCCCCCAATCATACTATTTTGGAAACAGCTCTGCCTTAAATTGTCTCCTACAAATTTTCTGACATTGATCAAATGGACAGCCATGACTATGAAAAATTTATTCTCCCTTTGTTTTAAAGTATATTATTTTACTAATAAATCAGGCACCAACATCCCTGCAAAACATTTGTAGTACTGGAAGTCAGGCTTATTTTTTTTTAAGTACTTCAGAACATTAAATAGTCAACCTAATTGTGAGATAGTGACAACTAGAAAGGGTCTCACTTTGTATACTATGAGTTCTCTGAATTCTCAGAACTAGACTAATAAGAATTTGTATTTTTTGTAGGGCTCAAATACTTAGCGCGCTTTGGGAAACAGGGAGTTAAAAATCTTTCGGAAGTTAACTTGGTATAAGAGTATGAAAAGCCTCTGTTGCTCTAGTTCTAAGGAAATGCTCTCCTTTTTTTCTAATAAAGCTTTCCGCAGAAGACAAACTCTGTACACAATAAACAGGGTAAGTATAGGACAGAATTACTACAATTCATTAACTCTCAAAAAAGTTATTCATTTTGACATGTAAGGGAAACTTTATTTATGAATGTTAGATGTGCTTCAGAGTGCCGTTCTGTTAAAATTCCATAAAACAAGCCTTGAAATGCAAGTCATTTGTGCCAGCTACAAGTACACAGCTGAAGCAGCATTTCCAGAGAGACTAGGGCAAAGGACAGAACTAACCACAAATTGGCAGAAAAGAAACAAAACATAATCAAGTGTTAATAATTCACCATAGTTACTGCTCTTAAAATCAAAGTAACTAAACAATACGACTGTCATCTGTTTACATTTATGCTTGTTTTCTGCATCTCTACAATGAAGTGTTCAGTGTACACGGATGTGGGCAAAAAATCAAAGGCTACAGGGCTTTATCTGAGATTAGAACAGTAATTTTAATGTGTACGTTTTGATTTTATTATTATGCTCTCTCTATCTCTGCATTATAATCTCTTAAAGGAAGAGCACAGGTATTGGGTCATTAAATATTTTGAAGCATTCACATTTTATATTTCCATCATGTGTTTGTTTGTAAGCTTGTTTGTTTCCTGAGTACATTGTAGTGACTGTTCATGAGAATTCAGAAAGAGCAAAATTAGAACTTTGGGGAAAGCCAAAAATAACAGGGAACACCCTTTTGTTCTGTGAAAAACACTGGACTTAGATTCAGCAAACCTAGATCTCAGGCCTAGTTTTCTCCTGGAAGCTCGGGAAATTTAACCAAGTTACTTAACCTCTTATTTCTCTACCTCTGCAATGGGGATGTCAATACCTAACCCATCCTATCTCATAAAGTGGATATGTGAATAAACTGAGGTAACATATGCAGAAAAACATTATAAATTGAACTACTCTGCAGTTGTAATGGATTACTCTTGTCGTAACCCTTTCAAACAATCTCCCATTACTAGCACATAGTGTTTTCAGTACTTGAACATGTTTGACTTTCTGGATGATTGAGCATGAAATCAAATCGGATTTGGCTCAGAGTCATTTCTGCAAAGGGATGTAATCATCTTAGTACAGTATTCTGGATAGTTTCCCCTAATAAGACCCCCTCTTGAGTAACACATTCCAGTGGAGAGTCTCTGTTTGCCAGTAAGTTAGGCTGTGTCCATATAAACTCATATAATCTGGTTTGTATATATAGCATGCCCCAAGACATTTTCAGGCATTACAAAGTTTTGAAAATTACTAACAGTTGTTTTTCCTTTAGTATTTGGGCAAAAAGTGAGGAAGATCCCTAAGCAAATCGACATAGAATTACTAATAACTTCATGAGAAAGAAATGAAAGCATGTTTCAAAGTAGCTTTTTAAGACCCAGTGATCATTGATTTGGTTTTTGCATCTCTGACCATGAAAAAGCATTCTGAAAGAAAGGATAGTGGTTCCAGAGGAGGTCTCTGAAGATCTGCCGTTGGCTGTTTATAGAGATGAAATTCAAATGCCCTCAGATGATAAAAAAGGGCCTGAACTCGTTTCAGAGAAGAAATGGTTTAAAGTGGAAACATAAATATTGAATAATAACAGGCATACTATAGACCTTTATTTTTTATATAAATATATATATATTTTTTAATTTGTTTTTGTTTTTTTGTGTGGTACGCAGGCCTCTCACTGTTGTGGCCTCTCCCGTTGCGGAGCACAGGCTCCCGACGCGCAGGCTCAGCGGCCATGGCTCACGGGCCCAGCCGCTCCGCGGCATGCGAGATCTTCCCAGACCGGGGCACGAACCCGTGTCCCCTGCGTCGGCAGGCGGCCTCTCAACCACTGCGCCACCAGGGAAGCCCTATTTTTTACATTTTTGAGGATAAGAAAAGTGTAATCTATTTTTACTACTACAAATAGTCATGAAAGCACCATTAGATGACATTCTAGCTGAAGAGAAAACAGAAGTTTTGCATTAGTGTGAGATGCTAATTTATTATTGCATTTCGGTCTACCGACCATTTGAGGGAGTTAGAAGTTAAACAGCTGTATCTCTAGTTGATCTCTGCATATTTTAATCCAAATATGGTAAAGGGCAGGGCTAAAGAAGGGAGTGTCCTTATAATAAACAGGGCTCAGAACTTGTAACAGAAAATTAAAATACCCTCCACTCAAGTTCTCGCGTGGTTAACTTTGCACTTTGGTTAAAGTCTCATTTAGATGTAAATTTCTAAACTTTGCTTACGAAATTAAGTTTTCTTTGATCTCCTCTCTTCTGAATTGCAGAAATCAGATAAAACTACTTGATAAAATGATTTCCTGTCACGCTGCTGAAGATCCTATTAAAAAGGTTGCTATCTTTGGAGGAACTCATGGGAATGAACTAACAGGAGTATTCCTAGTTAAGCACTGGCTGGAGAACGGCACTGAGATTCAGAGAACAGGGCTGGAAGTAAAACCATTTATTACCAACCCAAGAGCAGTGAAGGAGTGCACCAGATATATTGACTGTGACCTGAATCGAGTTTTTGGACCTGAAAATCTTGGGTAAGACTGTATATTGTGTTGTGTGTGTATGCATATGCACACGTGTGTGTATGTGTCTGAAAAGTAGTGTGTGTGAGAGCACATGTATATACGTTTGATATTCATGTTTGTACATAGAGTCGCTATTGTGAATAAGATCACTTTCACTTTTGTTATACGACATTATGAATTACTCAGTTCTCTAAACTGGGCATTCATGTGCTCTTTTATAAACTTTTATAACCATCAGACTGTTCTTAACTGATTTTGTTTTTAAATGTGTTCTATACAGACTGAGACAACAAATAACAAAGGTTTTTATTTTTAAGTCATATCTTTAAAGAAACAGATTTAATAGTCTTTTGCATTAAATGAATGTTTGGCCAGTATGCTTGGGTACATATTTGTTAGCTGTCTAGGTGATTTACTACTATGTGTTTTGCAACTATGTTTATGGTAGTGCAGAAAGTTCTAGTTAAGAAAAGTGCAATGTTTCAGTTAATATTTGTTTAATGAAAGAGTGAATAAATGTCTATCATCAGAAAACATTAGACCGCTCTGTGATCTGAGGAGTAGATGTACTACCTTCAGTAATGGATCACTAAGACCTGAATTTTCTGAATTAAAATTACAGCTGATGATACATTGCATACAGTGTATGCAATCATAACACTCTAGGTATGTCCTTATTATTTTTGCCTTTTTTTTACATCATTATAGCTACTACTGTAGATATATAGGCTTCTAAGCTTTTTACCACTTCTTTCTTTCATTTACATAAAAATATTAAATACCTACTCTTCATGGGGCACTGTGCCAGGTACTGTGGGAGTACAAAGCTATGTACAAAGTAGTTCCTGCTTTCAATGGGTTGGCAGACTACAAGCTAAGACATAAGTCATGCACAGGAACAACTAATGGAACACCACGTTATGTACTCATTTTCTATTCAATCCTAATTTGAGTTTAAAGAGTTACTTAATCTCATCACAGATCAAAAGATGGTTGCTACATTTATACAAATTTGCCTCACTTTATGGAATAAATTCTTCTGGGGCAATTATACATTAGCCATAGCTTGCATATCAGGCCATGTTCTAACTAACATAAATTTTAATTTCAAAAATGCTTTATCTTCATGACTGAGGTTATGTCAACACAATTAAGGTTTATCTATTCACCTAAAACAGCTATTAACTAACTCATATTACAAGTAAGGATTTCTTTTTTTTTTTTTTTTTTTTGCATCACACGGGCCTCTCGCTGCTGTGGCCTCTCCCGTTGCAGAGCACAGGCTCTGGACGCGCAGGCTCAGCGACCATGGCTCACGGGCCCAGCCGCTCCGCGGCATGTGGGCTCCTCCTGGACCGGGGCACAAACCCGTGTCCCCTGCATCGGCAGGTGGCCTCTCAACCACTGCGCCACCAGGGAAGCCCAGGATTTCTTGAAGAATAACTTTTAGTTGGCATGTTGACTTCCCAAATGACTCTGAGATGAATTAGAGTGAGTTTTCTTATTATGACCACTCAATAACATGCATTTCAATGAGAGTAGTCTCTTAAATTAAATTCACTTTCTACTTCTTGCATTTAACACTTAGCAGAGGCTAGACAGTTCTCTCTCAGGGTGGTTATGGAAACTCATGAAATAGATAAGTTAATTACCTTCTCTCATCTTCCCTCTCCCAAATTTTGCTGCTTTTCCTCTATTCGTCATCTCAGTGATGTCACGATTACCCACCAAATCACCTATGGAAATCATCTTAGAACCTTCCCCATTCTTCATCCCCTACGTCTAGTGGGTTACGAAGTCTCCCAATTATTCAAATATTGAATAGTTGTAGGTATTTTGCAAATCCAGTCTTCCTCACCATTTTTACTGCCTTAGTTTACTTGTTCTATAGGTAGTTAGAGTAGCGTCCTAAAGAATCTTTCTGCATCCAGTCTTACTCCAATCCTCCCTACCATGTATTGTCCATATGGCACTAGCCATGGGGATCATTCTAACATGCAAATCTTGTCATGTCTTTCCCCTGCTAAAAATTCTTCAAAAATCTCCTCTCCAGAATAGATTTAAGTAATTTAGTATATAGATGTCATTCCCTTTAGGATATTGCTCCTGCCTATTCTTTCAGCTTTATCCTTTGGGACTCTTCCCGTGGGACCTGGATTCCAGGCACAAGAACTCAAAGTGTCTATTATCTTTCAAGACTTCAAGCCTTGACCATGAGCAACTGGGTGGCTGTGGTGTGATTTACTCACATGGGGGAGAATGAGAAGCAAATCAGTTGGGGGAGGGGGAGAATTCATGAAGTTGCATGAATTAACTTTTAAAGTGCATATGTATCCTTTAGGAACTATGTCTGGTTGCATATAACAGATATCTGAAAACAGTGGCTTAAACAAATAAGGGTTTCTTTTTCACAAGTAATAAGTCCAGAGGTAGGCAGTCCAGGGCTGGTACAGTGGCTCAATGATATCATCAGTGCCACAGACTCCTCCTATTTTCCCAGTGCACTGGCCTTGATGTGCAGCTTTTGTCCCATAGTTGAAAAATGGCTGCTCCATTTTCTTGACTAATTTCCAGGCAAGAATTACCCAGGCGCAAACTGTAGGTCCTTTGAAGATACTAAGAAAAACAGTCAGAGAATGGAAATAAATGGAATTAGAGAGAAATGTGGTTGAATGCTTTAATGAGAAAAAATAAATTTGAATTATCATGTACATTAAGAAAAAAATGTATCCTAACCATTGGGGGTGGGGCAGGTAGAGACTCATTTGAGAATTCAATAAAAACTATCAACCGTCATCCCAGAAAATGCATGTATGCATATACCTGCAAATTTTTGTATTTTTGCAGGGTCTACAGACTCTTCTCTGTAAAGCTTGACCCTGAACCACTAGTGGTTCCTGGACTTCACTTAAGAATCCTTAATTAGATGATGTGAGCACCTAAGTTTGACTATTTTTGTGCACTAGAACTAGCTGTAGTGCAAAAAAAAAAGAAAAATAGGTTCATTTGATGGTCTAGTTCCATTATAGCCTAGTGCACTTAACTACTAAGAGACTGTTGATTAAATTAATGGAAGAATTTTGTTCAGGGTTGAAGTGAAATGATAAACTGAAATGTCCTTCTTGTGACCAGCCACATAAATGATTATTTGCAAGCATGTCAATGCAACATTACATGGAATCAAATGGAAGGAAAAAATGTGAATTTTCGATTATAAAGTTTTCAAATAAATTACCAATTCCTTCACAGATTTTTCATATTAAAGTTTTGGCAACTGGTTTCTTATATACTGTGTTCTTATTGTATATTTATGTTACCTTAGCCACAGATGTTGTTAATCTTTTTCTCTCTGCTAATAACAGCAAAAAAATATCAGAGGATTTGCCATATGAAGTGAGAAGGGCTCAAGAAATAAATCATTTATTTGGTCCAAAAGATAGTGAAGATTCCTATGACATTATTTTTGACCTTCACAACACTACTTCTAATATGGGGTGCACTCTTATTCTTGAAGACTCCAGGAATGACTTTTTAATTCAGATGTTTCATTATATTAAGGTAATGTCAATGTTATTAATTTACAAGTTAGCATAGGACCCATAATTTTAAGTCACTTATAGATGTGAAACAACCAGAAAAGGGTCAGGAGGGAGGGTCCAAGGGAAATGGGGGATTGGGAGGAGCACCAGAATAGAGGTACTAGTGACAGGCAGGAGAAAAGGAGAAGAAATGAGTAAAATAATAAATGCAATGCATAAAATACTAAAACATATGGACCATTGTGTCTATAAAATTTTAAATCTTTTATCAAGACAGCCACCAAATCATAGGCTATTTGGTAAAATTAATACCAAAATTTTAAATGGTATGGCTGAAATGGCTCAATTACCATTTTAGGAAGCTCAGAAAATGGTCATTTAATGTTGACTAAAGACCAACGATAAAAAGATTGGCTCTCTTTAGTCCTGCCCTTGTCTCCACTTGATTCAGATACCCTAATATACATCTGATCTTTCAGTACTTCATATAGCTAATCATTTTAAGGCTCAAAAATCTACAAGATGAAAAAATCAGCAATCCATTGCTATATCTAGAGAAAAACTGCTAGACAATAACAAACAAACAAAAACACAAATAATAGACTGTATGATTATTTTTATATAAAGGATAGCCTTCCTTCCAGAGAGCTGGTGTGAGCTAGTATGATTTAATGGAAAGAGTGTGACCCATATAGCCAGTGCCTGGGTTCAAATCCTGGCTTTCTCTCACTAACTTTCTCTCACAACTCCCAAAACCTTGCTTTCTTCATTTTATAAAATTGACATAATAACAATACTTACCCCATATGGCTGTTATAAGCCTTAAATGAGATAAAATATTTAATGCACTTAGCTGAATGCCTGGCAGATAGTAAAGATTAACTATTAGTTTTGTTTCCTTGAATTTTTTGGCGATGACTAAATAGTAGTACTGGTAAGAGATCATAATGTAGCTATTCTTTGTTACTGATTGAAGGGAGAGCTGAATACTTTGCTTACCAGGCACAGAAGCAGCATGTTATCAAAACTGAGAGGGTAGGGACTTCCCTAGTGGCGCAGTGGTTAAGAATCCGCCTGCCAATGCAGGGGACACGTGTTCGAGCCCTGGTCCGGGAAGATCCCACATGCTGCGGAGCAACTAAGCCCATGTGCCACAACTACTGAGCCTGAGCCCGTGAGCCACAACTCTTGAGCCCTTGTGCCACAACTACTGAAGCCCACGTGCCTAGAGCCCATGCTCTGCAACAAAAGAAGCCACCGCAATGAGAAGCCCGCGCACCGCAACGAAGAGTAGCCCCCGCTCACCACAACTAGAGAAAGCCCGCGCACAGCAACAAAGACCCAATGCAGCCAAATAAATAAATAAATAAATAATTTCTTTAAAAAAACAAAAAACTGAGAGGGCCGTCTTGAATTCTCATTCAGATAAGTGGAGGTAGGGAGAGTTACCCGAAATCTGTAGGGACCTGGCCCATAGGTGTAGAAAAAGAATTCTTTAAGAGACCAATACTAAGCTAAATTGTAAGTGTAACCAGTGGTGAAAACAAAAATAACCAAATCCATTCAGAAAAAGAATTTATTCGTATTCTTTGTTTATGGTTCTGGGGAATTGTTTAATGTACATTTTACCCAGAAAGCTATGTATAATCCAATTTTATATGTAATTCATTTATGTGCTTTCAAAGCTTTAATACCACCATCAGATTTTAGAGTGTGTTTTGTAAAGCTGTCTTACTAATCTTAGTTGATGAAGTGAAACATATTGAAGGCATTATTGACTCTCTATTAGCAAAGAGAACAAGGCATATGGTCTTTACGTAATAAGAAAAATGTTTTAAATTCTTTTCAGACTTCTTTGGCTCCATTACCCTGCTATGTTTACCTAACTGAGCATCCTTCCCTCAGATATGCAACCACTCGTTCTATAGCCAAGTATCCTGTTGGTAAGTCATATTTCCCACTGTCACAACTAAACAAAATATGTCTGAGATGAAACTCTGAGAAAATTAATTTAAAGACTATTTATAGCTACTTTGCTTATCATTATGGCTTATAATTGCCAAGTAATAAGCAAACTATCTGCAAGCAGTCTCTAACTATATCAGATTTCCTCAATTTCATTGAGCAGCTTTCTACATTCCAGGAAAAAACAGTGAGCTGAGGGAATTTGAATCTTTTATAATGGACAGTAAGCAGCCTGCCTTTGGCTTAAGGAAGACACCATCCCTATCTTCCAAGACTATTTACTATACAAACATTCTTTAAAAAAATAATCTGGAGCCAAGGCAGTCAGTATCTTGCTGGCAAAATGTGCAGAAATACTAAAGACCCATGGAAAATTCTCTCCCAACATCCCTCTTAGCACCTGCTTTGCAGTAGAGTCTCTGATAACCTGTGTTCGTTATCCATTCACTTGTTTGCCCTGTCAGTTACTGGGCTGTGAATTCATCTTTACCTTCTGGTAACTTCCAACATGCAGGTTTGCACTCTCATACACCCTCCCAGACAGACAGTCTCTTTTGCTATATTCCATTCTCTTTCCTGAGTGACCTATTAGCATAATTGTTTTCAGACCACAGTCTAATCATTAAAATTGCTGTCACAACTTAAAATCTTTTTTGTCAGATCTCAGGTGGTTTAAATAAGAGAAATTTAATTTAAAAACAAGTTGTCAAACAATAGAAGCAAATTTAAAGTTATCTTGGTTATTCAATTATTGATAATTTTGGTGCATAATCAAGGGATCAGTTGAGGCAAGCTAAATAGCCAAGTATAGGTAATTATTTGAAACAAACCAAATGCTTGACGATAATGGATAAAGTTCCTTTTTCTCTGTGACACCATATAAAGCATAGGATTTCCAAGTCTTGAGAGAGCAATCTTGGTCTATTACATTTATGGGGCAATGCTGCTCTTAGGTAGAACAAATATCTACTGATATGTTTGGCTCTTAAAAAGAGAGCCAAATCTTTCAAAGGTTTCAATATGGGGGAGTATTAAGATCATCATAAGTAATTAGAAATATTATATGTTCTCCTTTCAACTTTACTATTTTATTTGGAATATTTTTTACATCATCCAGTCACTGGGGGGAAAAACACTTTAAGATCAGAGAGACACTCTCTCCAGCTCAATGTTTTATAATACTCCTATGACTTTAGGTGCCACAAGATGTTCATTGTAATTTCAAGCATCATATGCCAACATGACAGTATCTAGTGGAAGAAAGGAGACTCTCAGGAACTCCCCTGCAGACCTTCCGTTATGGCCAGTTGTTCAGAACTGGGTCACATATCCATTCTTAAATTAATTACTAGGGTTAATGAGATTAATATGATTGACTAAAACTATTCTACATTTACCCCTGAGTTGGATACCCCAACCAAAATCAGGACTCTGTCAGCAAGGAGTAAGACAGAATGAATTTTGGGTAGGCAACCAACAATGTCTTCTACAGTACACATACAGACATATCTATGAACACATTTTCACATATTTGTACAAATCATTTATGTACTGATGCATACCTTAACCACACTTATATCATATACTTAAGTATATCCAGGAAAGCTAAGCACGGAAATGAAAATGAAGATAAAAGAGAATACAGTAAGATTTTGTGAACTGAGAAATAGCAGAAGTGGATGAAAATAGAATAGGTGGAAAAGAATGCTATACTTGGTAAATGGTTTTATAAATGGATAAGATGATGATTGGAGTGATAACAGTGTGGGAGACTTGGACAGGAAGGAAGGGACTAGATAAGTGGTTTAGAGAAAGAGTATTTTGTAGGTTTATGGATGGATGCTTGACAGCCACAGGAAATAGACCTGATAGTACAGGCAGAATTTTATTGGAGTGAGAAGAAATGAATACAAATTTTTTCTACAGAAAATTAAAACCATTGCACTATCATGTTGGGATGGGTTGTTATATTAAGGGCAAGAATGTTGCTCAAGGGTCACATAGATTGTCATTTGACTTAAATCCATGGCTCATTTAGTCTAGATTTCTATTACTAAATATTATAGATGTGTTTTCTCCTACAAGCTAAATGTTAGGTCCGTGACAGCTTCTCTTTGTGGCCACTTATTATTTTGTCAGTATAAATTTGTCTACTCCTTTTACTGTATTATTACTTTTTAATATTTTGACAATATTGAAGGAAATTTAAAGAAAAGAGACCCCAAAACCTTGCTACTATAACACAACTCTTTTATTTTTTTCCATGTTCTCTCCCAGTCTTTATTTGATATGCATATAACTTGTACATGTAAATGTTCTGCTTTATTTTTTGCCTAACATTAGGTCTCAAATATTTTCCATGATGCTGCACGGTCTACCTCTTTAATCATTTTTTTTTTTTTTTCTTTTTTTTTTTTTTTTTTTTTTTTGTGGTATGCGGGCCTCCCTCCATTGCGGCCTCTCCCGTTGCGGAGCACAGGCTCCGGACGCGCAGGCTCAGCAGCCATGGCCCACGGGCCCAGCCCCTCCGCGGCATGTGGGATCCTCCCAGACCGGGGCGCGAACCCGGTTCCCCTGCTTCGGCAGGCGGACGCGCAACCACTGCGCCACCAGGGAAGCCCCTTTAATCATTTTTAATGATGGGATTCTAGATCTTGATGTATGAGAATGCTCGATCTTATATTCTAATACTTATATAAGTGTGACTATCTCCCCTTCTGTACCTAGGTATAGAAGTTGGTCCCCAGCCTCAAGGGGTTCTGAGAGCTGATATTCTGGATCAAATGAGAAAAATGATTAAACATGCTCTTGATTTTATACATAATTTCAATGAAGGTAAGTAGTAGGCAGAAATTGTTTCTTTAATTGTTAGCTTGTGTGTGTAAATAAATCAGAGAAGGAAGATGAGATGGAGTACACATAATGACTTAACCACTAAACATTGAAATAGCAATGGAACCTAGGTTAAATTTGCCATGTTTGTGACACTAGTTGCTTTTTAAAAAATTTAATCACTTCAGCCATTCGTCAATGACCAGTGTAGACACATTCAAGAAAAGCAGCTACCAAATAAAGCTCCCCAAATGAAATCCTCATTTTCCTATTAATCTCCATTTTTTAAAGCAAAGGAATACAAATGTCCAATAAACAGATGAAAAGATGTCCAATATCACTAGTAATCAAAAAGTGCAAATTAAAATGCAAAACCATTTTCTCCCATTAGACTGGGAAAATAAAATCTGATAATATTAAGTGTTGGTAAGGGTGTAGGAAAAGGAGACACTCTCCTTCCCTGCTGGTATAAATTAGTAAAGACACTTAGAGGATAATTTTACAGTAACCACTTTCTAATATGCACAAATCCTATGACCCAGCAATTCCACATCTCAAAGAAACACAAACACATGCACACCTACATGCAACATACAAGGGTGGTTACTAAAGCATTGTTTGTAAAGCAAAACAATGGAAATGACCTGAATATCCATCAGTTGGTTAGTTAAATAAAATAGCATGGAAAGATCTTCAAACTACATTGTTAATTGAAAGAAAGCAAGTTGCAGACCAAAACATGCAATATACCAATTTGCTTCAAAATAATAATAATAAACACTTGCTAGAATACACATAAATATATATGTTAGTACATAGGAACAGTTCTAGAAGAAAACATATCAAACTGATAACAGCAATTACTGGGGAGAGGAGGGGAAAACCAGGTTAATTTTGTTTTAATTGTGTTCAGGAAGAATGATGTATTCATGTATTATTTGTGCAATTACAAAACAGATGGGGCTGGTGGTGAGATGGGTATATGGATCTCTATGTACTATCTGCTCATTTATTTGGTAAACCTAAAACTGCAGCAGAAAAAATAATGAAATCTATTAATTATTTTAAAAATAACTTAAAAAATTTTAAGAATTATAATAAAAGTAAAATCAAAGAGGCATCTTATGTAAATAATTATTCATACAGGCAGAACTGAAATTATTGTTGAGGAATGGGCCATTACAGTGACAGAGCTGGTGAATAGTTCAGTGCCTGTGGGGAGTATAATCCCTTAACCTGTTTGTGCACCCTACTGTGATCACAGGAATTTCTTCTGTGCTTGGGAATCCTTTGACTCCAAAGTCACAAAGACTGAAAATCAGCATTCTACCACCTTTGTCTGAGGACAGGTTCTATACCGTCTAGTGGACCTGGTGTTGGGAAGGTCATCACTTATTCACAAGAAACTGTTCAAATAGTGAGTGTGAGACTATGACGCTAAGAAACAATGCACCCAGGTAGAAGGCCACAAATCTGACTGAAAAAAAACATGGTTTTCAAATCATGATCCATAGATTCCTGCCACAAGGTGGGGATTTAGTAGCTGTCCTAGTAGCTCCGGGACAGCCACCCCACCTCTGCTTCAATCAGAGCAGTTCTATCTGTTTTATCCTTGTAACATTTCATTTAACCAAAGGGTTCTGCAATTCAAAATTTTAAAACCATTATTAATTTAGACCCTCCAGTTTGACGGATTTTTAACTAACATGGAAAGAGCACCATTATCCAAAGATCGCTGGCAAAAGGATCATAACCGTCTGAAGAAAAGTCTCTAGAAATGTATAGAAGAGCTCCATTTTTGGCTCTGTGCTACTCAAAATTATTATTAGTGACTTGGATAAGGGCATAAGTGACATGCTTATATAAGTGGTAAGTGACAGGAAGCTATCAGGAAAATATCTGGGTTCAAAAGATGGATCCAAAAAGTTCTGACAATATTTAACAATAATCTAAACCAAATGTTTAAGGTTAAATACATCAGGAACAAAATTTTACTTTCATGATAAAAAATCCCAGAATGAGGGAGGTGATAGTCTCTTTTCTGCTTGGATAAACAACATTTGGAGACCTCTGAATAAATTTCAAGTTCATATTTCAGGAGAAACATCTGTAAAGTAAGGTTGGCCAGCGAGGTAGTTGAGCATGTTGAAGAGTTTGAAAAGCGTAATAGGAATGATCCCAAAGACGCACAAAGAGCTTCAGCTTACAAAGTACCTTCACACGTCTCCTCGTGTATGTGACAGTATGAGTGGAGACTGATAGAATCAAAAATACTTAGAATGGCAAAAAGAAGTCTTAAGGCCAATTTTATTTCAGAGTTTCAGAAGTGTTATATTGGAAAGGAATTAGACATGTTTTCTATGACTCAGAGGCCAGAATAGAAACGGTGGGTTAGTGTCACCTAAAGACAGAAATTTCTGGGACTTCCCTGGAGGTCCTGCAGTTAAGACTCCGCGCTCCCAAGGCAGGGGGCCCAGGTTCGATCCCTGGTCAGGGAACTAGGTCCTGCATGCCTCAACTAAAAAAAAAAAATCCCGCGTGCTGCAACTAAGACCTGGCGCAGCCAAATAAATAAATATTAAGAAGAAAAAAGGAAAAAAGAAAGCGAGAAAGAAATTTCTAATTAACGAAGCTGACCAACCATAGAACAGACCACACTTTGTGAGGCTGTTTAAGCAGGAACAAGATGACCACTTGGTCAGAAAGTATGGAGAATATTCAAGCATCGATGAAACTTAGGCATTTGAGACTCCTTCTAGCTCTGAGATTCTAAGTAGCAAAAACATGCTCCTTTGTGTTCTACCACGTTCTCCTTTCCTCCCAATGGACCTTCTGGTTTAAAGGTATGACATCTGATGTTTCCATCTTCATCTTGGAAGGTGTGGTAAATTCTAAAAATGGCCACAAATTCTTCCCTTCCCTGCTTCCATGTCCTATCAAGAGATGGAGTCTGTTTTCCCACCACCTGAATCTGGCTTGGCCATGTGACATGTTTTGTGCCACAGAAGAGGTTTGAAAAGAACTTGAACATCAGGGCTTGCTCTCTTGCTGACCTTGGGAACCTTGCACTGTCATTATGTGAATCAGTCCACCCTAGCCTTCTGGATAATGAGAGACTGTGAGGCTGAGAACTGAGACACCCCAGCCAATAGTCCTGCAGCTCCGGCTGACAGCCTGTCAAATGCCAGATATGAGAGTAAAGCCATCTTAGATCATCCAGCCTCCTGCTGACCTGCCATCTCACACAAATGCATGAGCAAGCCAATTAGAAATCAGCCAGTCCAGCCTAGACCAGAGGAACGGGCCAACCAACTCACAGAGTCATGAGCTAAATTAGAAGGTTGTTGTTTTATGCCACTAAGCTCTGGCATAGTGTGTTATGCAGCAAAAGCTAACTGATACAGAAGTCATCGCAGGGTATCTGCATTCCAACCCTGGCTGCACTTTCTGCGCCAAGGGGAAAGGAAGATTTTTCTTTGGATTGCAACCATAGCACACTATGGGCTCTACGTTGGATGAAAGTTCATCCTGTTTATTAAGAGTTTGCCTGGTATAAATGTAAACTACTCCTTTTCCAAGTTTCTGGGCATTGGATTGTTTAATGCTGCGTCTTTGTAAGTTGGACTCCACTGTTGGCAGACTGCCTGCATCCCAATATCTCACTGCTCAGGAGCTACCCAAATGTTTAGCATACTTAGTTAAGAGAAGGAGCACGGTGAGGAAGTCATCTAACCAGCTGAACGTCCTCCTGAAGTTATGCGGTCACAGAATATCAGAGCTGGAAGAGTCCTCCAAGGTAAACTAATGTGAAACCTTCATTTGAGAGGTAAAGAAAGTGAGCTTCGAGAAGTTCAGTGTCTTGCTCAAGTTTACACAGCTAGGAGACTGGAGCCTGGGTATCATGACTCCCAGTCCTGGCCTCTTTCTCTCCCACACTGGCTTTTTAAGTTCTGTTTTCTACCTCTGCCCTACCTCAGTGTACTTGTGGACAGTGTGTCGGTAGGAATAATTTGAGAACATCTTTTGGTTTAGTGTTGTTTGTGAACATCCTTAACTAAAATTTTATGGAACCATATAAGACCCCAAATAGCCAAAGCAATCTTTAGAAAGAGGAACAAAGCTGGAGGCATCACATTCCCTAAATTCACACCATATTACAAAGCTGTAGTAATTAAACCATATAATATTGGCATAAAAGCAGACACACAGATCAATGAAACAGAATAGAGGGCCCAGAAATAAACCCATGTATATATGGTCATTTAATTCACAACAAAGGAACAAAGAATATACAATGGGGAAAGGACAGTCTCTTCAATAAATGGTGTTGGGAAAATTGGACAGCCACATGCAAAAGAATGAAACTCAACCACTATCTTAACCACCATACACAAAAATTAACTTAACATGGATTAAAGACTTGAACATAAGAATTGAAACTATAAAACTTATAGAAGAAAACATAGGCAATGAGCTCCTTGAAATAGGTCTTGGTGATTTTTTGAATCTGACACCAAAAGCAGAAGCAACAAAGGCAAAAATAAACAAGTGGGACTATGTCAAATTAAAAAGCTTCTGCACAGCAAAGGAACCCATCAACAAAATGAAAATGCAATCTACTGAATAGGAGAAAATATTTGCAAATCATATATCTGATAAGGGAGTACTATCCAAAATATGTGAAGAACTCATACAACTCAATAGCAAAAAAAAAAAAAAGTGTGTTTTAAAAATGGGCAGAGGGCTTCCCTGGTGGCGCAGTGGTTGCGCGTCCGCCTGCCGATGCAGGGGAACCGGGTTCGCGCCCCGGTCTGGGAGGATCCCACGTGCCGCGGAGCGGCTGGGCCCGTGAGCCATGGCCGCTGAGCCTGCGCGTCCGGAGCCTGTGCTCCGCGACGGGAGAGGCCACAACAGAGGGAGGCCCGCATACCACAAAAAAAAAAAAAAAAATGGGCAGAAGATTTGAATAGACATTTTTCTAAAGAAGACATGCAGATGGCTGACAGATACATGAAAAAATGCTTTACATCATTAATCTTCAGGGAAATTAAAATCAAAACTATAATGAGGTATCCCCTCACACCTTTTAGAATGGCTGTTATCAAAAAAATAAGAAATAACAAGTTTTGTTGAAGATGTAGAGAAAAGGGAACACTTGTGCACTGTTGGTGGGAATCTAAGGTGGTGCAGCCACTATGGAAAGCAGCATAAAGGTTCTGTAAAAAATTAAAAATAGGACTACCATATGATCTAGCAATTCCACTTCGGGGTATTTATCCAAAGAAAATGAAAACACTAATTCGAAAAGCTATAGGCACCTCTGTGTTCATTGCAGCATCATTTACAATAGCCAAGGTATGGAAACAAGCTGGGTCCATCAGTGGAAGAATGGATGAAGAAATTGTGGTATCCATATACAATGGAATATTATTTAGCCATAAAAAAGAACGAAGTCTCGCTATTTGTGACAGCATGGATGGACCTCGAGGACATTATGCTGAATGAATAAGTCAAGCAGAGAAGGACAATTACCATATGATCTCTCTTATATGTCAAATCTAAAAATGAATAAATAAAAATTTAAAACCAAGCTCGTAGATACAGAAAACAAATTGGGGGTTGCCTTAAAGCAGAAACAGGCAGGGATGGGAGAAATGGATGAACTGTCTGGGGGGGTTTTTAGTTTAAATAAATTGAATTTTTTTAAAGCCACTCTAACCTATTAGACAGCCTGGAAGTTTCATTTTTCAAGAACAGTGTAACCATGAAAAACTCAGTAAGACACAGAGAAATCCAATAAATAGAAGAAACAAAGAAATCAAAGAAAATAAGAAATCGAGTGTTGGACTATTTGGTGTATTGGATTGGTTGAGGATTATGAAACCTAAACTTCTTATTGTTAATAGAAAGGGTACAAGTCCTTTATAATATATTGTCCACTTACTCCATAGGCCAAGAAAGTTAAAGGCCTCGGGGACCTGAGATCATTAGTCTTAGAGCCAACACTCAGCATTTTGGTAATGCTGGCAATAATGAAATAAGATAACACTAGAGCAAGAGCTGTTATGGCCAATGACATGTGCCTCTAGGGTGGCTTTTTCAGCTTTAGGTTAGGACATTCAAGCACCAGAAAGAAGATCCTGTACAGTGTCTCAGTGTTAGTGGTGGCAGAGCAGCTCTCTGCCTGAAGCTGTGCAAGCCTGTGGCATTTTTCTTAATAGCCCCAAGTTGGAAACGTGCAAGATGTATATAAACCGTAGAAAGAATAAATAAATTATGGCATTAGCTCACAGTGGAATACTATACTGCAAGTAAAATGAACAATAGCTACACACCACAATATGGACGAATCTTCCCCATAGGTTGATCTCAAGAAGACAGACATAAGATGCATATATTGATTGATTATATTTGTAAGATATTCAGAAGTAGGCAAACCTGAACTATATTTTGTGGGATTCATGCATATGGGTGGTGAAGCTATAAAGTAAAGCAAGTGAGTCATTACCAAAATTAGTGGTTACTGCTCAAATGGGAAGGCGATGGGATTATGATGGGAAAGACTCATGCAGGGGATGCTGGTATGCAGGCAATGTTCTTGTCCTGGGTGGTGGTTACATGGCTAATCACTTTACAGTTCATTAAACTATATATTTATGTTTTATGTACTTTCTGAGTGTTGTACTTCACAATAAAATGGTTTAAAAGCAAGAAAATAGTGTGTTCTCCCTGTAACTGTCTGTCTTCAGTTTTTGGTTGTTGTTCTTCTGCCTTCTTTAAAGTATCAACTTCCCTTTTTTCAGGAGATTTTGTTAGTTGCTATTTATACATATTGTTTTTGCCATAGGAAAAGAATTTCCTCCCTGTGCTATTGAAGTCTATAAAATAATGGAGAAAGTTGATTATCCTAGGAATGAAAGTGGAGAAATTGCTGCTCTTATCCACCCTAAACTGCAGGTAACATTCACTATTTCTTTTAAATGTTGAAAATAATGATGCCCTACCTTTGAGTAGAACTTTACAGTCCATAAAGCATTTTACATGCATTAGCTCATTTGGTGTTCTCAAAAACACTGCAGTCCAAGGTATTCAGACCGTCACTCAGTGAATATTTACTGAGTAAATCCGTTGCTGGCTCTGGGGGTACATCAGTGAACATGGTTTATATTCTTGTGGAATTTATAGTCTAGATATACTAAAGTCACCAGATGCTATAACTGAATATTGAGGTGGGGATGGGGGTCAGAGAATGTGAAATTCCTGTTCAGGTGCAATGGGTAAGAATTATTATATCTATTTTAATATAAGAAAACAGAGGCTCAAAAATTAGATCCTTCCCATAGTCCTATAGTTATTGATGACAGATCCAGAACAAATGTTCTTTGCAGTTGACCACATTGCTACCACCTCCCTGTGATCACTACTGTATAAGTTAGAGCAAAACAATCAGAGTCTTTCTTTGGAATGCCGCCTTTTCCTGACTCCTCAAAACCCCAATATCTGCTCCTTGTGTGGTTTGATCAATAATGGCATAGTGAAGGGGAAGAAAAGGCTCTTAGGAAAGTATAGGAGGTTTAAAACTGGAAAACGCAGAGATAAAAGCAGAGAAGAGCAAAGATTCCAAAACACTAAAACATCCATCTCCATGCACAATCTCAGACCTCAGAAATGTGGAAGTGATCCAATGGGTTGTCTAGTCTGGTGCATTCAACCCTAGATGCACATTGCCTAGAGAGCCTTTTAAAAAATAACAATGCCGGGCCCCCACTCTGGGATAATCTGATCTTATTGGCGTGGGTAATTAGGGTGGAAAACCACTGATCCAGTTCAGACTCCTGTTTAATGACCCTAATGATAGTTATTCAGACTTACAACTTAATAAAGTAGCCTGCCCAAAAATACAGACTCGTGGAGCAAATCCAGCTTTGTGCCTTAGTGGGATCCGTCCGGGTGGAAACTTGAAGAAGGAGCCTTAGGCAGTGTTTTAAAGGGCAGAAAGATAAAGACTGGGGGAGAGAAAAGAGGAAAGCACTACAGGTAACAAAAATTGCACGTACAAGAAACAGAGGCCAGGGCTTCCCTGGTGGCGCAGTGGTTGAGAGTCCGCCTGCCGATGTAGGGGACACGGGTTCGTGTCCCCGTCCGGGAAGATCCCACATGCCGCCGCGGAGCAGCTGGGCCCGTGAGCCATGGCCGCTGAGCCTGCGCGTCCGGAGCCTGTGCTCTGCAACGGGAGAGGCCACAACAATGAGAGGCCCGCATACCGCAAAAAAAAAAAAAAGAAAAGAAACAGAGGCCAAAGTGATGATGTCACAACCGGCTACAACACAGGATTTTTTAAAAATTTTTATTGGAGTATAGTTGCTTTACAATGTTGTTAGTTGCTACTGTATAACAAAGTGAATCAGCTATACGTATACACATATTCCCTCTTTTTTGGATTTCCTTCCCATTTATGTCACCGCAGAGCACTGAGTAGAGTTCCCTGTGCTATACAGTAGGTTCTCATTAGTTATCTATTTAATACATAGTATCAATAGTTACAAATGTAAGTTTTACATTCCTCAAGGACATCCATGAAAAATGCAAAAATCATCCTGGGGAGGCAGAGAGGTAAGATGAATGGGATCAGTAATAAACAGGGCTAGTTGTAGGTCTTGAAAGTCAGGAAGGATAATTTTGATTTGGTAGACAATAAGGAATGGCTCAGTATTCTACAGGAGGGATTGATTATTTCAATAAATATACTTGAAGGACTTCTTAGCTTGTTCTGGGCCCTGAGATTCAAGAGAGGGTCTCTCATAGAGCTTCCATACTAGTAAGGGGAGAACAGACCATGAATAAGTAAACAATACATCAACCACATGATTTCAAATTGTAATAAGTGCTATAAAAGAAATAAACAGAATAATATAGGAGCAGTTAACAAAGGGTTCCTACTAGATGGAGTGGTCAGAAAGAGCCATCTCTGATATGAGGGCCTTGAAGCTGGAACCTGGAAGATGAGAAGTCAGCCATGTGGAAAACAAGCGCAAAGGCTCTGAGGCTGGAGCAAACTTGCAGTGTTTGAGGAACGGCAAGAAGACCAGTGTCAACGGAGAGTAGGGAGTGAACAGAGACCCTGGTGCCAGAGACTCAGGCAGGCACCTGGTTATGAGTCCAGATTTTATGCTAAAAGTGATGGTTCTTAATCAGGGGTGCTCACTAGAATTCTCCAGGTTCCCCACTCCCACCCCCAAATGCTTGGAGCCTATCACAAAAGCACTAATACAGTGCTTCTCAAACTCCGGCCACATGAGAATCACCTTGGGAACTTTTAAAAATCCTCATTCTCCGGTCCAGGGATTCTGGTTTAATTTATCAGGGTGGAGACAAGAAGTCAATTAGGTTCACCAGGCGATTTTCACGTGGCTCAGGTTTGGGTAGCACTGCCCATGGGAATCTCTGCAGGTGGGGCTAGCAGACAGTGGGGAGGTGTTGAAGAAACCCTGTCAGTCGTTCTGGGGTACACCTCTGACTGAAAACCAGTGGTCTGGAGCAGTAGTTCTCAGCCACTCTGTCCTGTAGAACCACCTGGGGCTTTAAAAAAAATACAAACAGTGAATTATAAATGAGCAGCATGAGGGAATTGGAGGAGGTGTGTGATGGAATTATGCTTCTTGATTACATGCTTATATGACTCTGTGCTATACATTTGTCAAAACTCATAGAATCATACCCCAAAATGGTTGGATTTATTTTACTGTATGTAAATTTAGAAAATAGCGATGCCTGAGCCCCACTCTTGAGATTCCCATTTGATGTATCTGAGATGGGGCCAGCCTTTATTCATCTATATTTTTCAAACATCCCAGGTAATTGTAACGTGCAGCCAGGGTTCAGAAAATTGCTGTGGTGCAACGCTTCTCAAACCTAAATGTTGCACCTGTGAACCTCTGGGGATTTGTTAGCAGGAAGATTTTGACTTAGTAGGTCTGCGGTGGGGAATCAAATTCTGCTTTTCTGACAAACTCTCAGGTGGTGCTGCTCTGCTGCTGGGAGCTGTTAGAAACACAGAATCTCAGACCCCCACCCCAGACCTATAGAATCAGAATCCGCCCTTCAACAAGATCCCTATGTGATTTGCAAGCATAGCAAAGTTTGAGGAGAACTGCTCTAGGGTTCCTATGGGGTGCCAGCGCTGGTGTTTGAGGGCTCACAGGTCCAAACCCTGGTGGGGACCTCTCAAACGATTCAGTTGTTATCCTAATGTGGGGACACGTATGGGTAATATCTACGTCGTCTTAGAGTTTTCCCAGCCCACACCCCACTTCCTCCCACCAGTTCCCACCAGTATAGAACCTCCTAGCATGCAGGCACAACGTCACTCATTTTTTATCCCCAGCAGTAGAATGTCTTATACACAGAAGGCTCTTAATGGATATTTCCTAAATTTTGCTGAGCAGAATTTAACTTCAGGTAGCAAGAGTTAGAATATGCCCCTGAGGAGACGTGCATTTAGTTTTGCCTTTTGATATTATAAATCTCTTTGGCAATATTCAAGGCAAACTTGATATTGAAGCAAACTGTAATCACATGTGTCAGTTATAAAAATAAAAAGGGGAACTCTTAAAACCGCTGCCAAAATTAACTGCTCAGTCTCAGTTTAGTCAGATAACTCATATGCCTTTACACGATCTCTTTTAAAAGAAGACAATGCTGTCATTTTAGTTGTCTAGAGCCTGACATAAAATTCTTTTTAACTTATTTTTTATTATTATTTTTTATTATTATTATTATTTTTTTAAATTTATGTTTTATTCAAGTATAGTTGATTTACAATGTTGTGTTACTTTCTGGTGTACAGAAAAGTGATTCAGTTATACATATATGTGTTCTTTTTCATATTCTTTTCCATTATACAATTTGTAAAGTAGGCGGAAAATCTAATGTAATTTATGTATTCTAATTGTTTCCTGAGAGGATCAAGACTGGAAACCATTGCACCCTGGGGATCCTGTGTTTTTAACTCTTGATGGAAAGACTATTCCATTGGGTGGAGACCATACCGTGTACCCAGTGTTTGTAAACGAGGCTGCATATTATGAAAAGAAAGAAGCTTTCGCAAAGACAGCTAAACTAACACTCAATGGGAAAAGTATTCGCTCCTCTTTACAGTAGAAATCACTTCTAGCTCACTTGTTATAGAGTACGTTGAAAAATTCTACTAGTTCGTAAGCTCCTGAAGAGCAGGATTGTGCCTTATTCATTTCCACAGCACCTAGCCCAGTGCCTTGCACGCAATGGACATTCAGGTAAATTTCTTGAATGAGTGAATACATTAATGAATACCTTTTATAGATATCGTACTTTATGTATGTAACTTATTCAAAGAAGCACATTTCTTATTTCTGTATAGCTTTTTATACCTTATACTTTGATAGCTTAACATTCTTAGTAAACAGCCTTTGAATTTAAATTTTAACATTGAAATAGATACTATATACAAAAAAAATAACTTGAGCATATAATTAAATGTTGTATGTTTTCAAGCAATATAAAAATGCTACTAGAGGGCTTCCCTGGTGGCGCAGTGGTTGCGCGTCCGCCTGCCGATGCAGGGGAACCGGGTTCGCGCCCCGGTCTGGGAGGATCCCACATGCCGCGGAGCGGCTGGGCCCGTGAGCCATGGCCGCTGAGCCTGCGCGTCCGGAGCCTGTGCTCCGCAACGGGAGAGGCCACAGCAGAGGGAGGCCCGCATACCACAAAAAAAAAAAAAAAAAAAAGTGCTACTAGAAACTAATGGTATTTTAAATTTTTTCACATTTGAATTAATGATAAAGTATTAAGGATCCAGTCTATCAACTTTAGCAGTAGTTGTGTTATCTGTAGATTTTTAAATGCTCTTTTGAAGATGAAATGTGAACAAGAAATGAGGGCTGATTGTAAAGGTGACATTATGAATAAATCAAGAAACTCTGAATGGTCCTTTGTCCACTGACAGTCACCACACAAAGCATCACAAAGTATCACTTCTCTGGCATGCCCACTCGTTCTGCGCTGACCTCAGGGAGTGAAGAACCTCCTTCAGACCTCTCACACGCCCCGCTAGAAGCTCACGTTCCTTCACAACTTGGGAGGCATGTTGCTCCCAGCCCTCCCTTCTTACTTTGAAAGAACACTCTTGCCCTTCTTCCCAACCAACGTGTAAGGAAGTCTTTGGGCTCCAGTAGCATAGGTAGTAAAGGCAGAAAGAGCAGAGGGCAGTGGACACTAGTGGAAATGTGACCCAAAGCCATCTCTGGTTCACAAATGCATTCTTTTAAGACATTCCTTCCTGGCCTAAATGCCCAAGTCCCTCACTCCCAGGATTCTTCTCCTCAAAGTTCCTCGGGCTAAAACGCTACCTCTCTCCCACTCCAATCCCTGCAGTAGCCTCCCCTCCCTCCTCATGGCAGCCAAGTAAAGAACATTTTATCCCATGATTTGGACCCCAAGGAACCCAAGTTTACGGTTTCAAATATATTTACAAAATCACACTAACATTTTCTGTAATGTATATATGTCTCTCTATATATAGACAGTTCCATTCTTGCAAAGCAAATTCCATTAAGCCAATTTCATTCCATATTCAATGCTCCATAGCACACAAACTGTTTCTAAATTTTCAGCATTTATTTTTGCACTTTACCAAAATTATTTTCATTGGAATAAACTCTCTTCCTTCTGAATTCTTTAGTAAAGATTTGATTTATCAATCACCTTTTGTATATAACAAGTTTTACCAAGCTTCCTTCTCCCATAGAACATAGACTGTTCCTTTGTTCTCTATGTCTAAGTTCAATTTTTCTAGGACAGTTTTTTTCCATACGTATATTTTGGCAAAAATACTTTACTCTCCCATCAAATTTTAGTTAGTTACAAAATTTACAATGTGCAACTGAGGCCACTGCGATTTCAGGTTTTGTCTTGATTATTTCTATCAAGTCTCATTCTCTCTGACTCAATATTTATATCTTTAGAGTTAGTTAGGTGTGATTTTTTAAAATCTATAACTATAACATATTGTTGTGTGGCTTTAGCCACTTTCAGTTTTATTTTGATTATTTCTAACAGTCTGCAGACTCATTTTTCCCATTTATAAAATGGGGATAATCAAAATAATAGTGTCCCTCTCATGGGATTATTGTGAGGATTAAGTGGGCTAATGCAGATAAGTACTTAGCACGGTGCCTAGTGAAATTCCTAACATAAAAGGCCCTTTTTGATCTGCCCTTCCCTCCCCACAACCTCTCTAGACTCATCTGCCTTCAGGTTCTCTCTGTTCCAGTCGGCTTTGTGTTGTTTTATTCCTGCGTGTCTTCACAGAGACTGGCCTTTCCACCTAGAATTTTCTCCCTTCCCTTCCCTTCCCCCATCCCTGCCCCTCCCCCACGAGACCTCGCGTTAGCAAATTCCTATTGTTTTCTTCCAAATGCAACTCGACTCTCATTTCATCTATAAAGCCTTTCTTGGCTTGCCTCTTTGACCCTCTCTGCTTCCATCCAAACTTGGGGACATTATCAGTGTCTTTTTCAGCACCTGTAATCTAATAAATGCCCGATAAAGTTCAGTTGAGTAAATGAGTGTGCTCAGCCATTCCTTCTCTACTGAAATGTCTTCATATTCCACCAATGTCTCTGCCTTCTCTTTGCCTTCTTGCCTTCTTTCCCAGTCACCTCCTGAGTATCCCCATCACTCCCAGGTAGAATTTACTCCATTCCACACTCTTCAGACTGTCACGATATGCCAGATGATGGCGGATGGAAAATTACACCCTTTTAAGCCTGCAACCCTATGGGGAAAAAAAGGAAATTCAATAATCCCGTTGTGTGAAAGCTTTTGTTGGTTTCTCCTCACTCATGATAGGAAATCTCAAAGCCTCCCCACAGCTGGACGAGTCCTGTGTGCTCTAGCCTCTGCCTACCTCTGCAGCCCTTTTTCCCAGCAATTTGGCCACAAAGACTTCTCCATCCTCAGATGCACCAAGCTCCCTACTACGACATGGTCTTTGCCCATGTTGTTCCCTCTTATTGAAACCCTATCCCACCACCACGCTCCCTTTACCTGGATGACACTTATTCTTAAATGTGACTCAGGCTAGGCTAAACCACTTTGTTATGTGAGCTCATTGACACTACTGGAGTAGTGCGTACCAGTACACCTCAGAGAACTTGGATCCTTGGCCCAGGAAAAAGCACTGTGACCTTCACCTGTCATTCCATCTCTCTCCAAGTCTCAATTTCCCCACCTATTGAATGGAGATAGAATACTCATCAAACCGTCTACAGGGACTTCCCTGGTGGCACAGTGGTTAAGAATCCGCCTGCCAATGCAGGGGACACGGGTTCAAGCCCTGGTCCTGGAAGACTCCACATGCTGCGGAGCAACTAAGCCCGTGCACCACAACTACTGAGCCTGCGCCCTAGAACCCGTGAGCCACAACTACTGAGCCTGAGTGCCACAACTACTGAAACCCGCGTGCCTAGAGCCCATGCTCTGCAACAAGAGAAGCCACCACAGTGAGAAGCCCGCACACCACAACGAAGAGTAGCCCCCGCTTGCCGCAACTAGTGAAAGCCTGCATGCAGCAACGAAGACCCAATGCAGCCAAAAATAATAAATAAAAAAAAAAATTAAACAATTTTTAAAATTAATTTTTTAATTAAACAAAAATTAAAAATCCACAAAACAGTGAATTAAGATAACCAATATGAATGAAAGCACTTTATAAATAGGGAATCATACAATCTCAAAGGCTGAAAAAATTGCAAAATATCTTTTGGAAGATAATTTTTCACCGTATCAAAAGTCATAAAACTGTTTATCCTCATTGACCTAGGCATCCCACCCCCAGAATATATACTACAACAGGGGCTTCCACCCTTTTTCTATCAGTCTACCCAGAATGTTTCCGTGGATGGCACATTCCTAGATTATAGACTGAAACCTGTTTGAGCTAGGATGTGGATTATGTACAATTCCCATTTCCTTGCCACTCGAGAAGACATATCCCAGTGAAGGGTGTTATTCTGGGAATCGTTTTGGATTAAGTAATTGACCAAATGCAGCACATCACTTATTAATAAATTGTTTGCAAGTTCTGCAACCCCTCAAGACACAGCAGCGTCTTGGCATTCAAGTTGAGAACTGCCATTCTTTCAAAATAACTCAAAAGAATGAAAAAAATGCACATACATATATGTTGGGCAATAATGATAGTAATAATATCAGCTCTTTCCTGTCCATTCCCTTACTGCCTCCTTATAAATAAAGGTCCTGTGAGGTAGACAGGAGGGATTTCTATGGATGGACCCTCTGCTTGGGGTCATATTTCCTGAACCTGTAAGGTTTTCAGGCTGTGATTCCTTGGGCATGTCACTTAAAATCTCTAGGTCTCCTTTTACTCTCCTTTTACTTCCAGAGTTATTGAGTGGTTAAAATGGGGTACTGGACGTGATATACTTTGAGATGTAAATGCTGCACAAAGGTGGCATGTCTTAGTGTGCTGAGCTGGGACCAATAATAATATTTTAGGTCTGAAAAGTGGCCTTCCCTTTATCCACTCATGTTAAGCAACACCCTACAATTTCTAGTCAGTCTTCATAGTGGCACACCTAAGACAAGGATAAAACATGATCATAACAAGGCAAAATAAATATTTATTAGAAATCATAAAAGCATTTCTTCAATGGCACTAAAATGTTCTTACTCCATTTATGACTTCTTTCTTGAACATAGAGTTGCACACACACACAACACTAAAAACAAGATGTAAAAGGAATTTGCAAGGATCAGGCATATTCAGTGAGAACAAGGTGACAATTCTGTGTTTGGGACCAAGATCACAGTAACAACATATAAATCAGTGCAGAGATCAAGTATGGCTTACAGGCCCAGATGACGGCCCATCTACCGGGGCCTTACCCAGAGCAAAAGAACTTAGCTCACCAGGCCTGTGGAAGGAAAAGAAGGTCAATAACACTGGGCTCCAAGGCAGGAGCCCTCTACGACCATAATGACTTCGCAGTACAGCCTTGAGCTCCTTCTCCCACCCTTGCAAGGAGGAAGGTAAGCACCATTTTTATGCCAAACAGATATATCACATAATTTCTAAAATAATGGATGCTTCCTGAGGCAGAGTTTAGTTAAAAATTTCCAGCCAAAACTGTTATCTGAGCATGGGAGATTCCATCCCTGGAAAATGCCTTCCCCTTAAATTACTGAAATGTGAATCATTTAAGATGTCCTGATACACCTGTGGACTCCGTGTGGCGTGGTGTGTGGTTTTGTACACACCTGTGTGCACACACTTGAATTTTAAACCCATCATGGGGATCACAGGGACAGTGCAGACTGCCAGCGTGAATCATCTGAGCAAAAAGCTCTAGTCCCCTCACATACGTCAACCACAAAGGCAGACTCAAATTTACTGAATAACTGTGCTAAAAAAAAATCGTGCGGGGGGATATCTGTGGTCCAGAATCAGAACACTCCAGCTTCAACAGCTCTGATACGACCTCCTGCATGACTCTGAACAAGTCCACTTTCCTTTTGGAGCTTTAGTCTCCAGGTGTAACATAAGAGAACTGGTCCTTTTAAGCCAATGCTCTTTGACTCATTGCTTTCCTTGGTAAACCTACCTAGGCTGAGACCACCTAGGCTGAAAACCTTTGGGGGATGCCACTGTCAGGAAGAAGATTCAGTATAGAAAATGGTCCTGCCAACAAATCCCATCCAGATCCACAGACAGGTCTCCATACATGTAAGAAGGCAAAGATCCAGTTATTGATTTCTGTCTGTCTAACCTCCCAGCTTTCGTTCAAGTGGGAAATGGAGAACCATGCGGCTTTATCCATTCATATCCAAATCAAAACATATCTGAATTCCCAGCTACATGGTGTAGAGCATGGTGCCATGGATCCAAACGGCTGCCCTTCAAACCAGGACAACTGTTCAGGATAAATGCAAGCAGGTAATTCCAGATACAGGATGCTAATCTCCAGGCTAAAAGGACCTTCAAGTTCATTTGATTGTGATCTTTAACAATATCCTTAATAAATGCTCAACCAGCTTCTGCTTAAATATCCCCAATATCTGGAGCAGTTGCTGGACTGAATTGAACTAAACTTTTTTTCCCTGAAATTTCCAACTTTTGGCACTAGCTCTGCCCATCTGGAACACATCTGCTCCTCCTGCCTCTGGGAAAATCTCCCCACATCTTCCCTTCTCTGGGGAACATGCCTAGCCCCTTCCTCCCCTGCTCAACTTGAGCTTGGCCTGACCACTACAGCTTAGAGCACTGGTTGGCTCCCTGGGTCATCCGAGAGTGCAGGGGCTGCTGCAGATTGTACGGCTCTAAGGCTACATCCTCCACTCATGGCATCTCTCCCTGACCCAGCCCATCAGGGGCACGAGGGCCAAGTTTCTACCCACCCACGTAAGCTGGTGCACAGAGCAGCCCAGAGCAGAGAAAAAGGCCGACAGTGGACTGCTTGGCCTGTACTCCTTAATTTGCCTCAAGTCTCCACTCATGGCATCTCTCCCTGACCCAGCCCATCAGGGGCACGAGGGCCAAGTTTCTACCCACCCACGTAAGCTGGTGCACAGAGCAGCCCAGAGCAGAGAAAAAGGCCGACAGTGGACTGCTTGGCCTGTACTCCTTAATTTGCCTCAAGTCAGATTAACTAGCCAATAGCCAAGTTATCTAAAAGCCGAATGATTTTGTGCCACTTAAAATTAAAATTCATGGTTCATAGCGTTATAATTCCACCTCAAAAATTCCCACATGAATCTTTTACCAGATAACTGAGGAAGAGTGGATTTATGGTTCTTTAGGCTCCAGTAACCTGGAACATTTCTACTATCTCCACTTCACCTCTGCCCCCAAAGTGACTCTGTGTGATTTCAGGGGCGAGAAAAATCAGAGGATGAGAATCTAAAAATAAGCCGCACATCTTGGCAAGCACTCCTTTCTCAAATGCCTTCTCCTCCACTTCCAAATTCACAGTTAACAAAAATATTTAATACCAGAGCATTTCAGGTATTTTGTTAAATTCCTCCAGTGAGAAATACTGATGTAGAAGAGTAATCTCCGAGATTCAAGACCGTATGAATAGAGCAGCTGCTATTTCTGTTTCAGTCGAAGCCATGATCCCAACTTAGAGGCATGCACTGTTGCAGGGCTGGGACAAGGAAAACAGCCAAGATCTTTCACCCAGATCGTGGTCCCTGCCTGGCGTGTCTCTTGTGGAATTTTATGTGCGTAAAGAAAAGCTTTTTGTCCTTGCTCTGGCCACCACGAGGCCAAGTATATAATACTTACCTCCAGCCTCAAATCCTAAAATCTATTTCTCAGCTTTAAAATCACATACTTCATTTGAAGTAATTTTCATTTAAAACTGAAAAAGCCGTTCTCTATTGAAAAGAAAAGCCCTGGGTTAATTATGCTACTAGAAACGTCTCAGTTGGAGACAGTTTGAGCCTTGAGTACAAAGGCCACGCATTCCAAGGGTGTTTTCCTTCTCCCTGAAGGCTCCAGAAGCTCATTCTCCTCCAGTCCCAGGATAGCCGGCTTAGCTCAGTCCCCTGCACATTCTGGGATGGATCAACAGTCCCTTAAATTCAGGAGACCCAGTTACAATAAGGGAGATGGTAGAATGCGCAGGCTGGGGCTGGGGACCTTGGCAGAAGACTCCTCTCCCTGCTCCTTGGGCCCCCGCCCCTGCCTTGCCACCCTCTCTCCCAGCCAAATCGACCTGCAGTTGGGGAACGCAGAGACTTCACCCAGGATTCAGGGACTCCTGGGACTCCCAGGCTCAGGACTGCTGGCCGTGGGTTTATACAAACTCTTTGCCGAATAACAAAGTCCAGGGTGTTTCCCACTCAAACTGACAACTGCCCCTCAGTTCAGCCACCCGTCCAGCATGAGGGTGCTTTCCTCATCTCTGCAGGTGGAGCCAGGCTCCATCACTTGGCAAAGCCCGCAGCACCAAGTCCAGGACCCAGCCTCCAGCCTCAGATGGCCCACATGCACACGAGCTCTGGGTTCTGCTTCTACACTGAAGTTTCCGGAAATTCATCTATTTCGTCAGATGCATTGAGGGTAGTTTTGCTGTTGCTCCTGGAAGAATCTTGGATTTTGTTGAAATCTGCTTTAAAAAAAACAAAAAACAAAAACCACTGTTTTACAGAAACAGCATTCTGCAAGTTATACCTCCAGGTCTCAGTCCACAACCTGCCTTAGCAGTTAGTCCAACTCAGGTTAGAAAACGGTAGAGCTGGGCTTCCCTGGTGGCACGGTGGTTGCGAGTTCGCCTGCCAATGCAGGGGACACGGGTTCGTGCCCCGGTCCGGGAAGATCCCACATGCCGCAGAGCAGCTGGGCCCGTGAGCCATGGCCGCTGAGCCTGCGCGTCCGGAGCCTGTGCTCCGCAACGGGAGAGGCCCCAACAGTGAGAGGCCCGCGTACCAAAAAAAAAAAAAAAAAGAAAACGGTAGAGCTGGAAGGAATTCATTCAACCCTCCCGTTTTACAGATGGGGAAAATCACGGCCCTCCGACTTGGTGTGCCTGGGGTCCTGTGGTCAGAAAGGAGTGGGTGTCACGCTTCCTGACAGCAGCGGTACCTGTCCGTCTCCCGGGCCCCGGATCTTCGTTGAGGAAAGAGACGTGAGTTTTCCATTCAGTCCACTTCACCTCGTTGATCCTGCGGGTGTGATAATCATTCTCACTACTCCCCAGGTGCACCTCATGAAATGCAAACAAGTAGCACGGCGTTTGGGGTGTCCTCCACGGGGGTCAGGTGCACTCCTGCCCCATGTGGTCACATCAGTGTTGTTAAGGCTTGAAACCTGCCCACATCCCCATTTTCCCAGGCCTTCACAGCATCAGTCTCCTCCCAGGGTGTGGGACCCAGAAGCTCAGAGAGGTGTAAAGGGGACATCTTCAGCCAGCAGGGGCTGTGCCTGACTCGGAGAGGCAGCCCACGGAGAAGGAGGGAAGGAAGGAGAGTGGGGCAGGCTCGGGCTGAGAAGATGTGAGGGAGTGAAGTCCAGCTAGCGTTAAGGTTGCACTAAGAGAAGATGGTTAGGGGACTTGCCCGGCAGTCCAATGGTTAAGACTCCTCCTCCCAATGCAGGGGTTTGATCCCTGGTTGGAGAACTAAGGTCCCACATGCTGTGGGGTGTGGCCAAAAATTTTTTTATAAAAAGAGAGGAAGGTCAGGGTTCAGAACCCAAAAGAGGGGGCAGTGTCTAACGTACTGGATTGTAACTGGAGACGATAGTTTGGCTGAAGTTCACATTCACAGAACATCTCTGGAGTGAGGGTGTCAAAATTAGACATATTTATTAGGGTAACTATTATAGTTGAAATGATGGTTCCTGGGGCAGAGTGAGGTGGGGAGGGGTTTCAGTCAGAGAAGTAGGTCAAGGTACAATTATACTCCAAGAAGGTAGTCTGCAGGGTCAGGCAGTCAGACAGGGGGTCGGAAGAGGTAGACCCATCAGAAAAGATGGTCAGGGCACGTGCAAGTACTTTTTTAAAAATCAAAAAGCTTGACATCTGTCAGAAGTAGCTGTCTCACTTTCCATTTGCCTGTGACAGAATGTGCCTCTCAAAAGGACAAAGAGTGCCAGTCTGGCAAATCTCTTCTAAGGCAGACACTGGGCAGGGGGAGGCCATGGAGGCACCTCCAAAAGGGCAGAGTCTCCTCCTCCTCCCTTCTGAGGCTTAGAAAGTCTATCCCAGGGCCAGCGACCCTGAAAGAGCAAATTCCGTCTTCTGAGGAGGCAGAACAGACCATGCCGTGGTCCGGCAAACGAATGGCAGCATCATTTTGCTAACATTCACCAACTCATCTCTCTTCACCCACCCAAAAAGCATCACCAAAGGGCCCGTCTCCCTTTGTTACCGCAAACACAGTCGGAAATCTTGCTCTGCCACTTTACACAGCTCTCCCATCTGGAATCTGCTCCTCAGCCATGCTGGTAACATTTTCTCGAACTCCAAGATCGTCCTGGCTCTCTGGGGACATAAACGAGCCTAAGTGCGTCTCTCAGGAGCCAGCCCAGGAGCACGGCTCCGTGTGAGCGTGGATGAGCCCACACGCGTGCGCACACACACATATACACACGTGCACACACCACCAAACAGCCCACTCCACCGGCATGGAATGCTTAATGCATAGATCCCGAGGATCTGGCTAACCTACAGAATTCAAAAATGAACACCCAGTAAGTTTGGGAAAGGTGTTCAAATTGTTTTAAACATCACATAAACAATGTTTCTGGAAGTCCAGAGCTGCCTAACTGAAAATGTTAGGATCCTGGGATCCCACCAGGAAGGGAGTTTCCGGGAGGACATCATGCGGTCCTAGCCCCATGTCAGGCTTAGAGTCCCCTCAGCAATTTTCCAGGCAATAATTTGTCCAATCTCTCCTGAATATTAGCAACAATCCAATTAAGAAGGCCCTAATCATTAGTAAGTTCCTTGTGTCAAATCAAAGCTTTTTTCCCTGTTGTTGCCCCATATACCTCATTTCTGCCTCTTGGACCACAGAAGGAAGCTTGCTCCCCCTTTCACAAGTAGCTCTGCAGATATCTGAAGGAACCGTCATGCTCTTCTTACACCATTTACGTAAGAAGTATAACATGCCTGGTCACTACCTCTGGATCACCCTGTGGGTTAATGTCCTCAGTGTGTAAGGCCCATAGCATGTGAGGAGTATTGGAGAAGAGCAGAATTGTCACCTCCATTGTCTTATACCTAAGGACATTGTCCTATACCTACTCCTCTTAATGCAACCTAAGGCCACGCTTCAACATCCACATATCACACCACTGACACTGAGCAGAGCACACCCATGAGCCTGAGTTCCTCTCACACATGCTGTTGTCCAGCCACACTCCCTAGACCTTATACGCCAGAAACCTAGCTTCCTCAAACCTGGCCAAGCACAGGGAGCTTATGCAGATTTCCAGGCCCCACCCCAGATCCACTGGTGCCATGTGCTGGACTGAGTCCCCACGAGGGCTCCCATAGAATGACTCTGCCAAGGTCACCTGTAGGCGCCAGATGCGCTCACTCTCCTTGGAGATGTTCTCCACAGTCTCCCCCATCAGGGCAATGAGCATATTGAGGAGGAGGACGAAGGTGAGGGTGACATAGGTGATGAGCAGGAACAGGAAGAGGATGGGGTACTTGGAGTTCTGCTGGATTTTCAGGTCACCCAGGCCTATGGTGAGCTTGAAGAGTTCCAGCACGGTGTCGTTGAAGCTGCCATAGGAGCTGTAGTCCTCGTTGACCTTGGAACGCTTCTCGATCAGCGAGGCCAGGGCTGGGAAGACATAACAGGGTGTTCTCTGCAGCCTCTCTGTCTGGTTAATTACCCAATAAACTCGTGCATGCCTGCATGTACACCTATGCCCACACACACAGACTGCGGGCCTGCTGCCTCCTTCTCTCCGGCTATGTAAATTACATCTCCAGCCTCAGCTCCTCCGGAAACTTCATCAGGCTGGTGCTCTGCCTTGACAGAAAGGGCAGAAAGCCCTTTCTGCCTAACAAAGCCCAAACTCTTCTCTCTACCCCACCATTCAGCCCTTGATCTATCATGGGCTTGCACAGTTGATAATTACAATCTATAATCTGTGTGTCCCTGGCTCCTCAACCAGGCTTTGAGCTCCCAACTTCCTGTAGCTTGGGTTGTCTCCCCCAAGACTGGGAAGTCCTGAGTCTCTTCCTAATGCTCTGTGGCAAGACCTCTGGTCAAGGCCTGGGACTCTTTCTTCTCTTCTTCCCAACGCACTACAGCAGTGGCTCATTACTGAATGAATGGACGGATGGATGAATGAATGAATGATCAAATTAATCAGGGAGGAAATGGATGGATGAATAAACAAACGAGTGAAGGAGCAAATAAATAAGCAAACTGTGACCCAGAAAAGGTACCAGACAGGTGGGAACAGCTGCCTAACTTCAAATGCCAATGATAACTAGGGGAAAAAAAACTGGCTTGGGAAAATAAAATGATATCTCTTTATGCAGAGGTTAGAAATAAAATCAGGTTATGCTGTTCCCTCTGTTGTAAATGGAGAGGTGTTTTTTTTTTTTTTATCGGAGTACAGTTGCTTTACCATATTGTGTTAGTTTATACTGTACAGCAAAGTGAATCAGCTATATGTATACACACATCCCCTCTTTTCTGGATTTCCTTGTCATTTAAGTCACCACAGAGCACTGAGTAGAGTTCCCTGTGCTATACAGTAGGTTCTCATTAGTTATCTATTTTATACAGAGTATCAGTAATGTATATATGTCAATCCCAATCTCCCAATTCATTCCAACCCCCCCTTTTCCCCTTGGTGTCCATATGTGTATTCTCTACATCTGTGTCTCTATTTCTGCTTTGTAAATAAGATCATCTATACCAATTTCTTCAGATTCCACATATATGCGTTAATAAACGATATTTGTTTTTCTCTTTCTGACTTACTCCACTCTGTATGACAGTCTCTAGGTGTAAATGGTGAGGTGTTCAAGAGCGGTTTCCCATCCCTGGTCCCAGCAGACCAGAGGCTCTCACAGATATATCTGCAGCAAACTATGACAGTAATGTGATGTGGAGGGCCAAAGGAGGTTGTCTCAATGCATTACTCTACTCCTATTTTTCAAAGACCATCAATCAAATTTCTGCAGACTTCTCCGTTTGTAAAATGGGGCCGAAAACCTGCCAAGCCTATCTGAGGCTGTGAGAGCCGCATATGATGATGGATGTAAAGGTGGGAGGCCTGCCACACAGGGTGGTTGGATAAAAGCAACCAGTTCAGATCCTGGAGTCTCTAAGCCTCAGTGCCCTTATTTGTGGTCAGGGATGATGATGATGATGACTCCCCTTTGGTCAAGATGTCACGAGAAGTAAAGAGATAAGAAATGCTAACCACGGAAAGCGTTCCACCGGTGGCCGATATAACTGTTGCTGAGGCGTCTGTGTGCTATGTGTGCTATGTCTTGCTGACATCTGTATAAAGTGTTTCACAAATGAGGGAGTTACTATTATTTATAAATCAATTACCTACTCCAAATCCAAGTAAGAACACGATATATACAAACAAGAACTTCAGAACATCATGCAAAATGACCTACAAAGAAAGAAACGCAATTCAGGGGTAAGGTTTGAGCACATATTCATTATTCATTGATTTCCTGACTGCTTCCCACCCTCTCCCGGGTTCGCACTCTAACCATGCCCTCATTCGGGCCACTCTTCTGTGACCCTCACCAGGTCCTCCTGATGCTGTCTCCACGGCTCAGCGCTGGGCCCACCTCCTCCAGAAAGACTTCTCTTCTGTTCCCGCTCTCCGCCCTCCTCCCTCCTAGAACACAGTCTGTTTCTGTCCCTGCTGATTCAGGCTGCGCATGAGCACCTTTCCTCGTAGAAACTCACATCTGGAACCCTCACACTTCCTGGGTGCCACAGTGCGCCGGGCCGAGCTCACGCCGGCCCACGAGAGCTGATTGTCTCACTTTCACGAATTTTCTGAGCTCGTTGTTAATCACAGCCACGACTAAGAATTAAATTGTGTAAACTTATAACTAAATAAATTGCATCAGAAACAAAGATAATAGATGTTCAAAACTCATCACTTCCGAGTGACTTTACTACATTTTATAATTATCTAGGCTTTTAAGGCTATTTATTTCTATCGTAGCCATGTGGTGGAAACACTATGTAATGGTGCGTTGCTGTGCATCCCTTCCCAATTCTGTATTCACTGACATCGCATTGGTAGCTGGAAGTCAGCCATGGTGGGAATATTTACATCATGGAAACTGGTAAAAGCTGCAAATCAGAGATTGTTGATCATCTAGATCTAGACTTAAGACAACGATGGACAAAATGTCAAGGCAGATTAAACTTTAAAAATGTGTCCATCTGTAAGCTGTTATAGTGGGAATAGCACAAAAACGTTGATGAAATATTCCTCTGGTATTTGAAAACTATTATCCAATTCAGCAGAGAAATGGCTCAGCATCACTGACAAACAAATGCAGTTTCAACACAAGTCTTCATTGTTTCCCTTTCATCTTACTCCTTAAAGTGGAGGAAAATATCAGCATTTATGCTGGCACAACACTCACTTGTCAATTGCAACCATAGGTTGGCAAACAGATACGAGTTCAACCAAAATCAACAAATTATTCAGTGAGACTCAACTAGCCACGTGGAATTTACAGCAAAAGGCATTGTATATTTTATTATTGTTTGTAACGTGTGTGCTGCACATCCTTTATATGGTAAACATATATAATAAACATATCTACGTGCATATATATAACATATTATATATACATATTTTCCCTCCTAGAGAGCCTGACCAAAGGCAAAGGGAGACCACGGTGTTTTGGAGAAAGAGCAGTGGCCTGTCTCTTGGGCCAGTCTTTTTTCCTCTCCAGACCTCAATTTCCCCATCTGATAAATGGGCCTTCTCGGAAAGCCCTCCCTGCCCATCTCTGACGCTCAGCAGCCCCAACACACCTTCTGGATCATGACGCTGTACATGCCCATGGACTGGAAACCCCGCGTGTAGTAGAGCATGTTCGCCCAGCCCAGGGCCATGGCCAGCACGAAGCAGGCGAGGTACTCTTTGTAGCCAAACAAGTACAAGAAGACAGACAGTACCACAAGCACAGCTTGGACAAAACTGTTCAGGAGACACAGGAGACAAGGGCCTTACTTACTTCTTGGTATCAGGGCAAAGATGTCCAAATCCTCCAACCTCCCTTAAATCCTGAAAGGTTATCCTGGTGGCTGGTGCTGAAGAGACAGTTAAGTCTGCCCCAGATCTGCTGGACCACGTCTAAGATCCAGCCTTGCAGACTGCATTGCTAGATGCAAGACAGCGCTGGTTGCAGTTGACAAGGACGTTTTAAAGATAAAGATCCCCAGGGCCCAGGAGGTTCTGGTTCAGAAGGCCCAGGCTGCTGCCCAGGAGGCTGTATGTTTTTTAAATCACCCATGTGATTTCTGACCCCCACATAGGTTGGGGTACACTGGGGTAGACTGAGGATGCGGTGAATGATTGCATTTTTAACCAAAATGACAAAAGCTGACATCTATACTCAAAAGTCAATCATAACAAAAGTCCCCCATAACCTATTTTGAAAAATCCTTTAAAAAACTACAATACATGCTATATAATAGGTCTGCGAAAAGGAGATTGTGCAGCAAGGCGAATGTACTTAACAGTCCTGAACTGTACACTTAAAATGGTTAAGATGGTTTAACTTTCGTGTTACGTGTATTATACCACAATTTGAAATGTTTAAAGTGCTATATGTACCAAACATACAAGATCAAAATCTACTCCTAAACAGTGTGTAACACCATCAGTTATGCAGACATCTGGATAGAAACCCTCTCTTGCTCATAACATCAGGTAGTCTCCACGATTACAGAATATCTAACTAGTTAAAGTTAGGACACAGGCAATTTTGATTTTCTTGTGCAGTCAAAAGCAAAGGTTTGGGTGAGCAGGGCATTCGGGACTGAAGTGAGGAAGCATGTTTACACGTCCCTCTACACCAAGAAAACAACGAAGAAGCAGAAGAACAGGACGTGGCACTGGTGCCTTCTGTCTGTGCCAAAGCCGGTGGCTGTACAAATGGATTTTTCTCTGGAATCGTCACGGTTTCTCCAAGGTGACAGACTCATATATGACTTGCACCCTGGGCGGTGCTGCACCTGGCCTATTCATTCACTGCAGTATCAGGGGGCCCCACCTGCCCAAAGAGATGAAGAACTTAGCTCATGCTTCTGGAAGGCAGGTACATACTTAATAAAGCTGTTAATAAGTATTTGGAAACATCAGGCCAAGATTCGAGTTCTTATAGACCCAGCCTCCCAAATGCTCAGAAGAGGGCCTTTGGTGGGGTCTACAGAGCCACGGAGCCTAACGTTCTTTATCTCAAGCTGCAGATCCTTTTCCATTATTTATTTAGAGACAGGGGTTACGTAATCCTCTGCACATGACAGGGGTTACATAATCCTCCTTTTATTTAGAGACAGGGGTTACGTAATCCTCTGCACATGACCTCATTCAGAGAGGCTGCTGAGCTGAGCTTTCTGGCTACAGCCTACGGTAGTCAACCCTGCACAAGCTTGGGATGAGGCTGACTGGGAAACTGGGCTGGCTTGAGCTTCATGACTGAAGCTCCGCCTGACTCTACGTGACTCACTTCCCTTCTCTGAGCCTCAGTTTTCATGCCTAAAGATGAGACTCAATGATTTCTCAAGTACCTTCCAGCCCTGACCTGCCAGGGTCCAAAACGACAGCCAGGAGGAACTGGCCTGGAATGTCCCTTCATTAAAAATAAACACGCCTTCTCTGTGCTGGCTGCCGCCCAGGGCTCTGTGGCAGGGTGCAGTCAGCTATCCCTGCAACCGAATGGTGGGCACTGTCCTAGCATTTTCTGGTCCTCTCCATGGGCATCTATGTGCCTCTCTTACCAGAAAGGAGAGAGGAGGTCCCCGGCCGTGTGACTTGGCAAAATGACAGGGACGGGGTGACACGGTAGGGTGGCTGTTGCACAGGGACACAGCAGCCATCATACAGGACTTTAGCCTTGCCTGTGAGGTGGTGACCAAGGGGACAGACCTACTTACAAGACAAAGTGAAACCAGGCATCCGAGAGGATGGACTGCAGATCTGATGGTCTCAGCAGGAAGATCGCGATGCCCTGAGGCCAGAAAGGAAAGAAAAGCTGCCCCCTCTTCATGCCCCTCGCTGGAGGATCTGGGGGAGGGGGGGCATTTCCCCAGGACTGAGACTCAGACACAGGGAAGTATGTGAAGGCCCAGCCAGAGCCCAGGTGAGGGATATGGAAGGGCACTTGTGCCTGGGGGACAGAGGCAACCCCAGGGTAAGAGTGGATGCTCCCCCTGATCTTCTCGCATCTCTTACCCTCACCCCCGTAATCACCCCAGAACCCACAAAGCAGCACAACCATACGGTTACCTGCCATTCCCCAAATATGGCCTAGCTTTCCAGCCTCTGAGCCTTTGTTCATGCTGTTCCCCACACCTGTCCTGTGACACCTTCTCCCCAGTGTCCTCATGCCAACCCTCCCCTAGCAGAGTAAGTGCCATCTCTGCCTTCAAGCCTTCCTGGCCCCCCTCCCCACCCCCGCCAATAAGAGTCACCTCTCTTCCTCTGAGCACGGGTCTGAACCCAACATCAGGTCTTTTCACAGTCCATGTTAAAATCTAGCGATTTGCGTCCAGCTGAAATCCCTATCAGACTATGAACTCAAAGAGGGCAGATTCCCTCCATCCCTATCATCTCCTCCAGAGCCCCACATTGAAGGTGTTCAGAATATACCTGCTGATTCATCGGTTGGATGGATGAACGGGTAGATCGACTGACAAACAGATGGGAAGATGGTTGGATGAAGGATGGAAGGACAGTGGGTAAGGATGAGTGGGTGTTGAAATGGATGAATGAGTGGCTGGGTTGATGAGAGAGGACAGGTGATTGGATGGGTGGATGGAGGGGCAGGGAAGATGGGACACTGAGTGGCTGGGAGTGTAGATAAATGGCAGATAGATGGACAGATGGATGGAGGAATGGATAGATAAAGTAGGTAGGATAAGCTTGCTTGTTTATGTAAATCTAAAGGTTAAAAAGGAAATGCCTCCCCAAAGTCTCCCAGCAGTAGTAGCAGAGCTTGCTGTCACCCTGCCTGCCTCACAGGGCATGCCAGGAGGGCTTGGTGACCTACTCACCTCTTTCACAGAAATGCACGTGGCCCAGATGAGCACAAACATGCTTCCTAAGAGCTGCAGGCACCCCATCTTGTATGTGAGGGCCAAGGGGCGTGGCAGGGCCTGGGGAGGAAGGGAGAGGAATGGATGGGTGCAGGATGGGGAGTGAGGAAGGTAGGGGTAGCGCCACCTCCGGGGGGACCATGCACATACACGTGCCCAACCCTCGAGCTGGGCCAGAGGCCAGCACGAAGCCGGATCTCTGTACGGGGCCAAAAAGGAACTGCAGCCCCCGGCCCCTGCCTCCCCCGCCCAGAGTGGAAACCCAGAATTCTGCGGTGGGAAGCACGATCCGATCCATGCTAACAACCCCCTCACACCTCTTGGCATTAATCTGTTCCATCTGTATCCAGACACTCACAGGGCCTCCTAACACAGTTAAAGCCAAGACTCCGTGCCTCGTGTAATGGATGGGGAACCGAGACCCAGAGTGCTGGGAATGCTTCTCCAAGTGACTTCCACCTCCTCCCATTTCCTCCCATGGCCCTCACAGCAAAAACACCCAACCAGCTCCAGATTTAGACCTGGAGGCTGGGCAGGGCCTGGGGCTCCTAATTCTGCAGCCCTCCCCCAGCAGGGGTCAGCCTGGGGCTGAGCACCTGGGGTTGAGCTCAACCAGGCGCTGGCGACGTATTCAGTGTCCAAGACACTGTTGAAGCATGAAAACTGGGGGACCCCACGCGCATCTCTTGGCATCTCTGGGCCTCAGTTTCCCCATATGCACATAGGGTGGCTCCAGGGTCCTGCAGTGCTGACCAACCCATCCCCCACTTCAAGGGGCCCACTTACCTCCTCCTCCCGGGGGAGGTAGTAAGAGATGAAGGTCAGGGTGATGTTGTAGAAGAAATAGGAGCAGAAGGACAGGAAGAACATGTACCGGGCAAACTTCTTCCACTTCATATGCAGCAGCGTGTGCAGGGGCTCCAGGGTCAGCATATCATGCCGGTTCTGGGGGTAGAACGGCACCAGTCACCATGGGGATGAGAGAGAGGAAGGGACCATTTTCGGAGGGCCCTCATTTCAAAGGAAGGTCTGAGTCAGCACTGCCCCTGGCAGAAGCGGGCAATGAACTGGTTTGGCTGGAAATGTTGGGAGGGTAATGTCTAGCTCCTGAGGCTCCGTTCCAGCGCACCCAGACAGCAACCGAACGCCACAGCGCTTGGTGCTTTTGCCAAGAGGATCTGAGGCACGGTGGGGAGGGAGGGCTAGAAGGGAGGCCAGGGCCACGACTGGGGTCTGGCCCCTCCTGGGCCCTCCTTCACTGTGTGACCCTAGGAAAACCCCTGACTCTCTCTGGGCCTCAGCCTCCTCATCAGTAAAACTGATCTCAATTCCTGCCCTACCAGTCAGGCTGCTGTGAGGGCCGGGGAGATCCTGAGCAAGGCAGGCTCTGGGAAGCACAACTCTTGGTAAAATGTGAAAGATGTGTTGCCTCACTTTCCTCCAAGAGCCAAAAACTTCCCGCTGCTGATCTTCTCTTTTCTCCTTCAACCTCACTGACTTCCCAGCTATGCCTCCTCCAGAAAGTCCTCCCTGATTGCTCAAACTGTGTACTCCCTGACCCTTATTTGGGGCCAGGTTTGGGGGAAGATGGGATTCTAAGCCTGACCATATGGAACCAATAGAAGGAGTTGGGGGGAAACAAGATGGAGAAGATCTACACCCCCCCAACCCTGCCCAGGATTATGGGGCCAGGAGACCCCCATCACAAGGTCAGCTGGGAACAGGTGGCCCCAGCGCCCACCCCAGGCCCCGCCCACTAAGGCTAAGGAATGGGGGCTGCAGACATGTCTGGCTAGTAGCAAGGGGTCTTCCCAGGGCCTCCCTGACCTGGGGCCCAGCCTGCTACCCCCTGACCTTCCCCAGCCCACCCGGGAGACCCACATCGATGTTGGTGTTGTAGACGATGATTTTCAGCACCGAGTTGTCGGTCATGGTGTCCACGTTGGTGAGGTCATAGAGCGAGGACGAAACTGGCCCGTAGGCCCAGTCGGTGAACTTCCTGGACAGGCTCCGGAGCCGCTTCTCCTTGATCTCACGGCTGAGGATGTACTTCAGGATCTGGGGACAGGAGGAGTAACAACCATCAGCCGCTGGACAGGGTTTGGGGCGAAGACCGCTGGGCCTGCCCAAGGCAGACAGGGCCTGGGAAGAGGCTCCCACCAGGGGTGGATTGAGTCGGGCCGAGTGCCTGTCACTGTGAGCCCCGGCCCCGGCTTTATCTGTGGGATGGGCACAAAGCTCGCTGAGCTGCCTGTCACACCAGGCATGGTGAAAAACAGAGACAAGAGGCGTGAAGGCCTTCTGCACGATTCAGAGGGCTGCACGATCAGCTCACAAATCCTTGCACCAGCCGGGGAGTCTGTTCCGGGAAGAATCCAGGAACTGACAATTTCGAGAAATAATTTCTGTTTGGCCTGGACTTGAGAAGCAGCTGGAAGTTTCTCCAGCTTCCCCATCCCACCCTCAGTCAAGACCCTGCCAGTTGAGGCTCACTGCTCTGGCCAGTCAGGGGGTGATGCATGACACCAGCCTTTCAGAGAGGCCCGTGGGACCCACTCTCTAGGTCAGCGAGCTTGCTCTCTGCTACATGTTAGGGTCACTGGGGAACATTTAGAATTCCCACACCACTGACTAACTCAATCCAAATCTCTGGAGGTGGGACTCGGGAATCTGCATCGTGTAAAGCTTCCTGGGTGGTTCCAAAGTGCAGGCAAGATGGAGAGCTCACTAGTTCCTGAAAGCGAGCCCTGGGTACAATAAGGTAGGGGCACCAACCCAAGGCCCAGGAGGAGGGTCCTAACGGGGAGGACAGCGTCAGAGCCCTGATCTCATGTGACCCAGTGGGGTTCCCATCTCATCTCGCACAGGAGCCTAGTCTCTACAGCCCAGGCGGGGAGCTCCTAGGGATAAGGCACGTCTCCCCTTTCTGCCCCGCAGGCTACAAGAGCCCGAGGACATGGTCTGTGTCTCAAGTATGACTGCACCCTCTGCTCCCAGCATAGTGGCCAACTTGGGCAGCATCCGGAAAAGTTTCCAAAGAACACTGAATGAAGGAGAGAAGGGGCCAGGAAGGGTGCAGGCGACTTCCCAAGACTGGCAAGAGGTGGTGGGTGTGGGTGGAAGGACACATTATCCTCTAGGGAACCAGGGGTCAGGGGGCCATGCTCCATGCAGGAAGCTTCATCCCTGGGCCCTCTCCCCAGGGACAAACACATGGCATAGCGGTCCTTGGAGAAAGTTCCGACTTGTGACCACAGTCTGACTCTCCTCAAAGCCCCCAGGAAGCTGTGTCCTTGGGGTGGGCAGGAGATGGGGGAGGCAGGCACACAATTCCTCCTCTGTCAAAGCTGTTCTGCATCCCTTCCTCCTCCCACAAGAGAATGAAAAGGTCCCTTGTGGGCACCAGCCCTGAGCGCTGGGACGGGACCCAAGGCCCTCAGGGCACCACCTCCCTCATCAGTTGCCCGAGGTTGGCACAGCTGTGATGGCTCCACAGTCCCCACCCTACCCAGTGCCCTCCTGCAGCCTCCCAGGAGCCATGGTCCCCTCCCAGGGCTCAAGATGTGGACGCTCGGGGGGCAGCTTTGCCATGATGAGTCCTGACCTTGAAACCAGACCAAGCCGTGGCTCCAACCACAGATAGAGATGGGAGCCCCCCCCAGCTGCGTCTTCACCAAGCTCCCAGTTAACCTGAGTTCCTCGGCCACATCACGAGGGCACAAAGAGCCACGAGCAGCCACATACTCTGCTGGGGACTTGGCTCAATGTTGCAACCTGACAGACAGGCTGGGGTCTCTCCAGCGTCAGGGGGCGGCAGCAGCCAACTGGCTCTGGATCCAGAGCAGACATTCGGGGACTCCCGTCCTCGTAAGTGGCTGAAGGCCCCCAGGGTCAGACACTCAGCCTCCACTTGGGTGCCTCACCACGCAGGAATCCTCAGCCACAAAGCATGAGTCACCGCAGCCTCAAGACTCCTCCACTCTGGCCCCGGCAAGGGGGTCCCAGGGCCGGAGACAGAGACACAGAATGTTAGGGCCTGAAGTCCAGAGGGTGCGCCCGTGTGCTGCCTGTCCGTGGCCCGTTACGTGCAGTCGGTCACTCAGAAGGGCCCCCGGGGAGCGTGCCTCCCGCCCTCCCGCCTGCCCCCAGGCCTCACCCACCTCGGCCTTGCCCATCTTGGCGGCCAGCTGCAGCGGCGTGAGGCCGTCATTGTTGCGCATGGTCTCCAGCTCCCAGTTGCCGCTCCTCAGCAGGATCATGTCGTACATGTGATTGACGAAGTCATTCTGCGTCTTGAAGTCCTCAGCCACCGTCACCAGAGCATGGAGGATGTTGTTTCCCCGTGAGTCCTGCGAGGTGATGTCTGTCTGCTTGTTGTCCATCAGCAGCTGCACAATCTCGGGCTGGTTGGTGCAGGCTGCCAGGGCCAGGGGTGTCTCGCCTGGGGGAGGGGGAGCACAGGTTCTCTCCCGGACCAGAGCAGTGATTCCCCAAGTTCTCGAAATGGGGCTTATCCTGCCCATCTCAGCAGGAGTGGGAGACTGAAGCTGGATCATTGCAACAAACTCCTAACGGGTCTCCCTGCTACTACCCTGGCCCTCCAACACTCTCCTTAACACAGAAGCCAGACTGATCCTTTTAATACATAAGGCTCACCTCACCCAGAACAAAAGCTCAAATTCCAATGACAGCCTACAAGGCCCTACATCTTCTGACATCATCTCCTCCTCTCCCCCTCACTCACTCCCCTCCAGCCACAATGGCCTTCTTCCTTTTCCTCGAGCACACACAGGCACTTTTCTACCTCAGGGGCTTTGCACAGACTGTTCCCTCTTCCAGTAGCGCTGTTCCTTAGATACCTGCATCACTCCCTACCTCACCACCTGTGAGTCTTTGCTCTAATGTCACCTTTTCAATGAATCATTCACCCTAACTGCCCTTTTAAAATTGAAACTCAGCTCCTTCCTGTCCCAGAATTCCTGATCTCCTTCCCCTGCTTTACTACTTTTTTTTTTTGAGCTGTCATTTTTTTTTTTAATTTTACTTATTTATTATTTTATTTTATTTATTTTATTTTTGGCTGCTTTGGGTCTTCGTTGCTGCTCACGGGATTTCTCTAGTTGCCGTGAACCAGGGCTACTCTTCGTTGAGGTGCGCGAGCTTCTCATCGCGGTGGCTTCTCTTGCTGCGGAGCACGGGCTCTAGGCGCGCGGGCTTCAGTAGTTGTGGCACACGGGCTCAGCAGTTGTGGCTCGCAGGCTCTAGAGCGCAGGCTCAGTAGTCGTGGCACACAGGCTTAGCTGCTCCGCGGCATGTGGGATCTTCCCGGACCAGGGATCGCACCCTTGTCCCTGCATTGGCAGGCAGATTCTTAACCACTGCACCACCAGGGAAGTCCCCCCTGCTTTACTTTTTATTTTTTTCAATAGCACTTGTTATTTTCTAACATATCACATAACATTCTTATTTATTATATCCATTATTGATGGTCTCTCTCCCATCTAGACTGCAAGTTCCATGAGGGTAGAGATCTTGGTTTTGTTCACAGATATATTTCAAATACCTAGAACAATGCCTGGTATATATAGTAAACAATCAATGTTAGTTGAGAAAAGAGAAGGCAAGTGACTCACACTTGGTCACACAGCAAACCGGGGACAGAACCAGGGCTGGACATCAGGTCTCCTGCTGCTTCCCCCCCGAGTCTCCATCCTGTCACCTCTCTTCATCCCACCCGATAGATGTTTCCCAGCCAGGTCTGACTGGACAAGGCCCTGTCCTCAAGGCCACCCAGACCCATCTAGTCCTGCTGACTAAAAAACCATCCAGAAGAGAAAACAGGTCAGTGGCCATCAGTCAGGGCCTGGGCAAGGAGGAGGAGTTAACTACAAAGTTGTACCAGGCAATTTTTTGGTGTGATGGAGCTGTTTGTCCCCTGTCCTGATCACAGTGATGGTTATACAACTGTACGCATTTGTGGAAATGAACAGAAGTGTACATTAAAATAGGTGAACTTCACTGTATCTAAATTACACATTAAAAATATATTTTTTTCACCCGGGATGGCCTAACGCCAATTGCTTTTGGACTCCCTAAAGTGTCAGTCAGGGAAGTTTTGTCCTCTTACTTTTGACTCCTGTTTGCGGTCCTGAGAGGCTCTGTACACAGGGCACAGAGGCCAGAACTGGCAGGCAGGACGCCTACATCGCTCCTTACTACACTGGGGCAAGTCATTTCCCTTCTCAGAACCTGTCTGCTCTTTGTCAGCTAGGGCTCTCTCCTTGCTCTCCCTCCCAGGTCTATGTTCCCTACAGGGGGCTGCTCAGGTGAATGTCCGTGTGTCCTCTAACACCACCAGGTGACACTCCCCCAGTGCAGGCTCCCCCTCCTCCCAAGTGCCGGTCTCCAGCCTGGCGGTCCTGTGCAGGTGGATCTGCCCCTGCCGCCTCCCTGGTCCCGGCTCTGTCCTCCAGGGCCTCGGACACAACTGAGCCAGCAGAGATTGGCAGCGTGGGCTCTCCTCTGCCTGCTAGCTCTTCTACGGGCAGAAGCCCCGCCTCGCCCTCCGCCCCTCTCGCCCCCGGACTCCAACCCGGGGCGACGGCGCCCACCGAAGTAGAAGCCTTCGTGCTGGTACTTGGGGTTGAAGAAGACGCCCTTGGCGTGGGCGTTGACGTCGGCGCCGGCCTCGATGAGCACCGCGGTGATGTCTCCCTGCCGCCGCTCGATGGCGATGTTCAGCGCCGTCTGCCCTGCGGACAGGACAGGGGTGGGCGGTTGCGCTCAGAGGCTGGGACCCGGGGTGACACACCCTCTCTGGCCTGTTCCCCTCTCTGGCCTCTGTACCCTCCACCGAACCGTGGAGAAATACTAGCTGCCTGCCTGGTCTGTGTCGCCCAGCTTCATACTTTGCTTCAATCATTTTTGCGTGGAAGCAAGGATTATTCGTGGAGCATCTGCTCTGTGCCCCAAAGCCAGGCGATGGGGACACAGCAGGACATGGGATGCAGTTTTGATTCTTGTCCTCAGGAAGCTCACAGTCTCCCTGCGAATTGAGCGTTATGATATGGGCAGGTGCAGGGTCTGTGGTATCCAGAGGAGCTCTTAACACAGCCTGAGGGGTTGGGGGGCCTTCCCAGAGTGGCCTCTAAACTGGGACCGGGTAAGTTTAGCCAGGCTGGATGGGGCTGACTCAGGGCCTCATAAGCCAGGTTAAGAGGTTAGAACTTTATCCTCAAGGGTATGGGAAGGCACAGAAGGCACTGAAGCAGGGAAGCGACACGATCAGAGTTTGGGGTTTTGTACATGTGTATTTTCAAAGCACTCTGGCTGCAGAATTAGAGGATGTGTTAGAAGGAGCCCAGACTTGTGAGGAGCTGTCCATCCAATGGACCCAAAGATCCTTGGGAGAAAGAGTCCTCAGGACGGTCTGTTGGGGATGGGGGAGAAGGGCTGTCTCAGGTAAGGTCCAAGCATCTGGCCTGGGTGCTGGGTGGATGATACTGTGGTGACTGAGAAACAGAACAGGGGAGAAGCAGCAGGAAGTGGGGTGTGGGAGGGACATAGACACGGTTGGTGGAGCCTACAGAGCCTCCAGACAGAAGGGACCAGAAGGCTGGGGGTGCGGGGGCCAGGTGTCTCAGAACATTACACCACAAACAGCATTTTCCAAAAGGCTGCCAACATGCCATACATAAAAACAAAGTCCTCGGGCTTCCCTGGTGGTGCAGTGGTTGAGAGTCCGCCTGCCGACGCAGGGGACACGGGTTCGTGCCCCGGTCCGGGAAGATCCCACGTGCCGCGGAGCGGCTGGGCCCGTGAGCCATGGCCGCTGAACCTGCGCGTCCAGAGCCTGTGCTCCGCAGCGGGAGAGACCCCAACAGTGAGAGGCCCGCGTATCGCAAAAAACAAAACAAAACAAAGTCCTGGTGGATCAAAGAACTAAGCATTTTTTTAAATTGGAAAATTGTTAATAACTAAACTTTTTGGGGGGAAAACCCTCTTAAGCCTTCTTAAGCAAAATCCAAAATTCTGAAGCCATAAAGAAAAAACTGACATATTTGTTTCCATAAAAATTAAAAATTTCTGTATTTCAAAAGACATCTTAAAGAAAGTTAAAAGACAAGTGATAGCCTGGGGGAAATATTTGAGATGTATAAAAGAGGCAATGTGCTTTTAAAAGTCCATAATGGATTAAGAGCTCCTACAAATCAATAAAAAGACAAACAACCTAAAAGAAAACTGAGAAACTATTATTAACAAGCACCGCACAGAGAAGAAAATACACACAGACAATACAGGAAATGAAAGATGTTTGGACTCACTGGTAATCGGGAAGATGAAAATTTGAACCTAATGAGTTTATATTTTTCACCCGCCAGACTGGCAAAAACAAATAATAATAATGGTAATACATAAATACAAATAAAACTACTTTCTCCCACGAGAAAAGTTAAGGGCCCAAGCCAGACTCCCACCTGCAAAAAGCTGAGATGTTTAGCACCCTCAGCATATCAACAAGATGGCATCCAGTTATTCTTGGGCCAATCGTTTTTGACACAAGCATGTCATAAGATCCTAGTGGGATGTTTATTGACTCCAAAAACTCAAAGACACACCTTACTGGTTATTCACAACAGACTTCCTGAGTGGGGAAACACTATCCTGAGTTTGGTCTCCCTGCCCCCTCTCCAGTCCACCTAAGAGAGGAGCCACAAAACTGAGTCCCAAATGGGGCTGTTAGCGATGATGAGGATAATGACGATACTAATAGTTACTAATGTGTTGGCCCTGCCCGGCTCTCCAGCCTTCTTGCCATCACTCAGCCCGGTCAAGCTCAGGCCCACCTCAGGCTTTCGCCCTTGCTTTGTCCTGGATCCTTCTCATCGTGCTGGCTTCGGGTCAAAGGTCACCTCTCTGACCATCCACACGAAAGCTGCCCATCCCCAGTTACTTCTGATGACATTATCTTTTGTTTTTTTGTGATTTTCTTTTCATCAATTTTTAAATTTCCTTATTTAGAAGAGCAGCTTTCATCTGTCTTGTTCACTCCTGTGTTCTGGGGCCAAAAACACTGCCTGGCACGCAGCCAGTGGTCAAGATTGTTTGCAAAATGAAGGAGGGTGCCGTGCGGTGCACTTAGTGCTTTGGGTTTCCACGACAGCATTGCCTGTGCCCCACCACCGCCAGAAATCGCTGTCTGCACAGCCCCTCCCGCAGGCGGGTACCTTCGTAGGCCTCCTCCGTGTACTTGGCGTTGATGAACCTGTCTAGGATGTTGTTTTCCTTAGCGAAGGCAAGCAGGATCCGCACGGTCTCCTTGGTGCTGGGGTTGATGTTTAACAAGGCCTTCATCAGGCAGGTCTTCCCCGTGTCCGAGGCCGTCAGCTTGTGCATGAGGAAGTCTGCAGGCAGGGTCGCAGGATGGAGCCGCTGCACAGGGGGGCCCGGCTGCCCTTGGCCCTCCCGGCCCGGGGGAAGGGAGGCCGGGGTGTGGCGGCTGCAGCCTCAGACCTCAAGAACCTGCCGCAGGCTCTCCATGGGGCTCCCTGCCCTGAGCTCCCCGCTCCCCTCTGCCCTGTCCAGCTCTTCCTCCTCCCGCCTCCTTGCCGGCTCCTCCTCCTCCTCCTCCTCCTCCTCGGTGAGCTGCCCAGAGCCTTATCAGAGACCTTTTGCTCGTTGCCTTCCGCACCGTCTCCCTGGTAGGGGGACAATCCCACCCACTGCCTGGCTTTCCACTGTCCAGCTCAGAAATCTCCAGGCCACCACCCCACACCCCAGTTTCCTACAAATAGACTTCACCCCCTTCCATTTAACTTGCTACTCTCCTGGTCCCCAAGACAGCTCGGGCCCCACCAGCCACCAAGTCTCCCAAGTCCAAACGGCACCACCCTGGACTCACTCCTCACGTCCTTGAGTCCCACCAGTGCCGCTCCCGGAAGAGCTGTGCCCCCTTCCCCAGCCCTGCGGCTGCAGTCCCAACCCTGCCCGAACAGCGGCCTTCTCCAGTTTTACCCCCATCCTCCACCGTCACCTGTCTAAGCCCTTCCATGGCTCCCCATTGCCCTCAGGATCAGGTTCGAAGTTGCCAGCCCAGCAGTTAAGGCTGGAGGGCGGGGCGGGAGGGCAGTGGGTAGGTGGACAGCAGAAGCCGAGCAGGGCCCCCAGCCCTGCACCCTCTGCCAGGGCCAGCCACTGACCAGGCACATCCAGGCTGCGGCACTGCTCACAAAGCTCCTGCAGCTCCATCAGCAGCTCCAGCAGCTTTTCCACGCAGCCCTCCGACACAGCCACAAAGATGTGTTTCTTCAGCCACTTCTTTTTGTGCCTCTGCTCTTGCTTGGCCAGGTTTGCACTGAGGCCAGAAAATGTTTCCAACTCGCCACACATGCAACCGCTGTCTCCCGTTACCCCTCCAAAGCCGCTGTGCCTACGCGGGGCTCGGCGCCAGCCCCACCGTCTGCACGTGCCTGTCACGGTGCCTGAAATCCCCTCCTTTAGTGCTGGGGGGTGGACGGAGGCGCTGGGATTCATGTTGCCCTACGCTGCTCCGGAGCGGAGCAGCGTAGGGCCAGGCTCACCTGGGACAGTTGGGATTGAATGGGGTCTCTCTCCCGTCATCCTGAGGAGATTGTGGGGAGTCCATGTCATCACAGCTGTCCAGGAGGCTGGTGGGGGAATGGGGGAATGGGGAGGACAGAGAGAGGGACAAGTTTTTAAATGGACAATGGTAGTATGCCACAAGCAGGCCTGGCTGCGTGGCCCAGGGCGAGTCACTGCCCGCCCGCGGGAGCTGAGGGCTCGGCCAGGGCAGGGGTGGGGGGCTGGCGGGCTGGCGGGTCGCGGTACTCACCACTGCCGGATGTTGGAGTCCATGGGCTTGGAGAAGATGAGGGGAGAGTTGTTGGTGACAGTGGGGTTGGGCTCGAACCCTTCTATATCCAGGAAGAAGTGTGCACTGGGGGGACACCCAAGCAAGGCCATTAGAGCTGGGACAAGGCCTGTCCACCTGTGTGTCCTGAAGCCCCACCGTCCAGGGTGCCCTCCTCACAGAGTGCTCACTCTTAGTCAGGCCCCGGCGAGCCTGGGAGGCTCAGAGCTAGTCCAGGAATGGGGCATAAATGGCGTGAGGGCGAGGCTCCCTGATACGTTGGCCCCCCCACCTGCCTGTCTCCTGCCTATCAAGAGGAACCTTTTGACTTGACCTAAAATCAAATCATTCTTCCAAAAGAGAAGACAAAGGGAGGAGCAAACCCCTAGCTGGCAGCCCGAGGCCTGGGTTCTAGTCTGCCTCTGCCTCTGCCTCTCCTCTTGCGTGACCCCAGGCAGCCACTGGCCTTCTCTGGACCAAGTATCCTCGCCTGGATGGAAAATGGCTGGGCTAGATGATCCTTAAGACCTGGACTCTGGAGCCAGTGCTGCTCCAGGACTGTCTACTTATGGACTGTCCAGCTGAAATGGGCATCAGAGGTCATCTTGTGAGATCACCTTTCCCTGCACCCCTGCAGTACCCCAGAACTGCCACCCCAAAGTTGTCACCACACCACTATGGCAGCTCTGACCCAGCGACTAACAAACACATCTGCTGGCAAAACATCCTGGTTGAGATTTGCTGACATCTCCAGGCAGAGCCCAACTCCCACACCTGCAGGTGTTTCCCCAGGACAATTGGTCCAGCTCCTGCCCTGACCTCCATCCCACCCTACCTATCTGGGTTCAGTAGTGCATGTACTCAACAAGTATTTACTGAGCATGTACAATATGCCGAGCACTATTCTAGAAGCTGCGGATACAGTGGTAAACAAGTAGACAAAAATTCCTCCCCTCACAAAGCTCTTGTTCCAGTGGGTTGGTAAGAACTGGCCCCAAGGATCAGACCAGATTATAGCACAATGAGGCCATTGCTTTTCTTGCTCTAGACCAGGGGTCCCAAACCCCTGGGGTCTAATGCCCGATGATCTGAGGTGGAGCTGATGTAATAATAATAGAAATAAAGTGCACAATAAATGTAATGTGCTTGAATCATCCTGAAACCATCCTCCCCCCGGTCCTTGGAAAAACTGTCTTCCACAAAAACGGTCCCTGGTGCCAAAAAGGTTGGGGACCGCTGCTCTAGGCAATAACACACTGTCCTTTGGCTGTAAGTTCTTCAACAGCAGAAACTACAACTGCATCATCCTAATTCTCTAGAGCCCAACATTTGTCGTGACACTCAGAAGACCTAACAATGGTTGAGTGTAAGGATGGACAGGTGAAAGATAAATGAGTGGAAAAAAGAATGGCTGGTTGGACAGATGAGTGGATGGATGAATAGATAGGTAGATGATGGATGGTTGGAAGGACGGATGGGTGGATGGATGACTGTCTGAGGAATGAATACTAGGGTGGGTAGAGAGGTAGAGAGATGGAGAGACCAATAAGCAGACAGACCAACACACCCTTAAACTGTAAAAGTTGGGAGGTTGCATCCCTCAACAGGAAGGTGAGGGCTGTGACTGAGGGAGGAGGACCTCAGTGGCTGTGAAGGTGGATGGTGAGAGCTGAGCTGGAAAGGACCCAGCTGAATGTAAGGACCTAACTCCTGGGACAGGGAGCTGCTAGACCACGAGGGCCTGTCCCATGCCTTCCCTGCTTGCCACTGCATGTGCCATATCTCACCCACCAGCATGAGCAGACAGCAAGGTCTTGGCCGGGTGACATCCTGGCTCCTGACTTGCAGCGGGTGCTGTTTGCTTATTCCTACTTTGACCCAGTCAGAAAGGCACCACCACCTAGGTGATGTTAACTCACATGCGCAGACAGACAGCTCTGTACCGTTCCTCCTGCATTTCTGTTCCTTTGAAGGCAGAGAACTAACCCCAGGCAGACTCAGGCCTGGGGAGGAGCTTATCTCTCCTACTTTGTCCAAAGAAAAGCCCAAGTGCTCTGAGCTTCAAGGCCAGTGCCTCTGCAGCCTTCATGGCCTGTGTCTGTGTCCCTGGGCAAGGTGACGCCCAGGGGGAGGTAACCATAGCAGCCACTCACAGGGAGGGGCATGATGCTTCAGAAACAGCTCCAGGTCCAAAAATTTCTCCCCAGTCTAGATTTCTTGGTGCCTTCAATTCCCCCGTTAGTACATATTTCCTTAGTGGTCAGGACTGCCTTCTGACATATAATATTTTCTTTTCTTTTTCTTTCTAAACCTGAGTGCTATACTCTGTTCTGAGGGAGTTGCCCAAACCTTTGGGGTCTGGGGAGAAGTAGGCACATGAGGTCCCTCAAAGAGCCTTGGGAAGGAGAAAGGACCACCGATTCATGAGACAGAGGTCACCTCACAGCAGGCCCTTAGCTGGGCGGGGGCCATTGGCAGAGCTGACACTGGAACTAAGTTTATGAACCAGGATGGGCTCAGAAGGGCAGCCCGACTGCAAGAAGAATCTGGGATTTTCCTGAAACTCTGTCCTCAGTCCTTCTCTGAGGTCCAAACCTCCCCTGGGAAAGTGAGAGGGGAGGGAAGAGGGGAAAGGTGGCAGGAGGGCGGCGTTGGTGGCTTAGATCCAGGATATCTCTGCTCCTACCCAGACAAGCCCTCCCAGACCCAGGCTTCCCACACGGGCCCCCGACACCTGTCTGATCGCCACATCCACCCAGTTTTCTCTCCTGCGCTCCAGGATGGAGCTTCCACCTGAATGAGCCTCTGGCACCTCTCAGCCAACATTTCACACCTGAACTTGGCTGCTTCCTCCTGACCTTGCTCCCGTTCCTCTGAAGTGCTCATGTCAGAGATGGCCCCGTCACCCCTCCAGGTCCCCCCACCGGAGGAAGGGGATGTCTCTCGGTCCTCCTTCTCCCTCCCCTCCCATAGTGGATCCGGCAGACTCCACGATCCTAATACTTCTCTGATCTGTGCCTGCTTCTCCATCCCTCACCACCAGGCTCACCACCTATCACCTGGGCAATAGTCGCAACAGACTCCCCTCCAATCCATCACCCACACAGATCACCCAGAATATCCCTTCTAAAATGCAAATCTTGCCATGCCCTCCCTCTCACACAAAATCCCTCCACAGCTCCCCACTACCCCCAATTGTCCAATGTCCTTAACAGACTGCCAAGACCCAGCCCCGGTGGGACTTATCCCCCCAAAGACACCCTCACCCACCCGGCACTTTAGTCGCATGGGATTCCTCCCTGGTTCCTGCCCCAAGCCTCTGCCCTCTCCCTTCCTGTCCACCTGCCACCATCCACTGTAACAGCAGCTCCTCAACGACCTGCCCACAGGATCAGAAAGACCTGCCCCTCCTCAGGCCCGGCCCTGCCTAGTTCACCAGGCCTCTCCCCACATTCTCCCTGGGGCCCCTCTCACCATCCACACCGTGGGCGGGGGCAGGCGTTCTTTCTCTCGCGTCCCAGTCTCCCCAGCCTGGGCCCAGCCCCCCGCCTCGTGCACAGCAATTACTACTCAAATCAAGAGAAGGGAAAGCACCAGGCTCACCTCGGCCCAAAAAGGGGCCTGGGACGGGGCCGAAGAGGCAGGGCAAATGGGCCAACCTAGACCCGGGGGCCCACCCGGGTCCAAGGGAAGCGCCGCGGGGTTGAAGGAGGGGCATCAGGCTTCAGGGGCACCGAATCGGCTGAGGCGGGGACGGCAGTGGAGGCAGCTCAGGGAACAGCTGTGACCCCGGAGAAGTACTTTCTCTGCTCCCGCCACCTCCGTGTCCTCAGCTGGGAAGTGGTCATAACCGTCCCAGCCCAGTGCAGTTCCCAGGGGCCCTGGGGCGTGACAATGACGACGAAAACAACGAAGACAAAGTTCAAGGTAGCAGAACACTATCAGCGCCAACATGCGCCGTGCCGAGCACGTTGTTGGCACAATTGCAATTAACTGTTACTCTATGGGCTGGTGCCGTGGCTGGTGTCCCCCTTACACAGGTGGGGTTGGAGAGCCCGAATTACCTGGCTAAGCACCCAGTGGATATGAAAGCCCCCAGTGGACTTGAAAAATGTATGCTGTAGGGGGTCCCTGCTACCTGGAATTTCCACCCACCTTTCTGCTCCTTATCCCAAGGATGGCTCCAGCAACTCCCCACCTCCCCCAGGAGCCTTTCTGAATGTTTCTGCCTTGGTGCCCCTGGACCCTCCAGGGAGGCCTCCCTTGATTATTCCAGTCATACTAACCTCCCGAGCTCAGCCCCAGAGTATGCAGTGCTGTCCCCCCTACACCCCCCATTATACCTGGCTGGGCACCAGGCCACGCCAGATGAGACTGAGATTCTCAGGTCCGCCCCAGGCAAGGGGTCCCTGAAGGTGGGTGCCAGGCTCCTCCTGTGCCCCTCACAGCGCAGCACCCAGGCCCGAGCCTGCCGGTCCTACCTCTTCTTGGTGGGGGTGATCTCTGCCGGTCTCTTCTCCTGCAGGATGGCAGTGTTCCCACTGGGGAGAGTAGCTATTCTGCCCACGAGAGGCACCATCTCCCTCGGGTGGGCATCCATGGCTGGAACACAACCGCAGCACAGATGCTCAGGCTGAAGGGACAGAGAGGAACTTCAGAACCCCATGTAGCGCCATATGGCCCCTGCTCATACCCCCCAGGACGGGGAGCTCACTGCCTTCCCAGGCCACCACCCCTTCTCAGGGACAGGGAGACTGTCCCCACAGCTTCCCCTGCTCCCTGCTTCAGCACCCCTGCTCCTTTGGGTCCTAGGAGAGCCCAGCAGAGCTTCCAGGTAGAGATCACCATGCCCTTGACCTCTCTCCAGACATCCTCTCCAGCCCCACCAATCTCCAGGTGGATTCCTGAGGATTAGCTCTGCTTTTTCAACGTCCTTCTCAGGTTTTGTGTTTAGAATTCTCCTCAACAGAGCAGGAATGTCACCTCCTTTCCTCTAGACACTATGCTCCTAGTAACACAGCCTCAGGCTGCTCCGGTTTTTTAATTTCTCACCCCCCTGGTGCTCTCTGCCACTAACACACTGATCATCTTTCTCCCCCACCCTGAGTGTAACCAGCCACGTGCCTATCTGTCCACCTGGAGGGAGCAGCTGAGCCCCAGCCCCCTCTGTCCAGACCTGCTTTACTGATGCTCGGTAAGGGCTGGACCCCATGCGGGGCTTGGAGGGAGGTACTGGGAAGAGGAACTGATATGTCTTCTAAGGAGACTGAGGGGAACTTCGAGCTTTCTGCTGGGGGGAGGGCTGTCCACGCAGAGGCGACAGCCTGAGCAAAGACCAGGGCTCAAGAAAGTTCGGCGAGTGGCAAGGAGCTGGTGTGGCTGGACCTGTGCGCAGTAAGAGGCTTGGGAAGCGGTTGGGCCTGAAGCAGGAGCTGTGGCTGAACCTGGGGCCAGCGGGGACGTGAGAGGGATCCAGGTCCTATAGGAGACAGCACAAGGGAGATGCAGGAGACCAGAGGCCAGGACGAGGCTGCTGTGGGGGCCAGCGGGGAGGTGGGCTGGCCATAGAGGAAGAGGTGGGCAGGGGAAAGGGCTGTGGGGACAGGAGGTGACTCTGCAGTTAGCGGGGGCCATTCTCAGCTCGAGCCACCCTCAGAGAGCTCCCTCAGAGTCACAGGGAGCCGGGGCAGGGGGGCGGGGCGGTGATTTCTGTAAGAAGAGCCCAGCTGGGTGGAGCTGGGGCCATTGGTGATCCTGACCCAAATAGGAGAGCCCCCTGGAGGCAGTGTCTGGATCGGTTGTCTGCAGACTGCAGTGAGGCTTGGAAATGGGAGCGCCTCCTCCCCTGCCCGAGCGCCCCACCCCACTAAACGTGAGCAATCTTGGGAGAGGAACGTCATCCAGGGGGTGCCCCGGAGTGTAGGCACCTAGAGGCAGGGAGCTCTGGGGAGCCCTTAAGCATCCTATTGGGAGAGGATCGTCAGCACACAGGTCCCTGGCCATATCCACAGTCACAGCCTCATAAGGATGGGCCGCCTTTACCACCTCCCTCAGCCCCAAATGACCTGTGGGGCTAAAGGCTGGGCTGGGCCAACACTGGAAGGGAGGGATGGAGGGCATGTCCCTTACCGCTCCCTGGGCCTCTGTTTTCCCTTCTGAAAAATGGGTTGAATGGCCCCCCTATGTCTCTCATCCATGACCGCTGGCTGCTCCATCTTCTCTGCCCTGCCCGGTGAGTACGGGATAGTCCTGGCCTGCTGGAGCAGGAGGGGGTCAGAGAACTCTGGCCGGGGACTGCAGCAGCTCTAATTAGCTCCCTGAGTCACCCCATAAACCTGCGTTCCCACCTGCTGGACTCTCTTGCAGGCCTGGCCCTCACTCTATCTGGAATTGGGCGTCCTCACCTGGGAAGTGCCTCCCAAGACCTGGTACTGACTGGAATGGCCTTTCCTGGGAGACTGACCAGGCCCGGGGGGCCACAGGGCCCACCCCCCGTCCGGGGCATGCTGACTCAGCTCCTATGAGCCGCCTGTGCCCTGTCCCTCTCAAGCTCTGGGGCCATCTCATCCCATCCTGAGCTCCCATCACACTGCTGCCCTGGAGAGCCACGTCCCTGGGGCCTGCGGGGGTGACAGGAGCCTCACCTCTGCCCTGGGCAGCTATGACTGTCCTCCCACCCCAATATCTCCAAATCTCAGGGAGGGGAAAGTTTCCCACATCCATCATATCCTGTGCTCTCACACACTCCCTGTGGCCAAGAGCTCACATTCAGCTTTGTTTCCCCTGCTAGAGACCCAAGTTCCCTCCCAGCCCTCCCCTGAGGCCAGTTGGCAGAGGGACACCTGAGGTCTTCGCTCCGGGCACCCTGGGGCCTTGGAGGGCACTGGCTACCTGTTCGGCAAGACTCCCCTGGTGAGGTCCAGGTGGCAGTGGCGGCCCTTGTTCTCAGATCACCGCATGTCCGGGGCCCAAGGCCCCCCAGTAGGATTATAGCTGAGGTGGTGAGAGGCTCTCATCAGAGGCAGAGGGATGGCTGGAATGAGGCGTCAGAGGCAGAACTTGCTGGGTCACCTGCCCTTGATGCCAGGCAGGCCACGCCCACCAGCCACAGCTGCGACGCCCGCCCACCGCCCTCCTGCCCTGCCTGAGTCAGCCCCACGCCCACAGGGCAGCCTCACCCCGGCCCAGGAGAAGGCGGGGGAGGCAGCAGGTGCTGAGGCTGGAGTTTTGGTCCCAACTCTTCCCTCTCCTGTATTTGATACTTCCCATCATGGGCCTCATAATAACTACTTCCCAAGGATGCTGTGAGAAGTCAGAGATCCTGCTGGTAGGAGGGCCAAACGAACCGTCGAGTGCTCAGCCCCGACCTCTGGGAGGCAAGGCCACAGCCAGGGCTGGCCCGGTTGACCTCACAATGGCCACCCCCAAGACTTGTTTTCCGTCCTTCAAAGTCTGCGATCAAGTCCGCTCAGAGACAGAGGAAGTCCCCATTCAATGCTTCCCACCAGAAATTATGCACCGCAGACCTGGGTGGCAGACAGCATCACCTCTAGACTGTATGACCTTGGGCAGGTCATTTCTCCTGAGACTCAGGTTCCTCGGTGTGAAACGTGCAAAATAAACCCACCTTGCGGAGCTACCACGGGGCTTAAATGAGAGAACATGTAGAAAAGGTGAGAACAAGGCCCAGAGCACAGAAAGGACTCCATAAACAGTGACAGCTATTAACTATTATTGTTTTTGTCCTGCATTCGTTCTCCCAGCAACTGCCAGGCCACCTGCTTCCAAGGCCAGAGCATCAGGGGAAGGGAGACTCTGAGCCCTCCCTCCCGGCCCAGGCCACAGCTGGGAGTGGGGGTAGAGCAAGGCTGGGGTGGCCCTGCTGCTCTCCAAGAGTCACTCAGGAATTACACACCTGTTCCCACAGGTAAGGCAGGACTGGGATGGAGTAGGAAGTCTCCGCTGACAGGGATGGCACCGGTGACTGATGTGCCAGGGACGTCCTCGGCTGCCAAAGGGGGCAAGTTCCCTTGATCTCTTGTCACAAGCTGCCAGGCCTGGGCAGAGGCAGGAGGTGGGTCAGGCTTCTGGCCGTGGGACAGCAGGACCTGTGGCCAGTAAGGGGCCGAAAACCAGGCTCCGGGGCCAACAGCCTTCAGCTGTGGGTGAAGTAGGGGGCTGCTTTGGCAGTTGAAGTCAAAGGAGCCCCAAAGTTCCTAAGCGCACATCCCAGTCTCATCACTGCCTGAAACTCCATTAAAGCCGGATGTCGGACCAAACACAGCCCGCCCTCTATTGCTCCATTAATTGCCCCTCCTGTCTCAGCCCCTCCCCCCTCCCTGCTCGCTTCGGGCTGACTCCCTCTGAGCCCTAAGGGTGAGGCTGTTGCCCAATCTCAGCACCTGCGTTTTGCCTTGTGTTAGCACATCTTCTCAACAGCCAGGCTGGCTCAGAAGGCCTCTGTCTCCCACCCAAAGGTACACAGTGTGCCCAGCAAGGAGAAAAGGGAGCCCCCTCCGCTGGGTGTGGAGCAGGGGCTGGTCTGCATTCAATCCTATTTAATCCAACACATCATGAGAGCCTACAGTGGGAGGCCAGGCAGGGAAGCCAGGGGCCAGCGTGGGGTTCCGAACTGGGGAAAGTGGTCTCTCTACCCTCAAGGAGCTGTGAGCCACGTGGGAGCCAGGCTCGGGCAGGAACTGTAACCCCACCGGACAGGTTACAAGGACAAAGAGGACTCAAGCCACCCAGGAGGAGGAAGTGCTTCTAATGGGAGATGGGGGAGCGATTCAGAGAAGAGCATTTGGGTTGGACCTGGGAGGAGGGAGGACAGTCTACACAGGGAGAGCCACGGAGCAGGCACTCAGAGGCAAGAGACACAGGCACGTTCAAGCTGTGGTGACGAGTTTGGGCAACATCTAAACTCAAGTCTGGCTGCAGCCAACTGAGTGGCCCCAGGCCACTGAGTCAGCCCTGACCCCTTAGGGGGACACACCAGGCAAGTGTTGAGAAGACCCCCCCACACACACACACACACACCTCCCAAGCCCTGCAGACATCAGGCCCAGGCTGCAGGCCCACAGGTACCCTCTCCTCCAGGAGGGAGAAGGGAGAGGAGGGGTCTCGGGGGAGGGGGTGCAGCCAGGGAGGGGCCGACTTCTTGACCTGCTCTAGAAAATGCCTCACTTGGTGCAGTGAGGAAGGAGGGGGGACCAGGAGCCAGGCAGAGTTCCATCAGCAGCCTCAGGCCGGAGCAGACCCACCCAATGGTCAGCATCGGGTCCGTCTGTATCCCAGTGGCCACAGCTGGCCCTGGTTTAGCAGCGCTGAGCAGCCCTCCCATCAGGGATTCTGGGTGGTGACTGACTAATGCTGCCTCCGCGTGATGGAGAGTGGAGGACACGGGAACGGAGAGAGATCAAGAGACGGTGACAGATAAAAAAGACCAAGCTAGTTGCAGGGGTGTCCTCCTTTAAACAACCCGGGTTTACACAAAGGTTGTAATCATTCGTTTTACAGAAGAACACCCACAAGATTCCTTCCAGTGCTGAGTTTGGAGGTTTGATCCAATTTGCAGAAATTTGAAAATATCTACTGCCTGCACGTTTTCTGAGGAAGGCCTACGGGTAAAGCAAGGAGTCCCAAACCCAAACAGGAAGCAGAAGCCCGCACATCTCCCTTCCAACCCTGGGCTAGGCTGGCATGCCCCAGCCCGTTCTCTGCCATGCAGCCTGGCACCACAGTCAAGTTCGGGCTTTGGAGTCAGATTTGCCTGGGGTCAGACCCAGGCATTGCTGTTTACTCGCTGTGTAAACTTACTAACTGTTCCAGTCTCAGTTTTCTCATCCCTAAAATGGAGCTAATAATAGCTCTTCATGGGCTATTAGGAAGCTTAAAGGATAATGAACGTGGAGCACTTCGCATAAACACTCCCTGCGTTCTAGCCGTCAGTGTTCTTCTGCTCATTTGCCCTGGTCTGGCCATGGCTCACTACACGCCTGGCCACTTCGTCCGCCAGACTCAGGATCCTCTGCTGGGCTTGTGTGTGGAGGTAGACGTGCTTCTGGAGAACTTGGAGGACGGGGTCCCAGTGTTCCCTCCGGATAGACCTCTCACAAAAGGGCTGAAGCCCGGCCGCAGCTAACGTCATCCTTCATCTTGAGAATCAACATGCAACAATTTCACGACTAGGCAGCTCATTCCACACTCCACAGACATAACACAACCCGCCAGTGTTTGGGACAGAGGGCTTTCCTAGATCATTCTTTCTTACATTCAAGTCCATAAAGCAGGGATCCTCAAACTTTTCCATAAAGGGCCAGAAAGGAAGTATTTTAGGCTTTGCAAGCTATTCAGTCTCTTGCAACTGCTCAGCTCTGTGTTGTAGCATGAAAGCTGCCAGAGACGGTACAGAAATGAATGGTTGCCTTGTGTTCTAATAAAAGTTTGTTAACCGAAACAGGTGGCAGGCCAGATTCGGTCCCTGGCCCACAGTTTGCTAACTATGGTAGGTGTATGCATGCGGGAGTGCCCTCACCCACGGGTAACGACTAAAGCATGACCAGAGGCTCCTAGCCATACAAGGTAGTACACACACGCACACACACGTGCACACACAGACCACATGGAGCCAATGAGCTATGCCGGCTCAATGACTGACATGGAGTTCACACTTGATATGACATATGTATTTATTTATGTACTTATCTGATGCATGGCAGGATGAGTAGAGGCGGAAGTAGGTACCACTGCAGGCGAGCAGGACCATGGCCACCACACAGGGAGGATCATTAAAAAAATTCTTGCCACGTGGCTTTGGGACACGGTTCTGCACTTTTATTTGAACAGTGATAGAGCTAATATTTTTGGAACTGTGATGGATCACACAGAAGGAGGGAGTCGCTCCGGAAACACCTGATTCTGGCAGAGCTGGGAATGGGGCCAGGTTCCCCCACCTTCTCGGAGGAGCAACCACCGTTACCCCCAGACCACTCTGGACAGGGGATATATTAAGCACAAACTAGACAAGGGCTTCGGCATTTTATCTCAAAGAAGTGTTTTGCTCTAAAAGGTGTTTCCCCGGGCTTCGCTGCCTTTCACTTCCAGGAATATAAAATCAAAGGAAACTGGGGCATCGCATACATGCACGTGGCGATTTCTCATTCGCCATGTTTGATAAAGTCAGTAAAAACCGGAAAGCAATATTCTTTTGTGTTAGGAGAGTCAGTTGGGGACAGTGAGGGTTGCGTGACTCTCTCTACCCGTGCATCCAGCCATGCCTCCTGCAGCTTGTTCCGTGCGGTCTAGGAAAGGGCCTGCGAGGAGGGTGCTGGTAGGGCCAGGCTGCTGAGGCATCACTGGTGGCCCCTACACACCCTCCTACCGGAGACAGTGGGCTTTCCTAAGGGGCCCACAGGGTTGAGAGCACCCTGTGTGGTCCCTCACTTCTCCCCTAGAGCAGCGGAATCCTTGATGATCTTGGCATCTTCGGGCTTGAGGGACCCCGCAAAGTGCTTCAGATGAACTTCCTCAGGCTGGGTAGGGTGTCTTTCTCGAGTACTTGCATCTCTTAAGAGGGGAACCAGGGCAAAGTTCTTCCAGTTCCTCCCTGCAGCTGAAAGATGAAACACTATTACTGCCTTGGAAGAAGCAAAACGATACCAAACAGTGGTTTGCTGGCATTACCACCCTCCAGATAAAAGGGGGCAGAAGCACATCGGTGCTTCCGGAGCACAGGGGTCAGTGCCATTTCCTCTTTCCTCACCTGATCAAGGAGCCTCATCTGCTCTGGCAGCTCCTAAATTCTCCTCCTCGACCCCACCCTGACGTGCTTGTGTGGCCTCAGGATTGTCCAGTGCCTGCTGCTCTCAGCCTCGGTTTCCTCCCTGCCCACGTGGGAGGGAGAGCAATGCTGGGGCTGCCCTGGGAGCGGCTCCACACAGGTCAGCTGCAGGGTGATGAACACCAGCCAAAGAATCAGGATTTGGGGTTCAGGCCCCACCAGGGAATAGCAGATTGGGAACAATGCCAAGGGAACCATGGTGACACTGGGCCTTGAAGTGGGCTCTCATGTGTGGCCTGAAATCCCAGGAAGCCCCTGAGGGGGACCCACCGTCACCCGCATAGCGATCTCCAGCCCCTCCCTCCCCCCAGCAACCTCAGAGAAGTGACAGCCAAGAGGAACAGCTGTACGTGCTCTCCTTCCACTTGCCAGAGCCCCGGTCAGCCAAGCCTTCTGGCTGGCCATCTTGGGTCTGATCTTTCTAGAAAACCAGCCTAAATTCACACCTTTCGCCCTCAGGCCACAGTTCAGGCTCCTCTGCTGGTGTGCTGCACTGGTCACATCTCAAAGGCATCAGGAAAATGGGAGGCTGGGCCCATTGTGACCTCCCAGCTGAATTCTCCAGGCCTTGGGTTTCCCCTGGGCCCGCAGGTGGACACTGGCCTGCAGCCGTCCACCACAGCCTGATACAAGCACCAGGAGGATGTTTCAGGGAAGGCATAGAAGGAAGCCTCCACGGGGAGACAGGCCAGGTGCTCACTGAAGACACCATCTTCTGGCTGGATGGATGGTGGGGATACCCGCCTCAGAGACCGCTCGGCCCAGCTCCAGTCCCTGGGCCCCAAAGAAGGCATGGGGCTCCTACTGCCTGCTTCCCGCGGTCCTGGTACGAAGACCCCCTCACACGCTCTCCCTAGCTCAGCTACTGACCACTTTCCTCCCTGCCCTTTCTCTCTTGCGGTCCCTCACCCCTTCCCAATCACACGTGTTATGTGGGTGGGCCGAGTTCTTTGTTACCTGAATAATCTGCCTATTCATTATGGGAGTTTCCACTGTTACAAGGTTGTATAGGAAAACAAAAGGTGTGAAACCAGGGATCCTCTAACCATCTCCTAGCCCCTCCCCAAGTAACATGAGTGTGTGTGTATCCCTGCCACTGGATCAATGTCTTTATTAATAGCACAGTGAATGTGCGATGCCTCAAACAGCCAACAATGTCATGCAAACACCGTGCAAATCAACTGCAAAGTGAAACAGCAAATCTTGTAAAAAAGGTGTGTGGTTTCATGAAATCAATAAGAGCAACGTTGGAAAACTACTCAAATCACTTGCGAAGCCATCTTTGAATGGCTCTGTGGTGAAGCTGGACCAGTTAACAACCGAAAAAGAGATAATAAGTATTATGACATGACATGGGGAGTGCTTCTAATGAAACTTGTGGAGAAAGTATAGGACTGCAGGAGGCCCTTGGGAGCACTGATGAAGCCCTTGAGTAGTTTTCCAAAAGTAAGCCTCTTAATAAAATAGATTTCCACTTCCAGCTCTGATGGAGTATCTAGTACTGGGCTAGCTATCCCGCTATAAACAATCATAAAACTGGACAAAATACATGCAGCAAATGTCTTCAGGCATAAGACAACAGACTGAGAAGCTGCAATTGCTGAGAGAAGTGAAATTCACAGGGTGAGCCCTGTGATCGCCCTAACGTATTGCTTAGGGACAAGTTCTCAGACTACAGGGCAGTGAGCTGGAGTCTAAGCAGAGTGTGGCAGTGCCTCTGGGCTAAGGAAGAAGGGAGCAGAATTTTGAGCAGCCATAGCAGCTAGAATCTGTGGGACAGGGTGCAGGAGAAGAGGAAGAAGGGATCTGCAGGGGTAGAGGTCCAGAAGCCTTTGGGGTGCGGTCCCCCCAAGTCCTTGGCTGACAGTTGGGCTGTACTTGCACAGGCTTCTCAGACAGTGGCTGCCATGGGGTTGAAAGTGGGACAGATACACCAGAAGTTGAGCTGTACTGAGGGATATTGGAGATCCAGCTCTGCCAGTGGAGAAACCTCCTCACCACCCTTTTTCTACTCTGAGGATCAAGCTAAAATACCAGAAATACCCTCCTTACTATACATGCACTAGAGTAAGATCTACTCAAGACCCACCCTAAAAAGCCTCAAACCAAGCCCCGACAAGATCCACAGTGGAAACAGTTTGGAGGTTGAGTCCTACAAGTTTGATGGGATTGGCAAATACCTTGGCATTTCCACCGATCTACCACAATAAAGGTTAAAACTAAGCCTACACAAGTTCAAGGTGATTCATCAGTAACTGAACTGCCAACTAGGATAAAAATTCAATCAACTGTCTCTACAACATATTATTACAATGCCCAGTATACAATTTAAAGTTACTAGACATACAAGAAACAAGTAAATGTGACTCACAGCCAGGAAAAAAATAGCCAATAGAAACTGACCCTAAGATGGCCCAAATGTTGGATTTAGCAGATTTAGTAGGTGGACAATCAAAAGCAGTTATTATAAATATGTTTGAAGAACCAAAGGAAAACATAAGCTTAATGAGGGAACAGCTAAGGAATCTCAGGAGAGAAATGGAACCTATAAAAAAAAAGAACCAAATAGAAATTCCATAAGCAATAGCCTAACACTTGAAATGTAATATTCACTGGATGGGCTTAATAGCAGTTTAGAGATGACTGAGGAAAGTGTCAATGAATTTGGAGACAGATCAATAGAAATTATCAAATTTGAGAAATAGAAAAAAATTGAGGAGAAATGAACAAAGCCTCAGAAACCCACAGGACAATATCAAATGGTCTAACATGCATGTAAAAGGAGCAGATAGGGAGACTAAAGCAAAGTGTATATAGTTTCCAAAATATGTTTCCAAACATATTGATGTACAGATCCAAGAAGCTCAGCAAACCCCAAGCAGGATAAAACCAAACCTAAGCATATCTTAGTCAAACTGCCGAAAACCAAAGATGAAGAGAATGTTTTGAAAGCAGCCGGGGCTGGGGTTGGGGGCGGGGGCGGGGGGAGGGCGGGGAGACACACTACAGACAGGAGAACAGCAATGCAAATTACGGGTGAATTTTCATCAGAAACAATGGAGGCCAGAGGACAGCAGAGAATCATAGTTTAAGTGTTAAAATTAAAAACAACAACAACAAAACCCTGTTAACCTAGAATTCTATAGCCAATGAAAATAACCTTCAAACATGAAGATGAAATCAACATTTTCAGGTAAACAAAAGCTGATATAAAACTAATCTATACGGATAGAAATTAGATAGTTACCTGGAATGGGGAGGGTGGAATTGACTACAAAGGGGCATGAGGGTCTTTCTGGGGTGATGGAAATGTTCTGCATCTTGAGTGGGGTAGTGGTTGCCTGAGTGTGTACATCTGTCAAAACTTATCAAACTGTGCATTTAAAATGTGTGCATTTTATTGTATGTAAATTACATCTCAATAAAGTATACTTTTTAAAGTTTGTGAAATATAAAAAAATGAGCTTCTCTATGAAGCAATATCAAACATGCAGTGTCATGCTAACAGGCAAGTTTGCCTGAGAAATCATGCCCTTTCCCCGAACGAGCAAAAAAAAAAAAAAAAAAAAAAAACTATCAACACTTGATTCATTTGTTCATTTAAGAAGTAGCAACATTGGGCTTCCCTGGTGGCACAGTGGTTAAGAATCCTCCTGCCAATGCAAGGGACACGGTCAACACTTGATTCATTTGTTCATTTAAGAAGTAGCAACATTGGGCTTCCCTGGTGGCACAGTGGTTAAGAATCCTCCTGCCAATGCAAGGGACACGGTTTCGAGCCCTGGTCCGGGAAGATCCCACATGCTGCGGAGCAACTAAGCCCGTGCGTCACAACTACTGAAGCCTACATGCCCAGAGCCCGTGCTCTGCAACAAGAGAAGCCACCGCAATGGGAAGCCTGTGCGCCGCAACGAAGAGTAGCCCCCGCTCGCCGCAACCAGAGAAAGCCTGCACACAGCAACCGAGACCCAACGCGGCCAAAAATTAATAAATAAAATAAATAAATTTGTTTTTAAAAATTAAAGAAAAAAAAAGAATTAGCAACATCAGCAAATTGGCAAAGTAGGCAGCTCCAAACACCCATGCCTCCACAAAAACATTTTTTAAAAAGGCAGAAACTTTAGAACCAATGCAGTCAGAACTCTGGGAAACAGTCCAAGGTTTAGAGCAACTTAAAAATGTTAGGGAGCTAAAACTACAAAACTCTTAAAAACAAAAACAAAAACAACACAGGGGACAATCTTCCTGACATTGGATTTGACAATGATTTATTGGATATTACCCCAAAAGAATAGGCAACAATGGAAAATCATAGATAAATTGGGCTTCATCAAAATAAACGTTTTGTACATCAAAGGGCAACTCACAGAATCGGAGAAAATATTGGCAAATCATGTATCTGATAAAGAATTAATATCCAGAAGATACAAAGAACTCCTATAACTCAACAATTAAAAAAAAAATGTTTTAATGGGCAAAGGGCTTGAATAGGCATTTCTCCAAAGAATATCTATAGATGGCAAATAAGCACTTGAAAAGGTGTTCAAAATCATTAGTCATTACGGAAATGTAAATCAATGAGATACTACTTCACATCTATTACGATGGCTATAATCAAAACAAAAACAGGAAATAACAAGTGTAGGTGAGGATATGAAACCCTGGTACGTTGCTGGTGGGAATGTAAAATGACTCAGCTGCTTTGGAAAACAGTTTGGCAGTTCCTCAAAAAAGTTAAACCTAGAATTACCACATGATCCAGCAGTTCTACTACCACCCAAGAGACTGGAAAGTTGGAAATCTAAAAGAATCTCGTACACTAGTGTTCACAGGATTATTCACGCTAGCCTAAAAGGTGAAAACAATCCCAATGTCAGTGAACAGATGAATGGATAAATAAAATATGGTATATACATTCCATGGAGCATTATGGAGTCAGACACAAAAGGACAAACATTGTGTGATTCCTCTTATATGAAGTACCTAGAATAGGGAAATTCATAGAGACAGAAAGTAGAATAGAGGTTACCAGGGGCTGGGAGGAGGGTGAAATGGAGATAACTGCTGAATGGGTACAGAGTTTCTCTTCGGAATAATGAAAACATTCTGGAAATAGGTAAGGGTGATGCTTACACAACACTGTGGATATAATTAATGCCACCAAATTGTACACTTTTTAAAAAATGGTTGAAATGGCAAATTTCACGTTATATATATTTTACCACAACTTTAAAAAAAAAGAAAAACAGACTTAGTGCAGGGTTGCAATGCTAACTCAAAATGTGTTCAATATAAGACTAGGTTTGTCTCATTTTTAGGTAAATATCTTCCATCGGACCTTTCATTTCATGTCCACTGTTAAAATGTTTACCATTAATGGTTAAAGGACTTTTTTGGGGTAGCGATTCTCCACAGGGCTCCTCTGTTCAAGGTGTAAATTTTCTCCTCCCACTCTTCCCTCCTCTGCCTGCCTGGATGTGTTGGGCGAGGTGAGAGTCCCTGTTTGTGCCCGGAAGCCTCACGGAGCTGAGGGCAGACGCTGGGTGGGAGGACTGGGGAGGAGGAGACAGGGCACCCACAGGGAGGCTGGACGTGGGCTGGCGGCTTCCTCTGGGGCACTGACAACCAGGGGGGCGCGCAGAGCCAGCAGGCACGGGCACACGGAGCAGCGGGCCGTGCAGGCGGGCGAGAGCGCACGGGCGCGCCCATGACTATGCGGGTGGCTGACACCTGGGGCTGCTCCAGGAGTGGGGGACCCCAAGGCTTCAACTGCCCGCCTCCCCCTCACCTCGGCCCGACCGCAGGGAGAAGCTCAGGGTGCGTTTGATGCCCTCACAGTTGCCCGGGTCTTCATTGATGAGGCCCACGTTGGTGTTCCAGGTGGTCCAGTTCACCTCGTCCACCCTGCAAGGGGAGGAGGTGAGGGAGCACGGAGCTGGTGGTCCACGGCCAGCTTCCCAGCCCCGCAGGCCACGCCCGTAGACCAGGATGGGGAGACACAGCTGGCGAGAGGAGGGCCCAGAGGGGCCTGCCTTTTGGACACCACCCCAGAAGATGAGTTCTCTGACCACACTGTGGGACCCACGAACTTTAAAGATTGGATTCCTGGTTCCGACCCTGATCGCTAGGTGACCCCTTCTGGACACCTCATTTTCCAGTATTTCATGTCTGGGTCCCACCATCTGGGATCTATGGTTGGGCCCCTGTGTCCACAGTCAACCCCTTGGGCAGCCCCTGTACCTACAGCTGCCTTGGGAGAGTCCTTTATGTTCATGACTGGGCCCAAGAGACCCTGAGAAAGGCTTATGTTCCCACAGCTGGTTCCAGGTGGGTCCTCCATACCCGTGCTAAGCCCTGGAATGGCCCCTGTACACACAGCTGGCTCTGGGTGGGTCCCAGTATCCATAGCTTAGCCCCCAAGTTCCCCAAGCTTTGATTCTTGCCTGGGAATTACCTGAAACACCACCTGTAGTCGTCCTGGCCATCAGCTGTGTACCCCACCTGCAGCAGCTTGCCTGAGCGAAAGGCCTTCCTCATACACTTAAGGAAGCTCTTCTCCGTGTCCAGGATGGTGATGGCTCTCTGCAGGACGACACAAAAGGCAGAGGGGCAGAGGGTTCATCCAGGAGCCGCCCCTGGCTGCCAGTGCCACCTGCCAAGATCAGCGTCTGCAGGGTCTCTCCCCGTCCCTGCGCCTCCGAGCCGGACCTCCAGAACCCCCTGCACCAGGCTGGTTCCCACAGCCAGGCGGGTGCACAATCCACGGATAGAGCTCAGACCTGCACAGGCGCTGCTGGTGCCTTCCGGGTCTGGGCAGGTCAACCATGAGTTAGATGGAGTGTGCCAGCCCCAGTCCCTCCCCGAGGAGCTCACAAAGGGGCAACGTAGTGTAGTGGTTAAGAGCAGAGGCTCGGGGGTGAGACGGCCTGTGCCAAGTCCTGGCTGGACCACTTACTGGTTACCTTGGACACAGATACCTAACTTCTCTACGCCTCGTGCCTTCATCCAAAAACGGGGAGAGTGAGAGTGCCCTCTTGGTAGCATTATTGTAGAATTAAAGAAAGCATGTAAGTAAGACACTTAGAACAGTACCTGGTGTAGAGCTAGTGCTACTTAAGAAGAATGATGCTTTTATTATTAGTTGGAAAGGCAGATGCAGACCAGGTGTCTCAAAGATGCAGCTCTCAGGGCCCATCCCATATTAGCTGCTTCCTGAGTCTGGTCTCTGGTGCCCACTCTAGATGGAGTTCCTCTGCAACAGGCACCCCCGTGGGGTTGAACCCTCCATCTCCTCCCACCAGGGACTGCCCAGCCCACAGTAGACACAGAGTCTGCAAACACCCGCTGGTGACCCTGGGCAGGGACCCCTGTGGGAGGAGCCAGAGGGAGCCAACTGAGGGAGAGGCTGCTGCCTGAGCCCGAGGCCTGGCTAGGCTTTCTGCACCCTCCCCAAAGCGTGCAGGGGCCCGTGCACCCAGCTGTGTTGAGCAGCAGCCAGAGCAGCCGACGCCCTCGTGCTGCACACACCCCGCCAAGCACCCACCTGCAGCTTCCAGATGTTCTTGCTCTCCTGTGCGATCTTGTTGACCGTCTCACCCATGAGGGCAATGAGCATGTTGAGCAGGAGGATGTACGTGAGAATCACGTAGGCCAGTAACAGGATGACAAAGACAGCCTTGAAGTCATAGTTCTCTGTGAACTCCAGGTCACCCATGCCGATGGTGAACTTGAACAGCTCCAGACACGTGGAGTACAGGCTGTTGTAGGAGCTGTCGGATGGCCGGCAGCCAGGACCTCGCCACCTGTGCGACATCGACTCAGCCGACACAGAGTCATTCTTCCCATCCTCAATCAGTGTCACCACCGCTATAGGGCATGGGGAACATGTGGCTGGATGGAAGCCAAGACCCCAGGTTCCCCAACATGCACACCCACTACCCCCAGGATGGGTCTGCGGCAGGAACTCTAGCTTGGCTATGAGGCACCTTTGTGTGATTTTTGTTTTTAAAAGCACTCCCTTCGAGGCTTCCCTGGTGGCACAGTGGTTGGGAGTCTGCCTGCCGACGCAGGGGACATGGGTTCGTGCCCCGGTCCGGGAAGATCCCACATGCCGCGGAGCGGCTAGGCCCGT